>NC_141700.1:693894475-694241975 GCF_964263255.1 Lissotriton vulgaris
AACGCTAACAAAGGACAACTCATGCTGTCGTTGAGCAATGACCATGTGTCACTGGCGGTGATACTGCGCATGTGAACACAGTCAGTGACTTCATGCTGCTCATTGGCCCAAGTCCAATATCGATACGGTGAGAGTAATGGTACATTACAGCAGGTAGGCTATATGAATGCTGGACCTTTGGCTCCTGTTTTGTCAGTCCCAGCTGCATTAACCAAAAACGTTATTTCAAGTAATTGTATTGTCAAGTTCTTCTTAGTAAATCTCAAGATATCCCGTTCCTTCAACATTAAAATTAGCCGTAGTTATTGAGCTGATGGACTGAATCTGCATTCTCTGATAAAGCTCCATATTTTCCGAAACAAAAATGTCAAGTACCACATCCCGGCTGGTAGTACCATGTCCAGATCTGAAGAAAGATGACTTTCAGTGGCACCTCCCGCTCTTATGAATCCCTGCATATTCTGTATAATATTGTATGGTAGCATTTTTATAGTACTTTCCTACTTATGGACAAAGCCCAAAAGCACTTAACTTAGCAGCTACTATGTTTGTTGCCTATGGATTGACGAAGCTGTGGGTTGGGGTCTTGACTATAAGAGCTGTGTTTTGCTCTTGCATGGAGACTTGGAGGTGTATCCCAATCCAGATCTGCTGCAGTGGTATGTTACAGTTTGTTATGCGTGGAGTGGAATGCAATGGAGTGTGAGGGATATTTTCATCTGCAGCTTACAGAACCACTTTTACAGTCTAGGACATAGCTGAGTCATCATTTCTGAAGTGACCATGTCTCCACTGCTTTTTAGGTTGAGCCTAGAAGCAGCACGCATGAGCCGCTCTAGGAAAAATGACCTCTTGGAATCACTCTGGACTTCCAGCCTATGGCTTGCAGTTACGAACAGCGCTGCTCGCTCCTGAGCTATCACTCTGGCCTGGCTTCTGGCCTACGGCTTGCAGTTATGAGCAGCACTGCTCGCTCCCAAGCTCCCAAGGACTGCACTCCTCCCCTCCCACTCCATCAGGCCATGCCGTGAGCTCAGTTTGTGTGTTTACTTCTAGATTGAATGTACTGATGGGATCTGTATAAACATGCTGCTTATTGACGCGCTCCTTATTTTGTAAGTGTAAGTAATGATATTGCACATTTCACGTTGCAATCGATAAATCTATTTGTCACCATGGAACAAATTCTCTTATGCTCCGAATGGATGCCGTTCTTGTTCGCATTGATTGATTTTCCTTTTCACCGAGCGCAGTGATTGTAACGCGGCATCAAAATCACATTATACATTATACTTTTATATTGAATGTACTGAGGCGATCTGAATAAACATGTTGCTTATTGTGGAAGTGTAAATAAAGATATTGCATATCTCACATTGCAAACAATTAACTCTTCTATTTGTCACCAAAAATTCTCTACCAGTACTAAGGAGTTTCAAGTAAAACTTCAGCACTGAGAGGTTCATTGTGCAAACTCTTGTTGGTTTGCGACTCTACAATTTATCCAAGTAAAAAGGAGCCTCACTCTTTCACATTAGAACGATTCACTTCATCCGATAATCCATTGACAGGAGTTGTTTCTGATATATCCACAGGGCATAGACCACACATCCTAACACCAGCATTTTGGTAGTAGGCCTTTTCCATTGACATGCTGGCGTGCCCATTCACGTCATGCTGCTGCCTCCCTTTTATCTATCGGTCATGGAACTACTTGCGCACAGTACGGTCAGAGCGAGCATAGATTCGGCCATTCAGAAAGTGGTAAGGATTGACTTCAAACGCTTGTTCACTCTTCTGTTATTTATTTACTCTATAAGTTACTACTATTACTGCTTTTAACTTTAATTTTATATCTGCAGCCCATTCCTGATGCCACTATAAGGTCCAAAAGGCGAGAACTATTGGCTATGCCAATGCTTGTTTGAATTTTCGATGAGTGTTGATTATCACGGTTCTCTTTCGGAGCATGTTCCAGAGCTTGCAAGTATAAACAGAGAAGGAGCTCTCTCCAAAGCAGGTTTAAACAAAAAAAATGAATGATCAAGAGTGATACCATTTTGGATGTCACCTTTAACTAGTGACTGAATAGTTTGAGTCCTGGCTCCCAAAAGATAGTCCCTGTCCCCTGGATCACCAAGTGTGCTATTCAGAATACATTGTAAGAGATTTGTCTTTATTCTGGTAACTAGTATAGAGCTCTAATAGATGGGATAATGTATCCTCACCTGATCATGTTTAGGCATAATCTGCTGCTGTTTTCTGTATTTGTTGTATTTTATATATTAGGTTTTTGGAAAATCCAATGTAAAGGTCAGTTGTATAGTCAAGACATAATGTAAAGATATAATGTAAAGGTCAGTTGTATAGTCAAGATAAGATGACACTAGGGCTATTGATGACACTAGGGCTATTGATGCCTGAATCCTGTGCAATAATTCTAAATAATTCTAAATACAAAAATACAAATACAAAATACAAAAAATACATCATAGATTTTACATCATGAATATTTTGCATCATGAAGTAAGCATCCCTGCTCACTGTCTTTACAAGGGTTTGGAGCAAGGGATTGGAGCAAGGGATTGGAGTCCATCATACTGCCAAGGGTCTTCATTGCCTTCAGTGTGGTTGGTAGGATCACAGCACAGTGCATTTGAGGGTCTACCTTTTCCAGATTCCAGTGGTGAGTATTTGTCTTTTTGATGAGTTTAAGATGGTTCTTTAGCATATTTTGTTTACAGCCATTCGCTGAGAAAATAAGTCTGATAGGATGTAAGTTTAAAATGCCAATAAAATAATTCTAAAAAATATAAAAGAAATCTGAGGTTTTTTTTTTAGTTGTAACTTGATCTGGGTGTCAACAGTATAGTTGCATCAGGTAAGCCCGAAATAGCGACCAAGTCAGAAAGTGAAGGCAAGTATATTCTCGGAAAAATCATCTTTACCCATGGTCTCCCCGGATGTTTTTGCTTTTAAGGAACTTGAATTTCTGTCCTAATTTGACTCTGGGTATTGGGAGACTGTTGCCTAGCTCCCAGTGCACTGAACAGAAAACATAGCAATAGATTGGCCATAGCAACTTCTGTGGGTAAAGCTGCAGCAGGCGCAAGTCAAAGGAAACTGATTCAGAGTCTACTGTTGGCAAGAACTCGTATAGCTAAAGGTAGTGTCTGGAAACCAGTCGTGTCTGTTTGCATAATGTTTAAATGTAGGACATGCTGAACTTTGGTGAAGGCATGCTCCTACAGTGACCAGATTAAAACTGCCAGTGGTACCTATCCCCTACCCTCTTTCCTGTGTGCCAACTAGACCAGTGGTATGCCTGCCTTATTGCCGAAAGTATGGTCCTGGCGCAAAAACGTAATCTAGATGGGAAATTGAGCCAGTTATGACAGATGCATAGTAGATGCTTGTGGGATTTTCCTCCTTCTATATTTTAACTAACCCCAACATCTCCACTCAGGTGCGTAGACAGGTTTCGCCCTCTGGTGCCTTCTTGTTTCGAATGTCCCTTTCCCAGTCACCCCACATTATCGTGGACGTCTGGAGTAGGCAGACCATCCACTCACCCTGTAGTCCTAGGATTTTCAGCTTCAATCCCAGTGGAGATACCAGGAGGCCACTACTAGGACCTCAGCCTCATAAACCCCACTTATTGCCGCAAAACTGCCTCTGGGTATGTCCACGTTTGCATGATTCATAACGGTGGGGACCTACGTGCCAGGATGCCTACTCCTTGCAATCCAGTTGTAAATCCAGAGTGTGCAAGTTGTATATACCGGCCTTTCCCCAGAAACCTGCAGTTTTCCCCACCAGGCATGTCTCTAATAGCAGGACTATGTCAGAATTGTGACATTGACGTTACATGAGAGGATGGTAGGCCCACAATGTGTCTTTCAACCCGCCACAGTGTAGCCATAGGTACTGCTCATTGTAGACATGTCTGTGGGTTTTGTTCTGCATAAACTTAAATGCCCCAGTAAAAGGAGATACCAGGCCCATTAGAATCATAAGTTAAGTACGCTTCATACAGAGGTTTCAGCTAGAACTCTAAGCCAAAGCAGAATACATATCTACTATCTTCTAACTGATCTTGACCTGGACCTCATCATTATTTCTGAAATCTGTCTAAGAGATGATGCTGCACCCCTACTTTATGAGATCTCCCTAATGGGTATTTAGCCCAACTTAGTTGAGGCCCACATTCAAGAGACTGTGGTAGATGAACCCTTCTCAAACACCTAACACAGCAGATTGCATGGACTCAATGACCTTCCCCAATCACTGTTTCCACATACTCACAGGTCATATGTACTACCAGGGTCAAAGTACTTACAATAGTAATTAAAGTACTTGCAGGTATTAGATACTGACAGGTCATATGAACACAGAGGCCACATCTGCTCACAACTGGCTCTAAGGACTATCTTGTCACAAGTACTCACACATCCTATGTACCCACAGGTCAGATTTACTCAGAGGTTCGAGGAACCTATAGCAGTTATATACTCACAGGTCCTCCATACTCACTAATCTTACCTACTTACAGATTGTGTATATTTACAGTTCCCATGTACCAATAGGCCTTATGAACGGAGAGTCTCAAGTACTCACAACAGGTTCCAAGGACAGGTGGGTCAACTTTATTCCAACATATTATGGAGTAACCAGTCAGATTTACTCACAGAGCCAATGTACTTATAGGTTATGGGTACTCATAGTTCTCCATTCTCACTAGTGCCACCTACCTACAGGTCCCACAAATGTACATGTTCTGTGTATTTACTGGTTATATGTAATGACAAGGGACACATACTCACGAGGTTCTGTGTACTTAGAGGTCTCATGTAATTACTGGTCCCATGCAGTGACAGATTAAAAAGTACTTACCAGCCTCATGTAGATATGAATGCCATGTCCTTACAGGTCACATTAAATCATAGTTTTTCTGTACCTACCAGCCCCACTGCTTCCACATACTCACAAGTTCCACAGTCTTGCGCAATGTATTTTCAGATAACATGTAATTGTAGACAACATGTATTAGCTGGGTCAATGTAGTCATACGTCTAACATAATCACAGGAAAAATACAACATTATCACCCCATCTGAGACGTAACGACGCCAATAGAAATAGTAACAGAAATGGACCGGTGTACATTAAGATGCCCCCTGAAGGTATAGGGCGCTTGACTGGTGGACCCTCAACCAGGTTCTATGCAATATCACACTGGTAAATCATGGGCTGAAATCAAGAATAAACATACAATAATCTGAGGCATTTGACGACTCATCCAGACTTAAGGGTATGCACAAAACAAAACAAGTCCAGTGCCTATACTTGCTCAAACTGGTGCTCTCAACTTAAGTGACACATAGACTGACTTTAAATTCATTATCTTTTTAAACACTTATTAGCAAGATGACTGCCTACTAAAATAACGAAATTGCCTTATGGTCCTTAACAGTGATTGGCCTCTCTTACTACATTTCAAGGAGAAAATGGCTCTTGTATGTGGCAATTAAAAAAACGGATCTAGCCCTATTGCAAGAGTCTCATCTTTCACAATTAGAATTGGAGAAATTGAAATGAGAGTGGGTTAGCAAAGTGGTCTCCTTATCAGGATCAGATGACTGAGGGTCAAGCACAGAAAGCATGGGGTTGCCATTCATTTAATATGCATGTGGTGGTAGACCCATCACAGCTAAAACAGGACCCTCCAATAACAGGCACAACTGTGACATGGGCCTATTCACCAGTCTTATGGAAGGATCGGATTCTGCTGGATTCCTGGTTCCTTCTACGTCACACAGACAAGAAATATCCATTTGTTTCCACTGCATATGATTCAGAGTCTAGGATCAACTACTTTCTCATGAACAGAATCACTTTTGCTAAAATTCTTGACTGTGGCATAGGTATGGACAGTGTATCAAGTCATTAAACAATATATATATATACTTGTAGACCTATACTTTACAATACCAAAAACACAAACCTGGTGGACGAATGTCTAGGCATAAACTGCCCAAGGAGAAAAAGGAATTGAGGTCTATTATCCAAGAATACTTAAATCTTAACTAGCCTTTGACTTCCTCACCTCAATTATTATGGATGGCAGGAAAAGCATACACAAAAGGTTTTCTAATGAGAGACATGATAATGGCCCAAAGAAAGGCAGCAAGTGACAAATTTGCACAAGAATCTGACATCCATTCACTTGAGAAGGAGCACTGTTCATACCCTAATGAAGACAAACTAAGAACATTGACAAAGAAGAAGTTTGAATTGAACATGATTTTCTCCAGTATAATGGAAACAGCAATGAACCAGATTAAACAAAGAAATTATGAACATGAGGAAAGCAGGAAGACTGTTAACTCACCAAATAGAACAGAGAGAGGCACAATCGGCTCTGGACAGGATCACTGAAACAGAAGACCCCCTGTGCACTCTACAGCACAAGGTTACCCAATTGATTTCAACCACAAGAGAACTTGAGAACCATGCAGAAGATGCAGAGGGTGGCTCCCGGCAAAACAATACCCGAATGGTGAAGATGCCGGAGGGAACTGAAAGGCCTCAAGCAATCCAGTCCATCACATCCTGGCATCAATTGTGGATACCTGCTGAAGATCTGACCCAGTGTTTTATTGTGAAGTGGGCATACAGATAATTGCTGGTCAAACCTCCCCAGGGTGCCCCTCCACAGTCCTTCATAGTCCACTTGCTCCACTATAAAGAACACAAAACTGTCCTCAAGGCAGCAAGGGGGCAGGGGGTCCCGTCCTTTGGAACAGACACCATCATGATCTTGCCAGACTATACCCTCCAAGCACAACAACAAAGATGGTCGTTCACAGAGTTCAGACAAAAACTTGAAGCTAAGCAACTAACTTATATGTTACTATTTCAATCAAGATTGAAAGTCGTTCACAGAGAGAATTCACACTTCTTTAACAACCCAGAGGAGGTGTTGGACTAGTTGTAGATACATAAAAGCCTTTGGCACCCAAACTTTTCCAGGGACAACCCACCACCATCTCAGTCAATGCAGGGCATCGTTAGACCATGGAGATTACAAGATGCAATGTTACAATACAGGCAGATCAACGTTTTGCCCCTCCATGGCATGAGATGACCTGTTCACATGATATCTCCTTAACACAATGTTACCACCAGGAACCTACTGAACTGGAAGACTACATTACACGGTGAAACATGCACATTACCTCCAGGTAATGTACTCAAACTTGCATTATGGGACTTGAGTCAAGAGGCTTCTCAACAGACAAGTGTCTCTTCAGTTTACATTATACATAGATGTATGCCATTTTACAATACTATTTCTACAGGTTGTATGGGCAATAGAGGCTTCTGGGGTGAAGTGTAGGGAAGCAATGGACCCATATTTATCATATATACTTAACATTTGCCAACTTGGAATCCAAAATATGTATACATTAGACCCCCCACTATGTAATCAGTTACTGCATCTCCCAGAGTTCAGCCCGCTAAAGGCCAGGGTAACATTACACCCCCTAGGCAAAGGGTTATATCACAGATTGATCGCTCATTACTGGCCAATGTCCCGGAACTCCTGGTCTTCATACGCAGGGGGTGGGAGACAGACTTGCACCGACTAAATAAGGAACAGTGAAGAGAAGCCAAAATTACTCCCCACACACTCGATACATTGGCACAACTTATTCAATTCTGCTACCTGCATGGGATCTACCATACCCCAGAATGGCTATGGTAGATCACAAGATCACAAGATTAAAGCCGTTCTTTCATAGATCTGCACTAGATGCCAATCGTCAAGGGGCACCCTATTCCACGTGGCCTGGGATTGTCCTAACATTCAACCCTACTGGTAGCAGATCCCATGGCCGGAGACTTCTGTACTAGGCGGTCCTATTGACTTAACACCTAAGATAGCCTTATTATGGACCTTGGAAGAAATAGGGGGCACCTTGGCTCTGCGTACATTCATTGGACTTGGTTACCGGATTGCCAAGCGAAAGCTAGCCAAGTAAAGGAAGGCACAGAACCTCTCTACACCACATGAATGGCGAACTGGTATGGACTACTTCTGTAATCTTGAAAGGGCAGAATGCAAAGCGTGGGGATTTACCTCCAAGTATGGTAGGGTATGGGGACTATGCCTGGCTGTACCATAATTCACAAACTCCCATTGGACAATTCTACCCTAGATCCACTTAACACTGGCAATATACTAATTCTTCTCGAGATCTCCAAGTAATTTTCTTTCAGGGACCCAGGGAATGGCCAGACCAATTGAGCAGCAGCCATGACGTTACTCTGCATGTATATTGTATGAAAAGGTGGGTGGTTTGTAGCAATCTTATCACATTTCATTTGAGCGCCAGGAAAGCCTGTCTGTATGCCATATTTGTTTAAAAATGTTTTTAGAAAAAAGGAAACGTCTACAGGAAAGGCACTGGGGAAGACGGTTTCCTTTCAGAATAAAATAACTGCTCGTTTAATGGTGTCCTAGTTGGGAAATGTATCCTGTGAAGCAATAGAGGATAGAGCCCTACAACCAGAATTCTACAAAGCCTGCATATCATCAATGCCTACACAGCCGGGGAGGAAATCTCTCTATGGTGAAATACCGGAAAAGTAAGAGTTGATTAAACTTTATAATAAGTTAGTGAAAATATTTCTGTTAAATATTAATGTAAAGTAAGTTTACATATTTATTTTAAATGTAGAAAAATACTAAAAATGATACAGCGCTATTAACCAAATTTTGAATTCATTCTTTAATTAATAAACTTATTACATTAAAGAAAAAAATATTTTTCTCAAGTTTTAATTAAAACGTAATATCCACCTACAGTAAAAAAATATATATTAATATATAATGCATTGATCATTTTTGGAAGTGAAATATAGACCTAAGGAAAATTAATTTAATAAATGTAAATTAAATTAATGTTACATTAGTTATAAATTCAGTAATGTTAAACTATTTATAATTAAATAATAAATGTGTTTTATTTTTTACTTTTTTAACATTAAATTAAATGTCGTTATATTTTTTACAATTTCAAATAATTTAATTTTTTTTAAAAAAACCTATGGGGTTTTGTTTTAAGTCCCTAACGCCATTATTTTCTGGGGAGGATGTTGCAGCATCAGTAAGTGGTTGGCCATGCGTGGAGCCGGACGTACTGCTTCCTAAATACCTCTACTGGCACAGGGGGATTACGTTTAACTCACACCATCATTATCGGACTGCAGAGCTTATCACTTAGGTGAGACAACTTATCGTGTGAAGAAGAATCTGGAAACACGAGACCGGCTGATAGTTGAAGAACATTTGTAATCGGGGGGGGGGGGGGGGGGGGGAGACAGACCTTACGTTCTCTATAAGTGACGAAAACATGTTAAACATCCTGATAACCCAATTGTGACAGTAAGGCTACCAGTCTGGTCTTCGATGCATAAAGATCTGAAAAAGAGCTTCCTGCATTCAACGGACCCCATTGGAATAACATGAATTTTACAATAGAGGCCTAACATAATCACACATCTAGTGCTTAATTTGAGGCGGTGGTTTCCAGTACTGGCACCAGCCCGTATTTCTCAACACCAGCACTTATAGGAGTCAGCAACGAGGTGGCACTGTTTGTCCAATTTAGATACTAACTCAACCACAGTTGTTTATGAATTAAACATACATTAAAATCACTAATACTTGCTTCCTAAGCCAGACTGGAATAGTGTCAATTGTCACACTTGTAGGAGTGTGAATGCCATTAGTTGTTTTAGTACTGTAGTTTGAAGCGCTGGTAAGGGCAATGAGTGGTGCAAGCTGCAGTGGCCTCCTGGCTAGGGCCCTGGCACTTACTGTTTTACAAAATAAGCACTGTGACACAACTCTCATACTTACAGATCTAATGTTCTCTCAGATTTCATGTACTGACAGATTTCAGGTACGGACAGAACATGCGCACTTATAGGCCCTGGGTACTCATAAATAGCATATACTATGGTACTATGATGAGCTCATGTGTAGAATGTAATCAACCATCCTCTCTGCGCACGGGTACCATCTGCTCACAGATGCTATGTAATCGCAGACGGCCCGGGAGGCATTCCCAAATTGCATGTACTCACCGGCCCTGCTTACTTCTTACACTCGTATGGTCGTGTACTCGAATGTCCTACGTGCTCACAGCTCCAGTGCATCACATTTGCCACACATACTGACATATGTCACGTGTCCTCGCTGGCCATATGCTCTCTAGAGTGCAGACAACTCCCATTTACTGACTCAGCCATCCACGTTCTTTCATGTTCCATGTGCTCGTATGTGCAATCTACAGTCAGAGCTCGTTTCCTCAGAGGTACCACATCCGTACATGCCCCATGTGCACGATGCTGCAATATACTCATAGTTCCGGTGTCATCAGGGCTCCTATGTGGCTCACACCCCCCATATGGTCGCAAGTGTCTTGGGCACAAATGCCACATCTGTAAAATGCTGTACCAGACCCTTGGTAGTTTCCCTGAACTCACATACCCTCACTCTTTCCGGGAACTCACATGTGGTATGTACTTTATGCAACATCTCAGGTACTCATGCATCCCAGGTACTCACAGTTCTTATTTCCTTCCACGCCTCGCCTGCTCACCATGTACAACCCGATCTCGGATGCTCAAAAAGCACAATGCAGTGGCAGCTTCCGCGTCTATTTCTCAAGTGAAAATAATTGAGAGGACCCGTCCGAGCTTCCTGTTATGCTCTTTGCCGACGTTCATCCAGCCCAATGCATTTCAAACGAAAGTTAAAGTCGGACAGACACTGAGCTGTCGAAAGCCCACCCCGCTGACAGATGTAAGAGACTGAAACCTCCGCTGCTCAGAGAGCCCGTGTACTCACTTGTCTCATGCTGGCACCGCGCCCACAGCCCCCCGATCCGCACCGAGCCGCACTTTTCTGAGTGGAGGCTCCGACTCCAGGAAGAGCGATGCTTGGAGCGCTAGCAGCTCTCTCAGGCCCGTCACGTGACCCCAGGGGAGGATTCAGGAAGTGCGGCTCGAGGCAGGGAGAGAGGAACTGTCAATTCAAACTAAAGGTCGAGCGCGGTGCACAGCAGGAGGGTCGCCCCGTGCGGGTTTAGTGCGCTGTACCTGGAGGGACTGTGCTAACGCTCCATACCTTTTTGTGGGGAGAAGCACAGTCACTCCGTTGTGTGTCTACAGCATTGCCCGCCTGTTGTAGGACTCACTATATCTTCCCTTCGGTTGTCAGTTGTGAACTAGTGTGCACGCTGCCGAAGGGTGCGTGCACGGTGCAACTTTGAGGGAGAAGGATGGGGAGGGGGGGGATGAGTGCCCTGTGACTCCCACTGAACTGTGTGTCGTGTGCATTGTTCAGCTTGCAATGTCAGGTCTGTGGATGTGAGTGATCTGTAGACCCCCCCCCCCCTCCAGCCGTGCATGGATGGTGCAGGCAGCGGTAAGGGATGGCTGCACTCACTGTTTGCCCTGATATAGGCAATTATATGCTGTTCGCCCTTCTTTGGGATGAGTGCACAGCAGGGCCGGCTTTAGCGCTGGTGGTGCCCCGTGCGACAATGTTTGTTAGCGCCCCATCCCCCAACCCCCCCCCCCCCACCCACCATCCACAGACGCCCTCACTACTACCCTTTAACAGTGCCCCCTCAGTCTCCATAACCACTCTCTCTCTCTCTCTCAGATGTATTTAACTATTTATATAGCGCCACCTATACCAGTTGAGGGTGTCAAAGCACTTTACATCACACACACATTACACAGAGACAATCAATCATATGTGTGTAAATCAGTGTATAGGAAATGTTACATAAGCCAGAAGAATACAAGGTGAGTTACATGTCACCCATACTGTTAGACATTATAGTTTAAGAGTGCTTGGTCTGGAGAAGCACAGACTCAGAATATAAAACCTAACCCCATTGTTGGGGGCTACATTTAATAATAAGCTCATTTTTTTACCAAAGTGAACCCTTTTTGAAACATTAGAATAATGAAAGACGGAGAGAAACATCATACTGCTCTAATCTATACCTTGCAGTTTGTATGCAGCTCTTCGATGACAGTTATGCTCGTTGTTCCATGTTAGGATATTAACGTGTACACTGCTAGTACCAAAAGGATCTCTCTGACAAAAACACTGACCTATTTAAACCATATGCACTTTGTGATCTGCATTGTAACCATTCTTTGCAGCCGGCCCATTAACTCTCTGTACAATCATAAAATTAGTTAAAACTTCCACTTGACAAAACTCCTTCACTCTCCAGGAAGAACATTAATCACTGTGTTATCTTGATATTTTTATTTTTTTATGCTGCTGCGTTGTGGAGGCCAGCAACGCAGCGGCAGGTGCTTTTAAAGCCATAAAATACTTCCAAACATGGCGCCCCCTCGAAGGGTCAGCTCCCGGTGCAGTGGCGCCAGTTGCACCGCCCTAAAGCCGGCCCTGAGTGCACAATACAGCTTGCTAAGGAGGGTGATAGTAACTGCAGTCTTGCCGAGTAGGGACTGCACTGCTGGTTATGCAGCAGGGTGAGTGCCCTGCACACCCATGCTATGGTGCGGGTGCAACGGCATCCTTGTCGTGTGAGTGGAGTGCTTTATACAATGGTATTGTCAGGTCTGCTGTGTGCACCTTGCTACATTGGAATAAGTCCCCGGTACATCCTGATGTGGGCTGAGTGCGTTGTTTTTGCTGAACTAACTATAACAGGGGAATTTCAATGGTTTTGTATGAGTGAAATGTCCAGCTAACTATAACATGTGTGAAACCTTTGGTTTTTTTCAGTGAATATATATATATATATATATATATATATATATATATATAGCAATCTGCCCTGAAGATGAGTGGATGCATAAGTGTTTGAATGGAGGATTTAGTATCAATGTGATTGACTGTCTAAGTGACGAATTTAAAGTGTCTCACTAAATATATGGGCTAATAATTAAACTGTGTGAATACCTGTATCACTCTATCTCTTGTTGTGTAAACTACTACATCAGTTGGTTACTAGCTATGTGAAAGTCTATATTAGTTATTAATTAGTTAAGTGAGTATTTGTATGGGATAGTGAATGAAAGTGTGTGTGGTTGGAAGGGAGGTGTGTGACTTCTAAGATGTGTAAATAGTTGATTTAGTAGGTATATGAGGTTAATACTGTGTGTGGAAACAAATGTTTGGGTGAGTGAATCTCTTTATTGGTGTGGTGATGAGTACATATATTTCTCAATGATGCATGTCCAACAAACTAGAAATATAAAAGGCAGTGTATGTGACAGTTATTGTATATAAATAAGTAGACATAATACTCAGTGATTGTATGATTGATGTATACTTGTAATACTAATGTTATAACACACTAAATATGAATTACTATCTATATGAATATATAAAGTGGTGTTTGTGTAAGTGAGTAACTTGGTAAATATAAGTATGATCAATCGTTTGCATAAGTGAGTAGGATGTCTGCATAAAGGAATAGGATATGTGCTGGTGTGTAATGTTGATGTAGGTATATAAGTATATTTAATAGTGTTCTATTGATCTTTGTTAGCATGTATGAGTGAATCTATAGGTAAGTGTTCAGATGTGTGTGTAAATGTAGGAATCACTGAGTAGGTTTTTAGAAACTTGTACTGGTGTGTCAATGGTTTCAAATATGGCACTTTATATATTATAATGAGTGTTGAAAGGTTATTCTACTGTATGATGAGGTGTATTAGTTTGTCACATGGATGATGTCATCAGTGATATCATCAGTGATGTCATTTGAGATGTCATCAGTGATGTCATCAGTGATGTCACTGACCATGTCATGAATGATGTAATATGTGACATCATCAGCAGAGGATAGCGGGCACGCAAGTTATAGTTAGTACAACTAACTATAACAGGGGAATTTCAATGGTTTTATACGAGTGAAATGTCCAGCTAACTATAACACCCATGAAACCTATGTTTTTTTCAGTGAATTTCTAAGGTTTTTTAAATGCTAATTCCTAACTATAACTTGTCTGAAACCTATGGTTTTTTCAGTGAATTTCAAAGGTTTTTTAAATGCTAATTACTAACTATAACATGTCTGAAACCTATGTTTTTCAGTGAATTTCAAAGGTTTTGTAAATGTTAATTCGTAACTATAACATATGAAAAACCTTTTTTTTTGTGAATTTCAAAGATGTCTTAAATCATAATTTTTAAATATATTTATTGTTTTTTTTTAAATATTTTCTAACTATATTTTTTTAATCATTTTATTTTTAGATGTTATTTTTTAAATTACATTGCACATTTTTTATAAAAAAAAACTTAGAATGACCTGTGTTAAATGTGGACTGTGATAGCATATGGAGAGCAGTCGGAGGATCTGGTGTGTCGAGCTGTTGACCACCACCATTGTTAGATTTCTTTACTCCTCTTTTCCCAGTTCTCATGTTTTCCCCTGTTTAAAAAAAAAACAAATGGTTCAAAAAATCCCCCCAACCAAAAAAGAAAAAGAAAACAAAAGTTATTTTCAGAACTAACTACACTGGTTAAAGAAAGATCTAAACTAGTATGCTAGTGTGTGAAAGTTGAGATGAATGTATCTGTAGTGCATAACTGACTATAAAAATACATTTCTGATGTGTGGTGAATGCATAAGTGCAGAATTATAAGGAAGTGCTGCAGCATGACACTGTAAACTGATTAACTACAGTGAGCTGTGGTACTTCCGAAGCACAAGGATGTAACATATGTGCATAAATATGTTGCAACTCCGTGCTTCTCTCTGCACAGCTGTAGAAACTGCAGGCATATAATGACACAGGCACCCTTGCACCATAAAGCAAGGATGTCCGTGTCATGTGGAGATTGTTTTTGTGCAAGAAGGGACACCTTCTTGGACAAAAATAATCAGTAAAGGAATTTTTCTCCTTCAATATATGCTGTGCATTCCAGCATATATTTAAAGTGAAAAAATGAGAAGTGAAAACAATTTTCCTCGTGCTTTGCTCTACCAATAGAAGGATGGTGTAGCATTCACAAACATGTCCCGATTTATGATTTCTAATGAATCTGCAAATGTGTCTTCTTTTATGAGTGCTTTGTGCAAACACGCACAACAAAACCTATAGAACACCTTTTCAACGCAAAGTACTGTGTATAATGAGATTATATTTACATGGAAAAGAAAAGGTATACAGAATGCCTTTTCCTCACCTTATAAATAAGAAAGAGAGTTAATGGCTAGGCCAATTGTTATTATAGGAGTACATTTCGGTACTGATAACAGAGAACAAGATACATTTACAACTATTTACGTTTTAGGGAATTAATAGGACATGTTCATATATTACTGAAGGGAAGAGATGCGACCTAAAATGACATTTGCAAAAACACTGACTGATGTGGTTTAAATTAAAAAGTTTCATTTCTTTTAATTCTAATTTACCAAGACCTGCAAAAGAACCATATTAGTCTATTCTGTAGCATACCATATATCTTGCAGACAGGTGTTCTGAAGCTGTCCCCTATTTTATACCTTTTTGCATTGCAATTTTCTGACAGAAATCTAGTCCATCCATTTTCCTTTTCTTCCCCTGTGTGGAAACACAGTTCATTCTCCATTTTAAGACTTACTAAAACTTACATCAACAGTAATACACGTATAAAACAGTACACATTTTATTCACTTGTTTTTTATAATCTAAATGGTGGTAAATATGATAAGATCTGTAAAAAAAAGAAAAAATAGTTATAACATATGTAAATCTAAATGTAAATGTACAGGTATTTATATAGCGCAAATCACCAACCGGTCTCTAAGCGCTTGCTTAGGGAACCCGTCCTGGTATTCCCCTGTGAGATAACCCCAGCAGGGTATCCACAAGGTGAAAGCCAGGCATCCCGCCGCGAGGGGGCGTTGTGGAGATTAAGCAAGCTATTGCCCAGAGTCACAGAGTGTGGACCTGTGAATCGAATAGGCACCGGAGCGAGAATTGTCGAGTCCATGGACATTTTAGGACTCAAGACCCCGCCGAGCCGGGAATTGAACCCTGGTCCCGTGCTGACCTCTGCTTCCAGGTCTGCCTCCTCTAACCAGTGAGCCACACTTCTCCATAACAATACATTTTTAACAGCACAGCATAATTTGAACATTTTACAAAGTAATTTCTTTGCCTTTTTTGCTGTTCTCAGAATATATTGAATTTCACTAGAAACAGTGATTTCAATTGTACTCATCACATAACAGCGGGCAAAAAAAAACCAATCAATTAGATTTAAAGAAAAACAACAATAATACATCTATAGTAAAATACTAGATAATACAAATCACACGTATATAAAATGATTACCGCTAAGAAAATGTTATAACTTAAATGTGTAAACACTATAAATAATACCACTTAAAATTATACACCGAGACAATGTGCAATAAAAAGTCCATAATTCAAATAAATACATTTACTTGAGGCCAAATTGTATTTTTGCAGTAATTATTATGTAAATTGTCCAATGATAATCCTATAAAATGATAACAATAAATTCCTCAGAGGCTGAATTATCTTCTCAAAACTTTGGCTTTAAAAATATTAGATAGGACGTTGGCAATTCAAAAGGCAAACGTTGTTTGAAAACCAACTCAGCATCATTACAAAGACTCCAGCCTTTCTCACTTTTGAGACATGCAGTGTAATGTTCTGATGTTATTGAAGGACCATTGTGGAAAATTATTGCTACTGCTACAAAAGTCCTTCCAGATATTGATAGTTGTGCAGCAACAAAATGTTTTATTAAAGAGTCCAATTTTCTTCCATCAGCTGTACAACGTTGCATCATTAAAATAATATATTTTCCATATCCTTGAATAAATAATGTTGATAACATTTCTTATTTGCATTGCCTACACTCCATGTTTTGGTTTGCAGCTTTAACTAATTTACTGAAAGATACTGATTTACAGTGCGGTAATGTCAAATATAAAAATCTTTCAGTGTCTACATTAGTGCTACATGTATACATACAATTTTCACATTGATGTTCCCATTTATAACAAATGCCAAAACTATTCTCTATGTCTACACCTTCATTTTCCAATTCTGTAAGCATATACATTAGAAACTCCTGAGTATCTTCTTGGATATTTTGTGTAAATTGTGTAGAACCAGAACATACATCCAAAAGATTACGAACATCAGAAACGCTCTGTATTTTACTTTGATCTGTTCTCAATTTTTCATAAAGAGAATGTAACAAAGAACAAAGTATTTTTTCCCGATTCTCCATAATTTGTTGTTGCAAACCCTCAAGAAAAAGAACAACACTGACCACTACATTAGCAAAGCAGTTGACACCAGAACTGTTTTCAAACTGCAAACCAACAATCTCTTCAACAGTGTCCTTTTCTGTTTTTTTCCCTTCTATACACATTCAGTACAGGTATTCTCATACCTTCTTTTTCGAGCAACCACACGCTTTTCAAATACAGAATATTGACCTAAATTAGGAGCATATGTTCTTCTTAACCTATTGTATTCTTTAACACAGTTGCATCTTCAGTATTCTTGGTATCATCAAAATCAATCAAAAACAAACCAGATAATGTTCTGACTGTGGACAAAGCAACATATGCCATACCCTCTTTAAACACAGTACTTCCAATGTTCACCAAAGCACTGTCAACACTTAAACCTCGAGATTTATGAATAGTCACTGCATATGCCAGAGAAAATGGAAACTGTTTTCTACGGACATATAAATCTTTAACAAGCAAAAAATGAACAGAACAACGACCTTCACTTCTTCAATCTGATCAAATTTAATCTTTAAGGCTTCAATACCATCTTTATTTTGATAATTAACAAAATCCACAACTTTGCCCATTGCTCCATTAACTAAACCTTTTTCTACCTCCAAATTACGCCTTAAAATTATCCGACAGTTCCTACATGCATAAAGATTCTTTTCTAAACCAGCAGTTTTAGATATTGAGTTTTCAAAAGAATCCAATTTTGTCTTCAATTTTTTGTTCAAAATAATAGTGATTCCTCCATGTTCTATTTTATCGATGGCTTCCAATTTTATTATTTCTTAATTTTCCATTTTCAAAAGTTGTACATTGAATATAGAACACTCATGCAGTGTTGGCATTAAGCAGATTACAGATTTCTTAGCTGCAATTTCCATGTATATTTTCTCAGGAACTATATTTTCATTTGGAAACAAATTGGAAAGTAATCGAGTCTGTAAAGCTTGTTTGCCATGTTCTGTCAGTAGTCCAATTCTTATACCTTGGAGAATAGTTCCATAATCAACATCATTTGCCTGTCTCATATTTGTAATGAGTTCTTTGTATTCAAAATATGACCAAATGTTCACGTTTCCAACACTACCCAGAGACTTTCTGGTGACTTCATGCACAAGAGTTTTAAAAACTGGTTGTCCTTTTACAGGAGTCAGTGGCAGTAGATCTCCAAAAACTATGATGAGTTTTCCTCCAAATAATACGTCATACTCTGTTTTGAGAATTTGCTGCATTCTTAAATGCACAAAGGCAAGCATTAAGTTTGAGACCATGCTTACCTCATCAATAATGAGAAGTTTCATTTTCTTCAAGACTCTTGAAACTTCACAGCAAGCTTCTCCAGATAGCTTGTGATATTCTAATTTGTTTTCATGCTCTACTGGTAGCATTAGTAAACAATGTAAAGTAATTCCTTTAATGTTGTGTGCTGCCAACCCAGTTGGAGCAGTGACACCACAAGACAAATGCGACTCAGTTGTTTTCTGTAAGATAACTTGTAATTACTATAATTAAAAAACTTTTTCCTGTTCCAGCTTGTCCACTCACGTACATTCGGATCGGTTGAAATGACGTACATGAGCACTCTTTCTTTTCATGAAGTAATCCATGGTCAATCTGTTGTCTCATTTGCTCATATATTTCTTTCTGCTCAACATTTAGTTGTTCTTCCAAATTTCCTAAGTTTGTTACATCTTCTTGAGCTTGATACATTGCTGTTTCCACCTCATTCATGGCGATTGCTGCTTCATTTTCAACAATTGGTTGTCCTAGTGGATCTTGACTCTGTGCAGCAGAACTTTGACTGTCTTGAGAACTGTCTCTAGCAATCTCAGCTGCAATTGTAGCTTCTTGATCAATTTCATCGTTCAACATTTTCACATAATTTGCAAAAGCACTGCATTGTATGCTATCTTAACAAGCATTAAAGGAATCTTCCTAGCTCTGGAAATCTCCAAGTAATCCCAGTTCTGAACGCCATGGTTTGAATAGTTGTAAAATAACCAAATAGTAAAATTCCCTTTTATCAGTAGTGTCACAACTCATCTTCCTGTGATTAATCAAATTTCCTTTTGGTTGTTTCACCAAACATCTTTCGGAACCAATGACTCCATATTTTCCATCATTGATGTTCACTGTAGTATTCTGTTTAAAAGTGTAGTTTTGCAGCACTTCATAGAGACACATGTTCTCAAGATGATGACTTCTGTTTGGGTAATATGTGTCCAACATATTCGTTTTCAAAATATCTGTACTTTCTGGATCTTTTCTGCTAAATATTCAATTTCTTGAACAGATTTCGGTACCCGATTTCGCATTGCTGCAAGACCTAGACTCACATAAAGGATTCTTCTAGATTTGGAGTATAGACTTGCCGATGATAACCGATCTGAGCATTCATATGCTCTGATTTCTCGATGCGATAACATCTTCAAACTGAAACTGTATAATTTCTTACTTAGAGGCTTCTCGTGAGAAATCTCTTCCTACATTTCTTTCAAATCTGTCTTTTCTGATTTTGTAATATAAGAAGTTACATATCGAGCTACAGCAATGGAATTGTCCGCAACATATTGAATATCCATGTTAGCATTCCACATGGACAAAATGACTGGGTTATAGTCATTTATGTATTTTGACTCTTCATTTCTTCTTAAGTTGTAGGTATTTTTTGGAGACTTTCTTGTGATAGTATGTCTCAAAGATGACATAAAACTATTCACTCTTCCTTTCGATATTACAGGACGTGGAAATCCAAAATGACCTTTGGTGTAGAACTTGTCCTTAGATTTGTACGTTCGTCAACAGTATTTTCCACATCGGTGGCTTTGGAATTGTAACACTTGTGCTCTTAAGTTGTTTTCTTCTGTGCTTCTGGGTACGGCACATGTTGCTTATTCTTCAATAAAACTCAAAACAGTATCATCTGCATCTGTTCCAAATTTGGGAGCGTCCTTAACCTATAACAGCATAGAGGAGGATTTTTTTATTGCAGATAAAAGAAATCATAGCCTCAAATCTATGATTGAAATACCTGCATACATTAACAGGATCCAAAGAGCACAATTCTTCAGGTATCTTGTATTCAATGTTTTTATATTCGAATTTGCCTCTCAAAGAAATTCTTGCAAATCATCCCTAGGTAAGCTTAGGGTAAGGAACCATGTTGGAGTTCCTAAGTACCGTAGCATACATTTCATTTCTCCATGACGACGGTACCAATATTCCTTAGTCCCACGCTGACATGCCATCAGATTAATGAGCTGAGATTCTAGATGATCATCTCTCTGGTGCACTTTATCCATAAAATCTTTTGCAGATACATTTTTCAGATGTATTCCAGATTTTAGAATATAGTTGACAGCATATGAAAGTCCAGACAAGTCACTTTCAAACAAAAGATGAAACATATAAGGGATACATTGTCAAAATCTTGGATCTACTGCATATAATCTTGTTGTCCGATATTCAGATGCAGGAATCTGCACAGGACGTATATCATATCGTCCTCCTTTTCCAGTTGGGAACAACTATGGAAAACAACGAGCTTCCAAGCTCTCTTTCCATACACTCGTGGGACTTCTTTTTGCCTTTTTCATTTGGAACAAATCAATTGTGTTTCCCATCACTTCTTTTGAATGAAGTGGATGCACACTATAATGTTCATAGATTTTTTCACATCTTAACATGCCCACTTTTTCAATTTACCCACTTGATGTTCAGTATCTTCTTCTAAAAGTATTTCTTCTTCTCCTATGTAAATATTCTTATAGTATGCATTGTTTTTTATCAAATACAATGTTGCCTTTTGCACTTTCCTAACATCCACTAACTCCTGTCAGATTTTCTTATTCTTAGTTGGCACACCATTAACAAGAATAACTAGAGGTTCACTTTCTACACTGTCTACACCAATAGTTTTTATTTAACAGTAAATACACCACTCTTCCTTTTAATCCTCTTTGTAAATCTGAAGGAGGCAATTTACCTGTTTTAGGCTCCATACGAACAATAGCCTGAAACGGGTGCACACACTGAATGAGAATAGACTCATAGGTATTGAGATCTGTCAGTTGTGGAGGAATAGCAACTAACTCTAAATTATTATGCCCAGCTCTAGCAGGCATTCTATTCTCATCTAACTTGTTATAACAATATTTACAAATAGGCTGATCAGAACCCAAATCAAAACAATTCTCTACCAACAAATAAGTTGCAAATTCCTTCCGCTTATCATTATTTTCTTTTTCACTTTTTAAATACAGTAAGTAAGTAAGTAAAATATCTTTATTCGATTGTTTGCATATAACAATCATAGAAGTACATATCAAAAACGTTTATCACAAAGTACAGTTTATGCGAGAGATAAAATATGTTACCACATAAACACGAGCACAAGCAAAAGTTACAAGTTTGTAATTTAAAAACAGTAAAAATACGATGTTAAAAAGAAGATTCATATCGGGAACAAAGTTAATTAGCCTTCCATGCTTTTCCTGTGTTTAAGTGCAAGTTTTAAAAAACTACATAAAAACAGGGTGCTGTCACTATTTAGCATTTGAAGGTAATAAAGTGCTGGTCTGTATTGTGCAAAATGGAGCCGTTGTAATAAAGGTTTCAAAAACAATTTACGAGGGACTGTGTAGTATGAGCAGAAAAATAAAAAGTGTGCCAGATCTTGTGGAGACTTATTGTCGCAGCCACAAGCTGGCAACACTTGACCCCTGTGTGTCCCGCTTGGTACAGCTAGCAAAAGGTGAAACATATCAAATCGAAACCTTGTGAGCAAAAAGCGTTCATAACCCGACAAAGGCCAGACTAGGTAGGGTTCTATATGGAGGGTCGTTTTGGTGAGAGCATGCAATCTCACACTATTTTTCTCGTACTCTCTCTCCTCCCTTGCTAAGTACCTAGTTGTCATGAAGGTGTTCTTCACGTAAATAACATCAGATTTAGTTATTTTCTCGGGGGCTAGAAAGAGGTCAGGCCGGCCTAATTCAGAGAGACATCTTCTAATATATTTTAACCACGGGATCTTATACTTCCCTTCCCACTCTAATGCCTCTTGCAGGATGTTTCTAGTGAGGGGTATATCTGGATTTAGCCAACTGTTTAGCCAGCATAGCAGGGGGTTTACCGCAATCCTATCACTTAGATAGGGCATACCTAATTTTGTGTGAACAGAAAAGTTTGCCGAACCCCTGGGGAGCCTTAGAACTTGCTTTAAAAAGTTGTTTTCAGTGACCTCAAGGGCATCTAAGGGTTCAGATCCCCATATTTCACTCCCATAGCATGCAACTGCAATGCTTTTAGCTTGGTATAACTTCAGAACAGCGGCCACAGGGCTATTACCCATTTTCTTTGCAAAATCCATTATACCTGCGTTTACGCGCACTACCTCACCCTTTTTCTTTTGTATTGCAGGTGCCCAAGTTAGTCTGTGGTCAAAAAGGACACCAAGATACGAAAAGGTCCTAGTTGTCGGTATTTTTTCGTTGTTTACAGAATGGGGATATCTTTTTTTTGGACCTGAGCCGGTCATCATAATGAAAGATTTCGAGTTATTAATGCTCAGACCACGGGAATTCATAAATACAAAAAAAGAATCAAGCAGGGTTTGAAGGCCGATCGCCGTTCTAGAGATTAGGACGGCGTCGTCCGCATACAGCAAGATGGGCACGCCCTTCCTCCCTATGTATGGGTAATCTGCACCGGTTTTTAGTAGATGTTCCTCCAGATCATTAATATAAAGATTAAAAAGAAACGGGGCTAGGATGCACCTTTTTCTGACCCCCCGGTTTATCCTGAAGTCCCTAGTTACTTTCATATCCTGTGTATAGCGAACATTTGCTCTGGTGTCCGAATGTAGATTTGCTAAAAATTTAATGAGGTTTTGCTCCACACCCATTTTTTGCATGACCTCCCATAGCCTACCTCTGTCAACGCAGTCGAAGGCGGATGATAAATCCATAAAGGCCATATGGATGGACCCTTTTCTGGCCATGGTGTATTTGCCATTTATTAGATACAGGTTCAGACATTGAGCTATCGTGGAATGACCTGGTCTGAACCCATATTGGATGGGTGACAGAATGTTTTTTTCCTTGGCCCAAAGTACTAGCCTATTTAGAATAATACCCCCCACCACATTAGCAATTGAGTTTATCAGTGATATTGGCCTGTAACATGTTACGCTTCTACGATCCCCTTTCTTGAATACAGGCACTATGGTCGAAGACCCCCATGATTTCGGGCAACCTTTAGAGATCCCGGCATTTATTACTGCAGTAAGGACTGGTGCCCATAGTTGAATGTCTGATTTAAAGAGGTCAGGGGGAAGACCATCAGGGCCCGGTGCTTTGTTGCTGGTCAAGCCCTGAATCCCCTTTACTACCTCCCCCACTGTAAAACACAACAATTCTTCATCAGAGGTATTAAAATCAGTGTCCGCTTGTGCATCGTCACTTTGAAAAATTATTCTAAAATTAGTTAACCACTCATCCTCGGGTATGTTTGACCCAATCACAGAGTTACTGGGGTCATCGAACAAGGGCTGGTTTATAATGTTCCAGAACTTGGAGCTATTACCCAAGGTTGCTGGATCACTCAGAGATTCCCAGATGCTTGCCTTCACTTCTTTTTTTCGGGCTGCTAGGGATGTCTTGTAGGTGTTTCTCAGTTCTTTTACAAGGGCAGGATCTCTGGGGTTAGCCTTTAGTGCTTTTTTTAAGTTACGTCCAGCCTTTGAGCAAGCTTGATCGAACCATTTTGGGTGGGATTCATGATGACCCTTCACTGGTATGGTTAACAGTTCACCAACTCTATCTACCACAACTGAAAAGGCGGTTAAGGTCACTTCAGGCAAGGTGGTAGGGGAGGCACAAAGTGCGAGTTCTTTACCACAACTGTTATTAATTGAATTATACAGAGTAACACTGTTGACTTTTGACCACTTCAAACGTCGATTTCCGTTTATTGGCTTTAAGCAGCCACAGTCTTTCCTGGGCTTTCGGAGTTCGAAGATACCTCCTCTAATTTTGATGGAGATGGGATTATGGTCACTAAACAAACTTGTTTGAATTTCAAAGTCAGTTACTAGGTCAACGAGGTCTCTTGAAAGAAGGATGTGATCTATATAAGTGCCATTTCCAGGACCTTTATACGTGGGGACGTCAAAAATGTGAGAATCCTCTGACATAGACATTGCAACTGTCAGGTTCCTGTCATCAGTTAAGTTGTTAACATGGGTACCACGTGGCGAGTGATCAAAGTGGAAACCAGATCTATTATTGCAACCTAAAAGTCCAATTGGTGTTTCTACAGGGTTACCGCATGGATGCGTATTAAAATCTCCAGCAATAATGGTGCTGCGGGGCAGACTTGATGCTTTAGCTTTAAGGATGTTATGTAGATGGAGAATATTGCACTCCCTATTTGATGATACGGCGTTATAGAAGTTAATAAGGGTCAATGCCCTTTTGCCCCTCCTGAGTACCAGGGTTTGGATATGTCTATTGTTGGATTCCCTGTTTGAAACCTGACAAATGAGTGCAAGGCTAACGTAAACTACCAGGCCCCCCTTTGATCTTCCATTAATCGATGGAGTTGCCGGTAGGAAGAAACTTTGGAAGCCCTCGATGTGTACGTTTACGTCTTCCAGCCATGTTTCTTGGAAACACAAAATGGTATAGTCTTTTATATATGATACCCATGTTGGATCCTTTACGTTGGAGGTCAGGCCAGCAACGTTCCAGGATAAAAGTTTTATAGTACATGGTGATGTGTCATTTGGGCCTACTTCCTGGGCGTTGGTTGTAGGTGGAGGTGTCACTTGATTCCCTTGATCAGTTATTGTGACCGCTTGTGTTTCAATGCTGGGTAGAGAGTTTACAGCGCCAACGGTACCGCGATAGACTTGAATGAGAGGATGTGGGGGGCTAAGCTCATAGAGGGGCAACGTGCTCTCTGACTGGTTTGCTAAAAAAGCTGCCTCGGGGGTTACACCTAACCCTTGAATAGGATTGTTTGTGCACTCTAGTATAGTACTCACTAGATTGTTGGAAACTGCATCCATGCATGAAGACTCGGAGTATGTGGGGGGGGGGGATTTGGGGTACAGTATGTCAATCAATCTCGTCCAGATATTCTGGAGCATGAAGCGTGTCATATCTGTTTGAGACGGGGACCCTGTAGTGCATGTTTAGCTGTTGTGGATGTGAGTAGTGCTGAAACTGTGGGCGAGGTGGGAACTCCCTTCTCTCCTGATAGCTTGTACGGTATCTATTTTGCCTGTTAAACCATGGGGGTTCATTCCTGTGGTTTGTATGATCCAACGGGGTGGGCGGGTCATACAGCCATGAGGTTTCCCTAGCTTGGTAATACGCTGTTTGCTCAGGCAGCCCCCCCCTGTCCATAGGTTAGCTGTGATTGTTTTACATTGTGGCTGGATTTATTGGAGGGATAAAAATAGCTCAGATCCATTGTGCGGATCAGGCTATTGGTCACGCCACTTCAACACTCCTAGTCTGATTTTTGTAGTGAGTTCGGCAACAACAAATACAAGAAACATTTGGCCTTTCACCTGAAATCACCTTAAACTTTGTAATTTCACTGTAAACATTTTTGGTACAACTATGTTCAAGATTCTCTGCAACATTTTCTTCTATTAATGTTTGAATTTCTTCCCTCTCTTCTTCAGGGCCAAAGTAACAAAACTTAATATCGTCACAAACCCTTTTCACATCTGATACTGACCCTCACAAAAGAGCACTGTTCAACTCACTTAACTTTAGTGCTGGACTTTTTGCATAATACAATTTTCTCACTAACTTCCGCATTTGAGTATGATGTACTGCCAACATCCTGAAATGGTGAAAAACACTTTGACATACTTTTCTTGAAAGGCAAGCCAGAGAATGACCTTGCAAACCAGTATGTTTTCTCACTCTGAAAGGGTCTAGTCCTTGCAACAGCTTAATCTTTTGTTTAACACTGATTTTACAATATGCTTGTAAGAAATTGCGTAATTTATCAATAGATTCTTGTCGTACACTACAAATACTACTACAATCCCAAGTGGGGCTTTAGGACGCCTGCCTAGAACTTCATCAGATATCACTTCTTCTGCATTTCTAGGAACCATTTGCTCTTTCTCAATTGGACAACCATCTGTAACCTCATAAGCTCGACCACTGGTGTCAACTGCATGCAACAAATTATTGCTCTGTAAATAACTCTCTTCATTAAAAAAAGGCTCAGAACTTGCACTGTGTTTCCATTGTCCTAAAAAATAACACAAAAATTAGTTTTGTTAATTACTCTTTTCCTCTTGCTTTTGGCCTTTTTTAAATCTATTGGATTATCTAATGATCGAATTCTCTTCAGTACTAAAATTAAGAGTTTTCTCTTTACTTCAAAGGCCTTTTCAACAATAGGATTCCATATGCTTTTTCTTTTTATAAAATTGTGTCTTTCAGTAAGTTATTCACAACTCTGTTGTAAAATAATTTTTGACGGATTTCTTTCTATTGATTTTCTCTTCTTTTACTATAAGTTGTAAGCTTTGGGCCTCATTTATGAGGCCGCAAGTCACTTTTACGCCGCCAGTACGTCACTTTTTGTGACGCACCAGTGGCGTAAAAAATGCGCCTTGTTGCACCATATTTACAAAGTGACGCATCTAGGTAGATGCGTCACTTTGTAAACCCCTGCGCCACATTATACCTGCGGTGATGGATCAAGCCCTGATCTCTTGACTGGGTAGGAGTATTCTGCATCTTTCAGAAACTCTGTCCATCACCACCCACTTTTCCAAAATTGATATTGTCCACACTATGGGCCTCATTATGATGGAGGATTTTCCGCCTCCTCCGGGCCGGGGGAAGCCACCTCCGGCCCGGAGGAGGCGGAAAATCCTCTGCGGGCTCACCAAAGACCCACCGCCACATTATGATGGCTGGTGGGTCTTGGTTACTGTCCGCTGCTTTTCCGCCGCAGTCAGATTACAACCGCGGCGGAAAAGCTCTCATTTGGCTGGCAGTGTCTATCAGACTCCGCCAGCCAAATTAGGAAGCATTTGTAAACATGCTTTTCCGCGGCGGTTTTTCCGCCGTGGAAAAGCATGTGTACTTTTGATTTTGGGGGCCCGTTGCGGGCCCCCAGGGTGTTGGCGGGTGGGGGGTGCAAATGGGGGTACCTATGGTACCCCCCAGCATTTACATGCACTTTTAACATTGCGGCGGGTGCTGCTTGAAGCAGCACCCGCCACAACGTTAAATATCCAGGATGTGACCGCCAGGGTGGCGGTCACATCCTAATCGGACATGAGGGAATGCCGCAGCCCATGCGGACGTTCCCTCATCATCTGGGGTCGCGGACGGACGCAAGTCCGTCCGCGATCCTAATGAGGCCCTAAGTGTGGGAGGGTATACTCAGACGTGAGTCCCTTGCTCATTGCACCATCAGGATTCAAGCAAGCTGGGCAAGCTGGGCCGACGACGGCTGAAATGCCAGAAACCGTTCCCCGGAAGCTTGTTTCCTTCCCAGTATAAGAATTGGCTTGGTAGTTTGGTTTGCCCTGTTCCCATCATGCACTGGGACAGGTACAGACTAATTTGCATGTAGCCAGGTGCAGTGAGCTAAAAAACGGTGATGGATCAAGCCCTGATCTCTTGACTGGGTAGGAGTATTCGGCATCATTCAGAAACTCCGTCCATCACCACCCCCTTTTCCAAAATCCACATTATACCTGCGCCAGGTATAATGTATGCAAGGGGGCGTATTGACGCAAGGAAGGGTCGTAGAAGTGACGCAGTGAAATCTATGAGATTTCACTGCCTCACTTTTAGGACGCGGTTGCGTCAAAATCTTGTGCCTGCCTCACAGCAGGCGTAAGACTGATGCAGGCCTTTTCACATGGGGCTTGCCCCATGTGAAAGGACGCATTGCTGGAGTTGCGTCACTTTTGTGACACACTCCTGCAATGCGTCCCTTTTGCACTTACAGATACGTCAGAAATACTGACGTATCTGTAACTCCTTGCGACATGATGCGTCATACATTAAACATGATGCATCAGGAATGTCACAAGGAGTGCGCACTTAGAAGTGATGCATCGCTGCTTTCACGCAGTGATGCGTCTTTATCATAAATGAGGCCCTTTTTTTTTACATTGCCTTTTTTGCCTTTCCTATTCTTTTCACTTTTTCTTGTGCTTGAAACATTTTCACTTCTTTGCACATTTGTATTTTTTTTTCTCAGTCTAGTAATCTTTGTTATAATAAAGTCCTTTGAAGTCTTACCAGAAATTGTTCTCTTTTTCGCCACATTGTTGGTCTTCCAAGAGTTGTAGTTAAGTTTTTTTCAAATAAGAATCCTTTTTCTGACTTTTTATTCGTCTTTCTTTGTGCAGCATGATAACTTTATTTTAACGATGATAAAAAGTATCTGTAAAAAATAAACATATATAAGTATTTATTAAAAACGTATTCATTTTTATTACTATACAAACACATTTCATAAAAATTCGAACTAAAAAATTGTAGGCCTGAAGCAGAACTGTGAAAGTTGTAAGAGCACTACATACATAGTGCATACCAGTTTGAAGCACTCCATAACACTTAAACTTGAAGCAGTCTATGAGTACATACTTATTATCTAAATGATCACAATACTATAAGGAAAGACACGGAGTTAAATAATAATTGGTTCACTTTTACTTTAGTAAATAGATTACTAGATGGTACATAAACAGACACTATGGTTTTAGAACACTACAGATTTAGAATTTAGAGTAGTGCAGTGTTGTTTGTCTAGTGTAAGGACTCGTGCTGGGTAGTGTTCTAGGGTAGCATAGTGGTATTTGGGTACTGTAGGAGACCGTGCTGGGTTAATGAATTAGAATTTAGGGAACTGCACTGATGATTGCATAGTGTAGGTGATCGTACTAGGGGTAGATTTAGGGTTTAGAGTAGTGCAGTGGTGTTTGTGTAGTTAGGGGGGTCCCGCTGCAGTAGTGTTCTAGGATAGTGCAGTCGTGATTGGGTAGTGTAGGATGTCATGCTGATATTGATTTAATGTTTAGGGTAGTGCAATGGTGTTTGGGTAGTGTAGGAGGTTGTACTGGGGGTAGATTTAGGGTTTACGGTAGTGCAGTGGACTTTGTGTACTGTAGAGGGTTCTGCTATGACAGTGTTCTAGGACACTGCAGTGGTCTTTATATAATGTACAGAGTCATGCTAGGGATAGTGTTTTAGGATTTAAGATAGTGCAGTGGTGTTTGTATACTGTAGGTGGTCATGCTGAGTACTGCAATGATGTTTGACTAGTGTAGAAGATTGAGGTGAGGTACTGTTCTAGGATATTGCAGTGGTGTTTATGTAGTGTATGGTGTCATAACAATGATAGTGTTTTAGAGTTTAAGGTACTGTAGTGGTGTTTGTGTAGTGTATGGAGTTGTACTGCAGTAGTGTTTTACGTTAGTACAGTAGTGCTTCAGTAGTGTACGGGGTTATACTGGAGTAGTGTTTTATAATAGTACAGTCATGATTGGGTAGTGTAGGAGGTGATGGTGAGAGAGAGTTAATGTTTAGAGTAATGTAATGGTATTTGAGTAGTATCCAGGGAAGTACAGCGGTGTTTATACAGTGTAGGGGTCATACTAGGGGTAGATTTAGAGTTTAGAGTACTGCACTGGTCTTTCTGTAGTATAGAGGGTCGTGTTGTGGTAATGTTGTAGAAAATAAACTGGTGTTTGGGTAGTGTCAAAGGTTCTGCAGAACTATATTTAAGATTTAGGGTAGGAAAACCGCAACATTCTATTGCCAATAAATTTGGCGTCAATTGATGCATCTTCCCAGCTCAGTTCTGCTCCTTCCCTGAAAGTTTGGAGGTGATTGGTCCAAAGGGGGCAGAGAAAAAAGGGGGGTCCCAAAACGCATTTTCCCAATGCAATTTCCCATAGGACCTTTAGCTACGGCTACAGCCCGAACAGCTGAACGGAATTACACCAAATTTGGCAGCAAGGTAGTCCTCAGTTCCAACTTGTGCCTTTGGCATATCTGGAGACAATCTGATCAGTAGTTTCTTTGAAAATTACAATTAAAGTCATTTATATATCTATGGGCACGAAGGATCCGCGGATTGTGCGAGGATTGGCCTCGTAGGATAAGCGCACCATCCCGATGACGCGCTGAATTCTAAGTGGCTGTGAAGCGGTTGTAAACATTCGAAATCAGGAACTGTTGGCAGCCATTTTGGGCCTCGGTAGAAGCGAGGCTGAGGAAGTTAGTGAAATATGTGTGTAAAATGTGAAAAGGGGACAGAGTAGACACACCCTGATACCCTAGTCCTGCTCAGGGGGTCACATAAGGACACATGAACTACCAAAATACTTCTCTAAGACTGAATCCTAAATGCACAGACTCACTGTGTGATTCTAGACAAATACCAATATTCCTTATAAAAACAGTAGTAAGATACTATAGTAGTGGTTGGGTAGTGTAAGGGATCCTGCTGTGATAGATTTAAGCTTTAGAGAACTGAAATGATGATTAAGTAGTATAAGGACTCATACTGGGTTAGTGTTCTAGCATAGTGCAGTGGTGTTTATGTACCATAAGACATCATGCTAGGGATAGCGTTTCAGGCTTTTAGATAATGCTGTGGTGTTTGTATAATATTGGAGGTCATGGTTGGGGAATATTCTAGGAAATAAACTGGTGTTTGGCTAGTGTAGGAGGTTGTGCTGGTGTAGATTTAAAGTTTAGGGTAGTAAAGTGGTGAATAAGTAGTGTAGGTGGTCATGCTGGAGGTAGATTAAGGTTTTACAATAGTGTAGTGGTGTTTAGGTAGTGTAGGAAATCATACTGGTGGAAGTGTCAGTGCAAGACTACATGTACTTATCTGTCGGCAAAAACATCAACCATACATTATACATATTTCAGAACTGCATTTTACTATTAATACTAAACTCATTTTGGAAACACATAACCAATGAATGACTATTTTCTAATTCTACAGTAAAATAAAAGAGTTTCCCTTGGCAAGATTACTAGCTAATCAGGCCCAAATGTTAAAATTGGACATTCACTTTGGACAAATATGACAAAACATATATGTATAAAAAGTATGCCAAATTTATTATTGTGTTAAAAACATTCATAATAAAAACAATTTACATTCAATCAATATGTGCTAACTAAAATTGTCACAGTTCTAAGTCACACAAGAGTCATAAACATAAGATACTAATCTTAAAACAAAACAGACAGTGCTATGTAGTCCATCAATTAAAGAAACGCAACAAGGATATATAATTTGTCATTGAGACTTAGCACATCGAGTGTTCAAATTTCAAACAACCAATCCTGGACAATTTTAATTCTTGCGGTATACAGGTAAGGCTTGATTGCTCAATTGTGCAATTTATGTGGCGTCGACGCGTTTCGATGGCTTTTATTTCAATTTTGTGCCATCTTTTTCAAGACTGATTTTTTGGTCTCTCTTGTTCAACGGCACTGGGTGGTTGCCTTGTGGTTTAAAAAATCCTGTGGGTAAACATACTGCAATCAGCATCTTTTACTGCATACGTGGATTTACATTGCTTAATTTAAACATTTGTTTAAGCTTTCATTGCTTGTCACATTGGGTGCACCATGCTAGGTTCTAGATAGAGACCAAAAAAACCGTCTTGAAAAAGATGGCACAAAATTGAAATAAAAGCCATCGAAACGCGTCGACGCCACATAAATATGTGTGTCTAACTTGCCCCTCTTCACGTTTTGCCAACATTTTCCACAGCTTTCTGCAGCCTCGCTTCTACCGAGACACAAAATGGCTACCAACAGTTCCTGGTTTTGAATGTTTACAATGGCTTGACAGCCAATTAGAATTGAGCACGTGATCGGGTCGGTGCGCTTATCCTACAAGGCCAATCCTCGCACAATCCGCGGATCCTCCGCGCCCATAGATATATAAATGACTTTAACCGCAATTTTCTCAAAAACTACTGAACAGATTGACACCAGAGAGGCCAAAGGCACAAGTCGGAACTGAGGGCTACCTCTCTGCCAAATTTGGTTTAATTCCGTTCAGCTGTTCAGGCTGTAGCCGTGGCTAAAGGTCCTATGGAAAATTGCATGGGGAAAAACACATTTTGGGACCCCCCCTTTTCCTCAACCCCTGCTGGACCAATCACCCCCAAATGTTCAGGGAAGGAGCAGAAGTGAGCTAGCCAAAAGTTTGGAAAATTTCAAAAAGATTCATCAATTAACGCCAAAGATATTGGCAATAGAATGTTGCAGTTTTCCTATCGATAATAGGTCCTAACTATAACTATCTACAGGCGACTCCCAGTAGATTTTATATATATATATATATATATATATATATATATATATATATATATATATATATATATATATATATATATATATATATATATATATATATATATATATATATATATATATATATATTCTATGAAAAGAACATAGGTTTTAGCCCATATATAGTTAGGGATTAGCATTTTCAAAACCTTATTTTACTCGCATAAAACCATTGAAATTCGCATATATAGTTAGATGCGCTAACTATATATCGCGCACCCGCAATCCACTGCTGATGATGTCACATATTACATCATTCATGACATGCTCAGTGACATCACTGATGACATCACTGATGACATCTCAAATGACATCACTGATGACATCACTGATGACATCTCAAATGACATCACTGATGACATCACTGATGACATCTCAAATGACATCACTGATGACATCACTGATGACATCACTGAAGACATCTCAAATGACATCACTGATGACATCTCATTTGACATCTCATTTGACATTACTGAGCACATCACTGATGACATCATTCATGTGATAATACGATGAACCTCTTCAGACTCTAATATAACCTTAGATACACTCAGTGTAAACAAAAACTCACAGACTGTCACTCATCCATGGAGTTACTCACACACCTAGTCAGTCATGCAAAGAATCAATCACACCTCCATTTCCTCTACTATACAGTTATACACACCTTACTTATTCAAACATATACTAACACATATTTACTCTCTTATACAATCCCTGATACAAGTTCACAATGATCCATACAGCCACTCACACATTCACTGGCTCTTATGCACAGTTATTTATATATGTCAACTGTCACATGTACTGTGTTTTACATATGTACTTACTTTGACATGTAGCACTGAGATATCCATTCACTCACCAATACACTCATGCACACAGTCAACCGCCCATACAGCTATTTCCACATGCACTTTTGAACCCATACATCTAGTGAATCAACTGCTCACACATCTATGCACAGAGTCATACACCTTCCAGCCACCCACACACACACTCAGTCTCCCATACAAATACTTCGGCAACCAATCAATAACCCATATAGTTACTCATTTAGCTACTGATCAACACATGCAGCAGTTCATAGAACAACAGATATAATGATGCACAAATTAAGACAGTTTAGTCACTAACCCATGCACTCAGTGAGACACATTTAATCACTCTCTCATACAGTCAGTCATGCACCTACTAAATCCTTCATCCAGACACTTATACATCCACTCATTCTTCAATATGTAAGACATATTTTAACTTTACAGAAACATACAGTCACTGGATGTTGTCATCAGTGATGTCATTTGAGATGTCATCAGTGATGTCATCAGTGATGTCATTTGAGATGTCATCAGTGATGTCATCAGTGATGTCACTGAGCATGTCATGAATGATGTAATATGTGACATCATCAGCAGTGGGTGCGCGATATATAGTTAGCGCATCTAACTATATATGCGAATTTCAATGGTTTTATGCGAGTAAAATAAGGTTTTGAAAATGCTAATCCCTAACTATATATGGGCTAAAACTTATGGTTTTTTCATTGAATTTCAATGGTTTTTTAATAACAAATATCAAAAGCTGTCAAATGTCAAGTACGTGATAGGTAAAAACATTTTTGTGTTTATGCACGCTGATGTGCTTTAAACGCTGCCCCCCCCCCTCTTTTCTCTTAGAAGTACTCTCTCTTTGCAGATAGTGAAGGGTAGTTAACGCAGGCCTTTGCCCCCGTTGTAATCCGTCGTGCCTGCTTGTCTCTCCATTTGATTGATTGTTATCCAAGCATTTACTATTTTAGAATTTATTCTCTTTGGTTCATTCTCTATTTACTAACAAGCACCAAGCCGCAATACTCTGTTTAGTCTTTGCAGATAGTGAAAAATCGTGTTAAAAAAATAAATAATCGAGCAAAATCAGTAGGCCACTAATGGGATCTCTTTTTGATCTCGCTAAAATAGAAACATTAGGAACAACCCTTCATGAGAAATACGAAACTAGTGAGATGAACTGAGCTCCACACCATGATGGCTGCAAGACAGCTCGGCTCCGCCACCCACCCCGCCCAAAATAACGATAAACTCTATGCAAATATTATAAATATATACAACACACCAGCAAAGTAACAGGGTAAAACGTTTTATTAAATAACTATTTACATAACTATTTTATACTTTTTGTTGCCTGATCCGGCTAGCTCAATCGATCGAGCATGAAACTCATGCATTCTGATAGCAAGCGTTGCTGCTGATGCTATGCAAACAAAAACTGGTTTTCAGTTTGTACATTCTTCAAGATTTTTCATCCAAGGCTGGTTAAGAGTTTGTAGAACGATGGCTTCAGATTTTCAACATACGGTGTGGTGGCGCGGACTGGGAGGGTGCGCTTGACTTCTGCCCCCTCCCCAAGTCGTGTTGCCCTGGCGTGGCCTAAGATCGCCCCCGACATAGGCGGCCGGCTCCCGGGGTCCACCGGAACTTTTTGCCTTTTGATGACTCTTCCATTCTGGACCTTATCCCACAATCCGTTTGACCTGAAGACACGCTGTAGTGGGGCGCCCCTTTACCGTTTCAGTTGCCATTCCGCCCGCTTTTGCTACACTGTGCCTCTTCCGCCATTCAGCTGTTTACTGCCCGCTCTTGCGACTACAGCGTCTCGCTCACCATGTAGTTGAGTTGCTCCCGCTCTTGCGATGCAACTATAGGCGGCTGCCACAGGACTCTCAAAATGGCGGCCGCCTCTTCAGATTTGAGCGTGGTCCACTAAAATGGCCATGGGACACTTTGGAACTCGGACGCTAGTCTGCTAGGGCTTGGGCCCCATTCGTCCACTGAGCCTTGAAGATTCTACAAAAGTCTTGGGGGCCCCCGACTCCCGCAGGCTTCTGGTGGGGAGCGACTGCCATGATTGCTCGTGGAATGGCCACGACTGAGATACGAGATGGTGGTGCTCTCATGCTAATGCCAGCTTCAGTCTGAAACATCCGGAAACACTGTAGACTACCAATTCGATCAGTTCCGGTAGCGCCCCAACGTGACCCGGTAGGGAAGAACTTGCCCTCCCCTCTTTGACTGATGGTACTTGTTGCCTGTCCCTTCTGTTGTCATTTAACAGAACTTTTTAGACTGCTGAAAGGGGTTGTGTTCCGACCGCTGGTTGGTGGAGACATTTTGACTATATTCTGGACCTACGTTGTCGCGTAATGCGTTATATGACACGCCGCGTCAGCGCACCCGGAAGTACTCCAGTGCGCGAAGCGCAGCTTCCCGGAAGGGATCCGCGGCGCGGGGCGCGGCGCGCAGCGCGTAACGTAAGCATAACAGGTCATGTGACTTGTTAATAAAACTTTTCATTGGTTCATTTTACTTTTGTTATACTAATGATGAAAGGCTTGGTCATATGACCTAAAAATTACGCTTTTTATTGCTTTCGAACATTATTTTTTCTTAAACATATATGTTATAATGTTCCAGGCTAATGTATTTTCCCGGAAAATTTACAACTGTCCTGCAAGTAAAATATATTCTTTTTTCTAGCAAAAGGGCGTTTCTTCGTCCCATGACGGAGCCGTTGAGCAAAAGATGCTCGGCCTGCTGTCTTAGTCGCCGATACGCCTGAATATCAGATTCTTATCGATCACTTTATGTTGCAGGAGTAAAAAACACAACAGCCCTTGACCATTTATCTTTACTGCGTTCCTGCGTATTATACCTTTTATCCGTCATGTAATTGGACTGCTTTATTTCACTTGCCTTTTACTGATTCGAAAACAGTGACTAAAATTAAAAACTTTACCAATGTAAATACTACTACCATGTTTTGTTTTAAAAACCTTTATTGTGAAAATGTCAGTATACAAATACGGGCCTATACCACGTGGGCCGGCCACGGAGCAAACTGGAATCGTATATGATGAGGAGACATTTACACTGTAGAGGAACGCAACGAGCGGGCCATTAGGTTGCAAGAACTAAGGTGTCTAACAGTTGCGGAATCGGTGGACGTACATTTTGTAATTAAAATACGACAGGGCCACTTACAATAAAATTATCTAGATATACATTTGCGGGCAAGTACCATGGGTGACGTTAATTCGAACTTTCAATAGTACAGTAATCAATAACACATCAGAACTTAATATCAATAGGGATGTCGAAATATTCAATCAATTCTCATTCCCGCCCGCCATGTGCTTCAAAACTGCATACGTATCTCGTGATATCAAGGTTGTGCAACCAGTACACAACAAGGAGGTACGAGTCCCATTTATACCGGCGCCATTTTGGGCGAGGCCGGGCAGGTCCAGGATATAGTCAAAATATCTCCACCAACCAGCGGTCGGACCAGAACCCCTTTCGGCAGTCAAAAAAGGTTCAGTTAAATGACAACAGAAGACATAGGCAACAAGACCAACAGTCAAAAGAGGGGAGGGTAAGATCTAAAGCCATTGTTCTACAAACTCTCAAGCAGACTTGGATGGAAAAATCCTGAAGAATGTACAAACTGAAAACCATTTTTTGTCTGTATAGCATCACCAGCAACGCTTGAGTCAGCTTTGTGTGAAGCCGCCATTTTGATTCAATCAATAGCGCCCCCCTGCACACATTCAGGGACCTGGTCGTGTCTAAAGGTTAAACGGATTGTGGGACAAGATGCAGAAAGGAAAAGGAAAAAAGTTCCGCCGGACCATGGAACTTTCGGCGCAGCATTGTAGGATGGCCACACCAGTGCGGCAACTTGCTAGACACTACCTCGGTGCCATCCAGATCTCGGCGCGTTGTGCTTCCTTCGGCCTACTGTAGCCGCAAGTGCGGACGCAACTCAGCTGGATAGCGAGTGAAACACCAAGGGGCGCCCCACTGCAGCCGAGGAGCCTCCATCTTGGGGGCGACGCACAGCATCGCATTGCTTTCTCAAACAGCCCCCACTGACTGACGCGACCTCACAGGCCAATGGGGCGCCCCACGCCGAATTTCGGCACAGCATTGTAGGATGGCCACATCAGTGCGGCAATTTGCTGGACACCACCTCGGTGCCATCCGGATCTTGGCGCGTTGTGCTGCCTTCGGCCTACTGTAGCAGCAAGTGCGGGCGCAACTCTGCTGGACGGCGAGTGAAAAGATAAGGGGCGCCGCACTGCACATCAGGTGCCTCCACCTGAGGAGGCGAGAGAGGCCAGTTTGCGCCACCTCCCCCCCCCCGGCACCCCACGCCGACTTTCGGCGCAGCATTGTAGGATGGCCACACCAGTGCAACTTGCTGGACACCACCTCGGTGCCATCCAGATCTCGGCGCGTTGTGCTGCCTTCGGCCTATTCGCACATCGGTCCGCTACTGACGCCGCCTCACGTGCCAACGGATTTTCTACGCTTTTTATAGCAGCGCGTAACGTAAGCATAACAGGTCATGTGACTTCTTTATAAAACTTTTCATTGGTTCATTTTACTTTTGGTTTCCTAATGATGGAAGGCTTGATCATATGACCTAAAAATATCACTTTTCATTGGATTAAAAAAAAAAATTTTCCCAAACGATGAAAGCCCCACCTTGTTTCTAGATGTTTCAGACTAAAGCTGGCGTCAGCCTGAGAGCACCACCATCTCGTGGCTCCGTCGTGGTCATTCCGCAAGCAATCATGGCAGCCGCTCCCCACCGGAAGCCTGCAGGAGTCGGGAGCCCCAAGACTTTTGTAAAATCTTCAAGGCTCAGGGGACGTCCGAGTTCCAAGGTGTCCCAGGGCCATATTAGTGGACCAGGCCCAAATCCGAAGAGCCGTCCGCCATTTTAAGAGTCCTGTGGCAGCCGCCTATTGCTGCACCGCAAGAGTGGGCGCAACTCAACTACATGGTGAGCGAGACGCTGTAGCCGCAAGAGCGGGCGATAAACAGCTGAATGGCGGATGAGGCACAGTGTAGCAAAAGCGGGCGGAATGGCAACTGAAACGGTAAAGGGGCGCCCCAGTACAGCCGACGAGCCTCCACCTGGGGAGACCCGTTCACGCCGCCTCCCCCCCCCCCCCCCGGGGTGCCCCACGCCGTTTTTCGGAGCAGCATTGTAGGATGCCAAAACCAGTGCGACAACTTACTGGACATCACCTGGGTGCCATCCACATCTCAGCGCGTTCTGCTGCCTTGGGACTATTCGCACAACAGACCGCTACTGACGAGGCCTCCCCGCGCACCCCCCGGGATGCCCCACGCCGTTTTTCGGAGCTGCATTGTAGGATACCAAAAACCAGTGCGGCACCCAGGTAACATCACCTGGGTGCCCTCCAGAACTCAGCACGTTGTGCTGCCTTGGGACTATTCGCACAAAACACAGCTACTGACCATTGTTGCTTCTTTTTTAAAAAAATGTTTAAATGTATTTACTGTTTTTGTTGCGTTCTATATATTTATAAGTTATTAAAGTGTTATTTTCCTTCTACTTTGTTGGAGTGCTATATATTTTTAATGTGACACATAATTGTAAAAACTTTGATGTACAAAGAGGCATCCCTGGAATCTTCCGCTTCAGGCTCGGTCCCACACACCCTCACAGTGAGAATCCCCTCCCCAAGCACAATACAGGATGGTTATCAGATAGTAGGAACGCGTGTGGTGTGACGGATCTCATCGGGTGAAGGCCTTGATCTATTGTAACTCCTTTGAAGAGGGGTGATTCTCTACAGCTGGGGCCATAAACTACATCTGCAGGGCTAGGTGATAGCCTGGGACCGGCCTGGACAATCGGACACAGAGGAAGAGGAGTGTCAGAGGGTGCGGTAGTGAATAGGGTGAAAGGGTGGTGTCGGGCGGGCACAGGGTGTGATTCTCAGGGAAGAGCAGCGCACATGGGAGGAGGTTTCTGGCCCATGCATGAGAGAGAGAGCGGGGTTGACCAGTGCGTGGGGGAGATGCTTGCGAGGGTGAGGAGCCATGCTGAGGATCGGCGGCGTGCAGAGAGTGGGTCTGGTCAAGGCATCTAAAATGGCTGCCGTGCTCAACAAAAGTGTGGCATTGCAAAAAAGACAAGATGGCGCAGACAATGTTTATCAATAAGGATTAATTTATAACAATTATTTAAAACAAAATATTTACTCGCAGTGACAAAATGGCGGTCAACACTTTCTGATTTCCATCGAATCGAACGTTAACAGACGTCACGCAACAACAACAAAAAACGCTCACGCACAGCCGCTGGAAGGCATGTATCAACATATATGAGCCTCCTCAGCCACCCTCAGAAAACAAAAGGGGTCAGGATACGTCTCCCGTACCCCCTTATACCTAGTAATTTAATGAAATCGAAACACAAAATGGCGAATTCACGTTTCGCTACCAGTTTGCGAACCGAGAAGCGCTTCTACCGCGAAAAATCAAATTTTTATTATTTGCCCCACGGGACCCTTTAATAACCCCAACATCATTCCTAGGGGGTCAAGAGAGGTCTACCTAGCCCCCTTTCATTAAATTCCCCCTTCGTTTTTCTCCTCCTCTTGTCTTTCGATCCTACCGACAGACAAGATGGCGGCCGCACCGGACTGTTTAGAATGTTGACAGACACCGGAGAGCCAATCAGCTTCGCTACGCAAAGCTCCGTTACGCGAAAAGTACGTGATCTGGAGCGCTATCTGGGACGCTGTCACAGATATACCTGTTTTTTAAACGTTAATTTCTCAAAATCCACTGGAGCACATATATTGAGACCCAGCAAAGGCACATCGGACTAACAGTCCCTATAATTTTGCCAAGTTTCGTGCAAATCCATTCAGCCGTTAATTTGCGAACCGAGAAGCGCTTCTACCGTGAAAAATCAAATTTTTTAAATTTTCCCCACGGGACCCTTTAATAACCCCAACATCATTCCTAGGGGGTCAAGAGGGGTCTACCTTGCCCCCTTTCATTAAATTCCCCCTTCGTTTTTCACCTCTTCTTGTCTCTCGATCCTACCGATAGACAAGATGGCGGCCGCTCCGGACTGTTTAGAATGTTGACAGACACCGGAGAGCCAATCAGCATCGCTTCGCAAAGCTCCGTGACCCGAAAAGTACGCGATCTGGAGCGCTATCTGGGACGCTGTCACAGATATATAAATTTTTTAAAACGTTAATTTCTCAAAATCCACTGGAGCACATATATTGAGACCCAGCAAAGGCACATCGGGCTAACAGTCCCTACAATTTTGCCAAGTTTCGTGCAAATCCATTCAGCCGTTCGAGCTAAAAGTGAGGCCAAACGCCCTATGGAAATTAACATGGGAAAAACGTGTTTTGGGTCCCCCCTTTTTTCTCGGCCCCCCCTTGACGAACCCCCCCCCCAAATTTTCAGGGGCTGCTCAGAAACAAAATGTGCCATTTTCCTGAAAATTTCAGCCGATTCCGTCCACAAACGCCAAAGTTATTAGACATAGAATTTTCAAAAGTCCCATAGAGAAAAAATCCTAACTATATATACCTACTGGCGATAGCCAGTAGGTAATATATATATATATATATATGGAAAAGAAACAGTTACAGAAATTTCATGCACAATCCAGATTATCAATATTTACTGCTGAGGATACACCCACTGCCACCAGCAGTACATTACCACAAGAAATTGCAGCAACTGCAAAAAGTAACGATGACTCTGACAAAACAAATGGTGGAGGAATTATATGATCTAATACACGAAGATGGCAATGCAAGTCAAAACACGGAATCTATGGGTTCACCTACCCACATACGCAAACCGTGTCAAACACCTTTTAAGCCACCATCAAAGTTTTATCCTCTAATGTTGAAGGACACCATCGACATCTTCCAAGTGGTAAGCGGTCTCAAAAATTTGAACTACAAAATAAACAAAACAAAAAACAGTGGCACTAAAAACAAAAGGGAACTGCAATACCACCAACTTATGACTAAATTGAAAAACAACAAAGAAATAGTCATAAGAAGTGCCGTCAAAGGCGGCAACATGGTGCTATGGAAGAGAGAGGACTATGTTAAGGAAGCAATGAGTCAACTCAATGACAATACCTGTTACTGTCGCAGCAGCAAAATGAATTTAAACCCAAGACATGGAACATATAAAATGAAACTCATAGCCTGGAGTAACACTGGCTTAATAAAAACAGATGAATACAATACTTGTGGAATGCGAATCCCACTACACCTATAATGTACTTCATCCCTAAAGTTCACAAAGATGAGAGAAATCCACCTGGAAGGCCGATTATTTCAGCAAGAAACAGTATCTTTGAGAAAACCTCTATCTACACAGACTTCTTCCTACAGGATCACGTACAAAAACTGCCATCCTACATTAAGGATGTAGGGGACTTTTTAGCTAAAATGGTGGACTTTACATGGAGAGAAGACTATTTGCTGATTACATTGGATGTAGCCTCGTTGTATACATCAATTAGACACAAAGATGGACTCAGAGCCTTGCAATATTATCTTTCAAGAAGGGTACCACAATATGCAGAACACACCAAAATGTTGATCAACATTTAACTAATAACATCTTTATGTTTCAAAGCACCTTGTTCCAACAAGCCGAGGTGTTGCCATGGTACCCAGCTTCTACCCTAGTTATGCATGTTTACACATGGGCTGGTGGGAGGAGCTGGTTCTCATGGATGAACACATCAATGTTATGACCAACAATGTTAAGATTTGGTGGAGATTTATAGACAATCTGTTTTTAGTTTGGCATGGTACCCAGAGAGATGCAGAAATGTTCATCTCACAAATCAATGACAATCAGCTAAATCTACACTTCACTGCCTGCATCAGCAAAACCAAAGTAAATTGTCTAGATGTTGAATTGTATGCAAACCAGGGCAGGCTTGAGACAAAACTGCATAGTAAGCCAACAGCAGGCAATGCAATCTTGCATGCCAGCAGCTCGCACCCTGGCCACTTAGTACAAAGCATACAATATGGCGAACTATTACAGTTAGAATGGATTTTTAGCAACAGCAAATATCTAGAGGTTGCACAAATGGAAAGCTTATCTAGATTCAAGGAGAGGGGTTAAAGCAGAAAATGTTTAGCTACCGCCCTGACTAAAAGCAATCAGAAGGACAGGGAAACCCTTCTCAAACAAAAACCAAGTAAGGTCAATGAAGCTGATGCACCAAATAAATTTAGGCTTATTCTAAAATACAATTGGCAGGAAGCAGCGGTGAGAAACATAATTAGTAAAAACTGGTATCTCATCCGCCAAGACCAGATATTTGGAAATTCAGTCCCCAAGAGACCTGCCATCATCTATAGCATGGGTACCCCCATGAAGGAAATTTTAATGAATAACGATCAATGTGGTGCTTCAACCAAAAGTACATGGTTAAGTCAGAGACTGGGATTTCTTAAATGTAAATCGTGCAAAGCATACAACATGGGGTGTCTATGACAAGTTACACAACTCCCTTTGGTGGCCCAGACAGAAATATAGACAAAGCGCTGAACTGTAAAACGGACCATGTGGTCTATGTGCTGGAGTGCCCTTGTAAATTAAAATATATCAGGAGTACCATCTTACAAGGACATAAAAGTGTGCTCCAGCACATGCGAGCCATCAAAAATAACTATCAAGCGTATCCTGTGGCCCGCCATTTCAATGAGAGGCATTACGGTAATCCAAAGGATCTGAAATACTATCTAATGGATTCAATCCCCACTAATAAAAGGGGTGGGGACCAAGAGAAGGCACTCTGAAGATTAAAGATGCAATAGATCTTAAATCTCAACACTAAGCATCCTAAAGGATTAAATAGTTCGGAAGAATTGGATGCCAGTCTACATACATAAGTTAATGCAAATTTGCAATAAAAACATTCAAATGTACATTAAATGTAAAAGCCATTATGGTCTTAAATTTCCTTTGATAATGCATTTTTCAGAAATCAGCAAACAAGACCTCCCGAACAGTTTTTCTAAAAAGATAAACACACACCCCCTTTGTTTTTAAATTCACTCATTTTTTCAGCTTTTTAAACTAAAAGAAAAAAAGTATTTTAAATAATATATAAAAAAATGATAAGGTTTTGCACAAGTCACTTTCACGTTTTGTATATTTGCACGTAAAAAAAAGCAACTGACAAACCATAGATGGAAATGGTTTGGGGAGATTCCTTAGCCTAAAAGCTTTTAATTTTGAAATATAGAGATTTATGAGCACCTTGATTTGAGGTATTTATACCAAGATGTTATCAAATCAGGAAATCCAATGCAAGCATGTAAGCACTGATTTATAGTTGTGATACTATGTATATATATATATATATATATATATATATATATATATATATATATATATATATATATATATATATATATATATATATATATATGTGTGTGTGTGTGTGTGTGTGTGTATGTATTTATTTATTTAAATATTGAATATGCATTAGCATGTACATGTATGTTTCACTGTAAAATGTTATATATGGATATATTTATTTATTTATATCCAGTGCTATAAAAACGCTATGCACAGTAAGCTTTGGGGCCAATTATATATAAAACAGAGGATGCTGTATTAACAAGGGCTTAGTGACCAAAACAGGAACAAAGAGATTGGGAATTACCTTTTCTATGTTTTTTCAGTTGCAATTAGGCACTTGTCATTTTAAGACACAATCACGTGATGTGGTAGAAAAAAGTGAAAAAGTGAACCCTATATAAAAAAGCTGTTAAGGTTTGAAGCGCGTCATGTGATCAAGTCCCCTGGGAGGGACGAAACGCGTAATGGCTGCGCATTTGTTTGGGAGTAAGAATAAACATTGCAGTTTGAAAATTCCAGTGGTCCATGCTCTTTCTTTGCGCATACAGGAAACGGCGCTATAGTAAAGGAGTATTTGGCGATATATATAAATATACAACGAACTTTGCATCTCAGATTCACAGCAACAAGAAAGACAAAAAAACACAAGCACCAGAATGCACAGCTGCTCATTGCGGGCGTTCCATCGAGGACGACATAATAAATCAAGACACCTGAGTCAGATTAAAGATCAGCAGTAGTGGTGACCTACATCCGTGAAGCACAACCTTTGAAAAAATTCTGAGAGAGAACGAAACATGTCGGATTGCTAACGGAATAAAAGTGAAATGGATGCAAGCCTCGTTGTGATGTGCGACTCATTCCTTCTCTGCAGGGGAAGTTTGGTGAAATATTAAACGGTGTGGTTCTACCGGAGGACACACTTCCAGCAAGCGCGCAACTGTTCGCCCGCCAGGAACCGTCTTTGAATACCGCGAAAAGCGACTCAGGGTGGACAAGCGCCGCCAAAGACTGGCTTTGGCATGGATCACAGCAAACCTCAAAAGTAGGTAATTGCAAGTGGCACAACGAACTTTGCATCTCAGAGTCACAGCAACAAGAAAGACAAAAAACCACAAGCACCAGAATGCACAGCGGCTCATTGCGGGCGTACATCGAGGACGACATAATAAATCAAGACACCTGAGTCAGGTTAAAGATCAGCAGTAGTGGTGACCTACATCCATGAAGCACAACCTTTGAAAAAGTTCTGAGAGAGAACGAAACATGTCGGATTGCTAATGGAATAAAAGTGAAATGGATGCAAGCCTCGTTGTGATGTGCTACTCATTCCTTCTCTGCAGGGGAAGTTTGGTGAAATATTAAACAGTGTGGTTCTACTGGAGGACGCACTTCCAGCAAGCGCGCAACTGTTCGCCCGCAAGGAACCGTCTTTGTACACCGCGAAAAGCGACTCAGGGTGGACAAGCGCCGCCAAAGACTGGCTTTGGCATGGATCACAGCAAACCTCAAAAGTAGGTAATTGCAAGTGACACAACGAACTTTGCATCTCAGAGTCACAGCAACAAGAAAGACAAAAAACCACAAGCACCAGAATGCACAGCGGCTCATTGCCGGCGTTCCATCGAGGACGACATAATAAATCAAGACACCTGAGTCAGGTTAAAGATCAGCAGTAGTGGTGACCTACATCCGTGAAGCACAACCTTTGAAAAAGTTCTGAGAGAGAACGAAACATGTTGAATTGCTAACGGAATAAAAGTAAAATGGAGCCTCGTGGTGATGTGCGACTCATTCCTTCTCTGCAGGGGAAGTTTGGTGAAATATATATGTATATATATATATATATATATATATATATATATATATATATATATATATATACTTAATACATATACTTAACACAAACTGTTATATATATATATATATATATATATATATATATATATATATATATATGTATATATATATATATATATATATATATATATATATATATATATATATATATACTTAATACATATACTTAACACAAAATGTGGTTTTTGCTAATATATATGCATACATGCGACCGTCTGCGAGTCACATGATGAAAAATTGCTAACACATACCTCACCAGTCATTTCTTTAGCATCAGGACCTTGAATAATCTGAACTGTTGCATTTACATGCAAGAGAGATGGTTAGCAGTTGTTTTGGCAGTGATGACAAGGGCGATGGGTAGTGCAAGCTGCAGTGGCCTCCTGGTCAAAGCCCTGGCACTTAATATTTTACAAATTAAGCACTGCCAAGCGTGATGGAGTCTGTTTGTAATGTTGGAGCAGCCATTCAATGAAATAGAGTTTTACAGCCGGTGCCGAATTCAGGCACGCCCTCTCGTTCAGGAGCACCGCGAGGATCTGAAGGAAGTGAACACTGTATTTGGTACACATCACGGAGCCACACTTCTGCTGGTAAATCAATGCGAAGCAATTGATGGAGGCCAACGTGAAGCCGTGATCGCAGGAAGAAGTCCACAGCAAGTGGTAAGACTCTGGTTGAGGTTAAGTGCTGCAGCAGGGAGAGAGGATAGCAGCATTAGTCTGTGTAACTGGACAAAATACAAAGGGAGAGTTTGTTGACCACGCTGCATGTGGAATGGAGTGGCTTAAAGAAAGAGGGTGAACCTGTTAATACCAATGATTATAAAGAACTTTTAAAAGCATTGGATATGCTCATAAAACACGAAACATCTAAATGGTGGGAAAGTAAATCCCTCACTCAGTATTTGGAGGTGGGGCGTGTCCCGAGGGGATTGCGCATATTGATTGCACTCACAAATGAACACCTAACCCGGATATGTCAGGAGATTTGGCAGAGAACAGCGCAGATTCATCCAAGCGCATGTTGGCAATTTTAATAAAATATGCGGATATAGATAGGCAAACCATACTCAAAGAAATTGACACACTCTCTGACCAACTGAGTAAATTGCCAGATCAGGACACCATAAAAAATACAGTGGGAGATGCAAGGAAGGGTACAAAAGTATGAGCAGACCATTAGGGACTGGAAGAGAGTAAAGTTCAGGAGAGACAAACTGAACTACCAGAGAGGCCAAAATAAAAAAAAATCAAAGCGTTTTGAGAATATTCGGCAGCAGAAGATGGCCACCGGTCCCCGGGCCACTGTAAAACAAAGAAATGAGGAGTCAGAATTCAGTTTGAAGGCGGACACTGACAATTAGGACATACAGTAGATTAATAACATAACCACTGTAGAGGACGAGTTTGATTTGTGCGGTGGGACAGGAACACAAGTTTAAGTTCTTTGCAGGGGCAAGAAGAAACCTTCAGAGGAGGAGGAAGAGGAAGAGGAAAGACCACAGGTCAAGGAGATCACAGAGACCAAGCAAACAAGAAATTGAGCAAAAAAAACCAAACAAATGAATGAATTTGTCTGATTTCATATTGAATGCAGAAGAAACAAAAATTCTATCACACAGTCGTTCCTACTGTGCCTCAGAGGATATGGACTATGTTCAAACCCAGATTGACTGTTTTAAATTTACAGGCAAACCCAGGTTGACCAAATATTTTTCAATTGATAGGCCAACTGAGGGGCATTATTTTGAGGCTTCTGAGCACACAACTGTACTGCAGATCTCTGATATAGACTTACTGAGTGACCTGGTCAGTTTGGAAAGGAGAGGGGCATACAGGGTAACATATGATGCTTTATTAAGAAAGAAGGGTCTGAGTATTTACAATAAACCAAGCACGCCCTTTAAACCCCGATCTGTACTTTTTACCCATAGTTCCCAAAGATTCCATAGACTCCTTTTCAAATTTAGTTGTAAATGATCTAAAACAACTGTATGCCAAACAACAGATAGAAAGTCCAAATTCAGCAATGGATATTGGCTAAAGGAATCTGGTTAAACAATTACAGTCTAGACCAGATATAGTTGTCAGACAAGACGACAAGGGCTGAAATATTGTCCTTTGGTCACCTGCCATGTACCTAGAAGAAGCAAAGTTACAACTAAAGGATGGACAATGCTATCGAAGAGTGGAAATTGATACTTTAAAGACCACTACTACTAGCTTTCATACAAAGTTAGATTATTGGAGATCTGTGGGCTTCATTTCCCAGGCAAATTGTGAGTATTCCGCCAGGCCGTCCAATCATTTTGGCAACTGGTAGTTTGTTCGAAAATACCTCCAGGTTTTTAGATTTTTTCTTACAGGATTATGTAAAAAAGTTTGTCATCTTACACTAAGGACACCGGAGACTGTCGCAAAAAAGTTTATGACATCAATTGGGAGGAGAACTTTATTATGAGAACATCAGATGTCTCCTCCCTTAATGCCAGCATTTCACATGAGGATGGTGTAAGGACAGTGCAGTTTTAACTGTGTTCACAACCGGTCACACTGTATAGACATATGGGAATGCTAGTTGAAATGCTGCAATGGTGTCTGAAGAACAACATTTCCTCTTCAGCAAGGACTTGTATCAACAGGTGAGAGGTATAGCAATGGGCACCTGCTTCGCCCTCAGCTATGCTAATTTGCATATGGGCTGGTGGGAGGAGTATGTGCTTGCCACGCAGTTTGCCAAAGAGATGTCTGAGAATGTGGTCCTATGTACCCGCTATATTGATGACCTTTTCATCATTTGGCGTGGTGATACAAAATCAGCAGAAGTATTCACTGAGAGGTTAAACACCAGTAACTTAAATTTACAGTTCACATCACATTGAAGTGAAAAAGAGGTACAGTTCCTGGATCTTACCGTGTACATAGAGGATGGGAAAATAAACACTAAAACATTTGAAAAAAGAACTAATGGCATTATGATACTCCACGCTCGCAGTTTCCATCCTCTTAAACTGGTAAATAGCATCCTGTGTGCTGGGAACTGGACGATGAAAAGGAACTGCAGCTGCCAAAGTCAATTATATAAAGCACAGGAGGAGTTAAATGAAAGGTTTGATCAGTGAGGGTACAGTAAAGTAGTCCTTAAAACAGCCAGACAGAAAGCAAATGCAGTGCCTAGGGATCAGTTAATATTCACAAATCCATAAAATTCAAGAGATCCACAAAATGTAAAAACTGAACTGAAATTCCGATTTGTTACGAGCTACAACAGACAACACAAAAACATAAGGACTATAATGCAGAAGCATAGGCATTTATTGCAGGGATATGCCTTTTTGAGACAAAAGATAGGCGAAGGGCCTCTAATACCTTTTCGCAGGGCAAGATCTTTGGGACAGGCTTTAGTGGTAAATGGTCCAGAGACCCCACAACAGACAACTTGGCTCAGTGAGAGCAAGGGCTTTAGAAGATGCCACAAGTGTAAGGCGTGCAGGTATGGAGAAAATACAACAGAGGTGCCCTTACCGTTTACAGAGGAAAGAGGCAGATCATGAAGCCGCAAAATTGCAGGAGCCGATGTAGTTGTTCTAAAATGTACAGAGGCAGTACAATTTGACCAGTTTATGAGCGGATCTTACAAAACATTAGAGCGAGTAACAACAGGGATCGGGCATACCCCATGGCAAGACATTTCCAGCACTTTCATGACAACAATTTGGAAGATCTGAGATATTTTGTATTAGATCAAGTGCCACAGAGGTTAACCCGTTTACCACGGCCGAATATCTGCCACGGTGCGGCGGCTTTGAAGAGTGGGCAGGGCCGTGTCAGCCAACGGAATGCGCAGCACTACGGAGGTAGTGCTTGCGACGGCTGTTGGCCGACAGAAGCAGTGAACGGGTTAAGAGGGGGAAACAGAGAAAGGTGCCTGAGACAACTAGAGTTAAAGTATATTCTATGTTTTAACAGTAAGATCCCAAATGGACATAATACTGAGGAAGACTTGCATGTCCATCTGTAGAAAAAGAGAAAAAAGTGAGAGATGATAGTTAGCTGTTAGGTGATCTGGTGAATATATGATATTTTTCTGGTTAATGCATTAAGGTTTTGAGAAAGAAAAAAAATGATAAAGGTCGTGATTTTAATCCAAGGTTTTAATTCTTTTGCACAGGCTTTTTTAATTCTAATTGTTCACGATCAACCTTGTTGAATATTGAAGGATTAAAGGGCACTGGCCCACAGCAGTGTATTTGCACACTCTGACTGTTGATCTCTCATTGGGGGTCATCTCATGTTATTATGACATTTTAATAGTAATATGGTATTTGCACAAGTCACGGGTCACTTTATCTTGAAAAGAACATTGCACAAGATACTTTTTGTATGTATGTAAATAGAGTGTTTGACTTGAAATTTTGGAGTGTGGAATAAGGCATGATTTGGGCACTTGCCCTTGATGTGGTGAATACATTTTGTACCATATGGAATTTTAAAATACATTGCAAAATATTGGTTTTTATTGTATTTTGAATCTATAAATGAATTAACGCAGTTCAGTTTGTCATCACATAATAACAATATCAGTATGGCATTTATATGATAAGTCTCATTTGCACAATGCGCAGGCTATTAGATCCTGTGGGTAAGATTGCACACGTCACTTCAGTTTTTGCAATGATGCACTGTCACTTTAACTTAGTTGAAACTTTATTTATAATGGTGCACTGTCACTTTAATTTGTTAAATCCCTGTTGATGGTATAAATGACTGCAACTTTAGGTTTGACAAAGAACTCTTGCGAGGTCGAAATGCGTTACCTGGCAAAAATAAAGTCTCCATTGCGAGCCTGAGTGTGCGGAGTCTGTTTCTAATGTTGGAGCAGTCATTTCAATGCTGCCATAGAGGGCTTCTAGAATGCAGTATCTGTAAATAGCCACTGGGGTGTTATCTTTTAGCATTTTTGCATCCATTACTTCCTGCTGATATCAAATGTGATTTTATTCTTGCCCGACTACAATGTTCCCTGTGTGTTTTGATTTAATCAATGTTTATTGGCGTATTTGCTCATTATTGGCTTATTTGCACAATTCATTAATTTGCTGCTATGGTCAAGACAATGTTTACACAATACATAGAGTTGTATAATACTTCTACTATGTCTATTGGCATCATTTCACATGGTGTGGCACTGTCACTTTAAAAATGTGAGTCACTCCTCATGGAATCATGTGATCAAGGCCTCCCGAGTGCCGAAACGTGTCATGGCGGTAGTGCTGGGTGTACTAATTAAATAAATACCTTGCACGAAGATTCCTGGGTCCGTGTTCATCTTCCCATGATATTTGGAGTATTTGGGCGGAGTTCCTGTGCATGTATATATATATATATATATATATATATATATATATATATATATATATATATATATCTCACTGAATAATATAATACAAGTGAGGATGTTATAGTTATCAACTAGAATTAAATAAACCTTAGAAATTCACAAAAAAAAACAAAGGTTACGTGGACGTTATAGTTAGGTCTGATTTTATGCATACAAAACCAGTGAAATTCAGCCATTATAGTTACCTGATTTAAGTATAACTCGTGCCCCGCAATGCACTGCTTATGACCTCACATAAGATACTACATCACTCATGACAAGGTCAGTGTGAAATCATCCAGTGACTGTGAGTGTTTTTAAAATGCTTATGAGTGTTCAATATATGTACAAAGGTATATTGGTGAATCACTGGGTGTATGAGTGAATAGATGACTGAGTGGGCACATGACTGACTGTATAAGTGAGTGATTAGGTGTCTCAGTGAATCTATGGGTGAGTGACTGGCTGTGTGAATGTATGTATCTGTCAGTTGATGTCTAAGTGGGTGTCTGAGTGTGTTAATGGGTAGTAAGGGTTCATTGTGGCCAACTACCCCTCCTGTTACCGCCAGCAAGTCCCACACAGTGGGTTTGCTGAGAGGTTTTCAGTGTCCACTCCCTCTTTCTCCTCCACTCTGCAAACGCTCTTCCTATGGAAACTAGGTGGCCACCAGTAGGTAATATATGTAGGGGTGATGTCAAAAGTGCCACTGATTTCATTGATAATATAAACCAAAATACGGCCAACCTGAAGTTTACCTTTCAGATCAACAAAGAAAGTATTGAGTTCTTTGATGTTAGGGTGTTTGTAAAAGATTGAAAAATAGCAACCACTTTACATAGAAAAGTAACTGCTGGCAATTCCACACTACATGCCAGCAGTGCACATCCCAAACATCTAATCAATAACATCCCTTATGGGGAACTTCTAAGACTCAAGAGAATCTGTAGTAATCAGGAGGACTTGGATCTATGTACCCAAGAGGCACTGAACAGATTCCGAATGAGAGGGTACAATGAAAAATGTCTGCAGGAGGCAGTGAGAAAGGTTAATATCAGATCAAGAAAATCCCTCATGCATAAACCAAGAGAGACAGTGAGTCAATACTGGAAGATGATGTACTTCAGCTTATTACTACATATAATAAGCAAGAGAGGAAAATTAGGTCGATAATTAAACACAATTGGTCTATATTATTGACTGATTGACTGATCAGTCAAGACTCCCCGAACCAACCCATCATCACATTTAGGAAGGGTCCATCTATGCGCTCACAAGTTGTGAAAAGCAGTCCAGAATTACTACTTCCAATATGTGGCTTTCTTCTAGGCAAGGGTTTTTCAGATGCACGTCCTGCAGAGCCTGCAAATTTGGGGTCAACACTACCCATTATTCCACCCCATTCAGTCCCACTGCAATTGCCATCAAGGGCAATTTTAATTGCAGAACAGAATTTACGGTTTATGTTCTGACATGCACCTGTGGCTTGCGATATGTTGGGAGTTCCAAGCTACAGGTGCATGTCAGAATATTGCAACACCTATGTGCAATTGTAAAATAATGACCCTATTGCATGACATTTTAAATTTGACCACAATAATGATCTTAAGTGTTTACAATATTATGTAATCAAAGCTGTACTGAAACTGCGCAGGGGTGGCGACAGGGAAAGAAAGCTGCTCCAACTGGAATCAAGAACAATTCTGGAATTGAATAGTAAGACTCCTAACGGGTTGAATAACACTGAAAACTTAGATTTCTTCCTATAGAGCCCTTCAACTCGTGACTGGAGCTATTACTTTGCTGTTCCTTCACATTTTTAAAGAATGATGTCCTCTTCTTCTTCTTCTTAAGAATATGACCCACCAGATATTATCTTTCCTCTACTACTTAGGCAATTTTTATGCATTATGCACAGAATTCTACTTGCTTTACGCTTCCCAGTCGGAGTTTTATCTTACCACGTGTACAGAGTTCTATACTATTTTGAGGTAGCACTTGAACTTTATTTGGTTCAGTAAAGTTACAAAAGCACTTTTTTTCAGCATATTGCACTTTATCTATCGCAGCATTTGCACATTTCTTAACATTTGTATGTTCAGACTAAAGCATCTTTTCACTATTCCTTATTGTTATGGAAATAGTGGTAATTTGAGTATTTGCATTTTATGCAGACATAACTTAAATGAAACTCAAATTGATCTATTGGAGACACTTAAAATAGTGACCAATTTTTTGTACAAAGTATTTATACAGAATAGATGTTCCAACTATGGTCCCACATATTGTATAACGTTTTGCACAAGTCGATGGTTTACATGATTTAATGGGATGTTTGCACATGAGGTAGCTATAATTGGTATCAAGCACTGTTAGATAGCGCCTGTTTTAATTCTTGGAAGCTTCTAATATGCTTTTTATCACTTTTATCACTAAATATAGTTTAAGTATTTTTTCTATTTTTATTTGTCACTTGGTGACTAACCAAGCATATTAAAAACATGGCAAATTTAATTTCCCTGTATGTGAGCAAGGACTAGTGTAGTCCGAAACGCGTCATTTTTTGAGGAATAAAAACTAACATCAAGCCATACCTTCCAGTGGTTCGTGTCTCTCTATTCACCGGATGGAAGTTGGAGAGTGATATATATATCAGACCCCCCAGGATATTGGGGCATAGACTTGAAAATTTAGCGGCACAAAAATCGAAATTTAGCGGCACAAGAATGAAAATTTTGCGGCATCATTGCGGCACTTTATTTTACTCGTAATCATTCCTTTTCAGCCTTAAATAAATGTAACCTGATTTTGGAGAGTATTTAACTTTGAAATAGGCATTATAAACTTTCAAAGAGAGTTTTTTTGCTATATTCTCCTTTGTGGTAACATTCTGGAGCATAGGTTCAGCCAAGCTCAGAGCACAGGGAGACACCCCTGACCATGAAGACATCAGAGACCCCTCAGACCATAGAGATGGCATAGACACCCTGGCAACAGAGAAGTCAGAGACACCCCTTACATTAGAAACGTCAGAGACACGCCTGACCTTGGAGATGTGAGAGACATCCCGACCTTGGAGACGTGGGTCGGTTTCTACGAAGCTTGCAGATGCTGTACACAGTTTTTAAGCACCAACGTCACATAAACTACAGACATCAACCTAACTCTGAAATGCCACTAAAGGCAAATGTTTGGAAGTCCAAATGTCACTAAAATAGTAGGCATCGACTAGGAGATGGTCCAACAAGAAAAAAACACTGAACACACAACATGTGTGTATAGGCAATTGGAACTCCCCATTTATTTGCTATCTGCAGAGAGACAATTTTTCGCAGCCATAATTGGAAATATAGCAGCCATTGTGTTTCTTAACTGATTTTGGGAATCAAAATCACAAAATGTTGGAGGGTCTGATTAAAGGCTTTCATTTAGAGCGCTGCGAGGCCCCAGGGCGGTTATGCGCTATACAAATGCAATTTTTCATTTCATTTCATTTCAGAGTGTTGAAAAACGAGTCACTGGGCGTAGTAATTACGTGAACCAGCTTACAAGTTCTACTAGATCCAAAGGAAATATTGTATCACAGTGAGGTGCAGGATCGAATGCTTGAGTGCAGACTCAAGATATATCCCAATGATGAAGTCCAGCAAGACCCAAACATGTCATAATATTTGCTATTGTTTTCGCTATGACCCTGTGCAAATTTGTAAAAGAGCAAGTTCAGGTTTCCAAAGTTTTCATTAGGATCCCGCTGCCTATGTTGTTTAATGTTCTGGTTGCTTACCAGCAAGGCACTCTATTTAATTTAACCTCATGTCTCTCATCCACTACCATACTCTCAGTGCACCTCCACCTCAATTCTGCATGCTCTTTTTAATCCCTGGCTTTTATCACTGTTCCCATCTTTCTCTTACTCCTTCAGTCCACGTTTCTGCCTATCTCTCACTTATCCGGATGATGATGAAAAACAAGTACCACGCCCATAAAAATTTGTACCACTGGGGCCACATGCACCACCGCTCAGGTTAAGCACTAGTTTAACCCTCATTTTTGAAACAGGTCGCTTTTTTTAAACATGATGATTTTAACATTTACCTTCATTTTGTCTCACACCCAAACTTGATGAGTGTGACACATTGTACCTATGACAGTTTCGAACTACCAGTGGAAAAAAGGGCTAGGAACGCCACCTACGGAGGATCTCATTATGATCATGCTGAAAAACTTGTTTTGGGGGAAAAACGTATGTTTGCACCCAAAATGCAATTATGAATTGGGGACAAACTGCACTAAACTCAGGAGTTTGTGCCTGCAATTTGCATCAGGATAAGAATTGTATAGACTGCAAGGGTGGATTGCTAAAAAATGTCACTTCGCACACCTGCTAAGTGGTAGAATCTTGTGCAATCTAATCCACAGTCCTGAAAACGCAAACTTTATTCGGAAGCAAACTGTGCACTCACTAATATGTGCACCCGATTTAACTCAAATGAACAGGTGTGCAATTTGCATCTGCATTTAATGGGTCCATCAGGATCAGGCCCTTAATTTGCTGCCTGGTGCTAGCGCTGTAGTACTGTAGCTATCGCACACCATACCACCCAGATAGATATGCGCAAAATATAGACAGGCAACAAGCTTTAAAGAATGAAGGCCAGCCTCCTCCAGCATCAAAGTGCCACTGTGATCTTAAACGATCATAAAAATGTACACTGATCCTGAATAGGACATAACACACTATAAATGTTTATTAAAACAATAGGCAACCGTGAAGATAGAAAAGCTCCTTTGAGGTGGGAACCTCTGCTTATTTTACTGCTGTCACAACAGAAATAAAATATGATATATGCTGGTTAGTGCAGTGGAGATACACAGCCTGCCGGTGTGTGTTCAAAGCGAAAAGGGGCAGATCACAAAAAAACGAGACTGGCTCTATTCCAAGTCCTTGGTGGTAATGCAGTGCCTGGTGCTAGTAGCACCTTTTACCACCGTAGTAGCAAATAAGATTTGTGGAGGTGTCAATGCGTGGAAAGAATATTTTCACATTTTATATTGCATTTTCACATGGTTGTCATGTGTTTTGCTCGTATTATGCAGTGTTGTGTTTTTATGCTGCATTATTTTTATTGATGTATTGCAACAATCGACCAACAGGGAGGATGGCCAGGACAATGCAAAACAGGACCCTTATGCCCTTTCCCCTTCCTTGACTCAGAAAATTCTCAAATTAGAAGCAGTGCTTGACCTGTGTCGGTAGGACGTGATGAGAAAAAGTCGGCGCTCATCTGTGAAAATTCGATCGAGGCCTCCTCCCTACCCCTTCCCATTCACATTCTCACAGCCAGGGATATCTAAGGAAGACACTTGTCCTGTTATGTACAGGTCTCAAACTCTTCGTCACAGACAACATGCCCGAGAAATACATGCAAAGGGTAGACATGTCTTGTATTCATTCTTCCTAGTTAGTACCCGCACTTTCCCTTCTTTCACCTCAGCTTCCCTTTGGGCCCTTCTCTTTGTATGGTGACAACATATCGCTAGACATCACGTATACTTGGTAGTTATTTACCCCAATGTAGCAGGGAGCAGCTGTTATGGCTGTACGGGCGCACGTAATGACGTGTGTGAGTACAGCAAATAGGAACTCCCCATTTTTTTTTGTTGCTAACTACAGAGAGACCATTTTTCGCGGCCATAATGGAAAAAATCACGGTCATCGCGCTCTTTTGCCGATCTCGCGGTAATTTTGTGAATCGCAAAATCGCGAAATGCTGGAGGGTCTGTATATATATATATATATATATCCAAGAAATCGCCACACTGCCAGCATACGCTGTCAGATGTCCAAATGACGAAGAGTAGACCCAGGGGTTGCTGGTACAGAAAGTGAGTTTATTTAATTTCGTGCAAGCGCGTCCGCCATGATGCGTTTCGCCTCAGGAAGAGGCTTGATCACGTGACATACCACACAGCTCAAGGCAGACTTTTGAAGAGATAGTGCAATATACTTTAGCATGGACATGGTAAAAATACTTCATAAGTAGAGATTCGACTAAATAAATACATGAATAAATTCATAAATATTACAAAAACATGTGCACCCATAAAATCTCATATATGTAGCAGCCAAGTTTAAAAACACCCCCAAATGCGATATTTTAAACTTGGACCATGTGCAAAATTTATCAAAGCCCCAGTGGCCAATTTCCATCAAAAGGAGATCTCTCGCTTCTCAGCCTTACTTAATGTCTAGTAGGGCTGTACCCTCCCTGCACGGTCCCTATATTCGTTTGGACTGCATTTATCAAAAAGGGACATCTGCTTTACATCGATCTCATTACCATTCCTAGGTCCCCCATTCTTGCCCTAGCTATATAATGCCATCGTCACTCCTCCTGTTAATCCTTTCATACTGCCCAAGTGGGCTTTGAGATTGTTTCAAATCTGCCCAAAGTACTGTAAAGTGCCGATTGTGATGTGCAAAGTGCTATACAATATGTGCAAAATCTGCAAGACAAACAGATTCTCTTTTTGTTTAAAAAAAGACAATAAAACAAACATACAAACATTACATAAGTTGTTCTCATAATGCCAACAAGTACCTATATTAAAACATGACATATGTAATAAATATTCAGTTGGATATATCTATCCGGACAGGCTGCAAATGTGTCAAAAAACCTAGATGCAGGTGTGTAAGTCCTTCCTGTCTTTTTTTTTCTGTTTTTATTTGTCACGTGGTGACTAACCAAGCATATTAAAAACATGGCAAATTTTATTTCCATGTATGTGAGCAAGGACTAGTGTAGTCCGAAACGCGTCATTTTTTGAGGAATAAAAACTAACATCAAGCCATACCTTCCAGTGGTTCGTGTCTCTCTATTCACCGGATGGAAGTTGGAGAGTGAACTGTATATATATATATATATATATATATATATATATATATATATATATATATATATATATATATATATATATATATATATATATATATATATATATATATATATATATTCACTGAATAAACCATAGGTTTCACACCAGTTATAGTTAGCTGGAAATTTTACTGACATAAAACCATTGAAATTCCCACGTTATAGTTAGTTGGACTCACTATAACTTGCCCGCCTGCAATGCACTGCTGATGACGTCACATATTACATCACTCATGACATGGTCAGTGACATCACTCATGACATCACTGATGACACCATCCTTGTGACAGACTGACAGACCTCCTTTCAGTGTAATGTAACCCTTGAAACACATATTCAAAAATGTTGAGGGTCTTGAAACATCGAAAGAACCAACTCCATCGGGTTCAGAGGCAACAGAGACAATGCCTATCATACAAACAAAATTTAACGATTTTAAAATCATGTGCAAATATTGTGGAAAGTTAATTTGCTATGGTGAGCAAAGTATAAAACTTATCATCTGTGCTGGGAATAACCATAAGTGCCCGAAAAATCCCTATTTTTTTCTGGTTCTTTTTTTGCTCCAGTTGAGCCATTTACAATTCCCTGTTTTTTGTTTCTCCCCATGAAAAATACAAAAAAAATATAAAACTGTTCAGAAAACGCAAAAAAAGTAAAAAATGTTCAAAAAAACAGTAAAAAAATATAAAACAACAAAAAGAAGAAAAAAAACAGTTCCTTTTAGAACTACCTCCAATTTTTTAAAAAAGACTACATTTTTTAAAAACTCTGTCATTCTTTTTTCCCCATGGTACGCTCCCCGGTACGCTCCCCGGTGCGCGTACCTGGCGCACCCAAGCGCAAATCGAAAAAAAATAAATAAATAATTTGCCCCTCGGGGCCCTTTTATGGCCCCCACATCAATCCTAGGGGGTCAGGGGGGGTCTACCCTGCCCCCTTTTGGTCATTTCCCCCTTTGTTTTGGCCACCTCTTGTGTCTCGATCCTACCGAGACACAAGATGGCCGCCGCTCCGGACTGTTTGGAATGTTTACAGACACCCAAAAGCCAATCAGCTTTCCGTGCGCGAACTCGCGTAGCGCGCTGGTTCACGCCCCGGTGCGCGGCCATAGATCTATATATTTTTTTTAACCTAAATTACTCAAAAATCACTGGAGCACATATCTTGAGACATAGCAAAGGCACATCGGGCTACCAGTCCCTACAATTTTGCCAAGTTTGGTGGAAATCCATTTAGCCGTTCGGGCTAAAAGTGAGGTCGACCGCCCTATGGAAATTAACATGGGGAAAACACGTTTTGGGACCCCCCTTTTATCTCGGCACCTGCTTGATGAATCCCCCCCAAACTTTCAAGGAAGGACCGGAGCTCTGCGAGGCAAATGTGAGGAAATTTTCAGGCAGATTCGTCAACTGGCGCCAAAGTTCTTCACAATAGAATTTTGAAATTTTGCATTGAAAAAATCCTAACTATAACTACCTACTGGCGACCGCCAGTAGGTAATATATATATATATATATATATATATATAACTTAACTTAATTGGAGTCATCTGTGCAATGCTGGAGTTTGCCCATGATGAAGAGGCTCGTCATCGAAACGCGTCGGCGACGAACTCACCTTAATTGGAGATGCTGGCTTTCCCGCAATAAAGAACCCGTTGGTAAACTGCTGCGAGAGCATCCTTTAAATGCTTTCGGGCCATTGTTGAACAATAAAATTTCCACACGGCTGACCAGCCGTGAAAGGACGCACCGTCTCCCAAGTGCAAGGAGGGGCTGCGCGGTTTGGAACTTTGCCAGAAACACCGCGATCAGTGCAGCAGTTTGGGAAACACTGAAGTCATCGTGTCAATTGGGGGCCTACTAAGATATTGAAAACTTTCTCATAAGCAGCATCGCACGGAGCTCACTGTGAGCTACACTGTTTCTCCGATTGGGACTCAAGATCCCAACATGCAACATACAAATGAAACGCACTGCGCATGACCCACTGGGGGTCCCTGCATGTTTAAAGAACTTAATTGGAGTTATCTGTGCAATGCTGGAGTTTGCCCATGATGAAGAGGCTCGTCCTCGAAACGCGTCGGCGAAGAACTCACCTTAATTGGAGATGCTGGCTTTCCCGCAATAAAGAACCTGTTGGTAAACTGCTGCGAGTGCATCCTTTAAATGCTTTCGGGCCATTGTTGAACAATAATATATATATATATATATATATATTCACTGAAAAACCCAGAGTTATATAGTTATATAGAGTTATATAGTATACCTAACTATAACTCGTGCCCCCGCAATGCACTGCTGATGACTTCACATATTACATCACTCATGACATGCTCAGTGACATCACTGATGACATCTCAAATGACATCACTGATGACATCATCCAGTGAATGTGTGTTTCTGTAAAGTATAAAAATATGTTTTATATATATAAATATATATATGCCAAGGTGTATTGAAGTATGAGTGGGAGTATGAGTTTGTGAATGGATGATTTATTAGGTGTGTGACTGATGTATAAGTGAGTGATTAAATGTGTCTTACTGAATGCATGGGTTAGTGACTAAACTGTGTGAATGTGTGATGTCACTGAGCATGTCAAGAGTGATGTAATATGAGACGTCATCAGCAGTGCATTGCGGGGGCCCAAGTTATAGATAGGTCTACTAACTATAACGGCCGAATTTCTTATATAACGTACCTGAATCCTATGGTTTTTTTAGTGAATTTCTAAAGGTTTTTAAATGCTCATTTCTAACTATAACGTCCCTGAAACCTATGTTTTTTTCTGGGAATTTCAAAGGTTTTTTTTAACCCTTTGCGTCCGACGTCACGGTGGGCATGTGCAGAGGTTTTTTAAATGCTAATTTCTAACTATGCCTACAAAGGTAGGACATGTGAAGAAAGAGGAAGGAAAGCACAGAAAGAAGCAAGACAAATGCAGAGAGAGGCAACAGAAGTCCAGAAAGACGAAGAAAAGCACAGGAAGAAGACGAGATGTGCAGAAAGAACCAACAGGGGAGCAGAAAGTCCTCCTCTGCCCCCAAGTTTTTGCTGATGGGTACTGGTGGTAACTGACTCTGACTAACCAGGCCTAGAGCCAGTGCTATGCTAAAATACACTTAGTATACAGTGAAAACACCTACATACACTATGGAACACTATGCATTGGGGGTACCTCTGTGATTAGCATGACCTCCTCTGTATTTGCCCTGAGTTAATGCATGGGTCATTGCATGAGTACATGAGTAGTGACTAGATGATTAGAGTGCTACAAGGAGAGTGCATGGTGATTTTGTAAGTGCTTGGGTTTTGGCACAGTGATTGGATAGGCACATAGGATTGGCTGGGTGATTGGAGGGCTGCATAGGTAGTACCAGGGAGATTACTGGACGGCATAGGTAGTCCTCAAGGTATTGCAGCAGTGCATGTGTTAGTGACTGGGTCATTGCATGAGTACATGGGTACTGAGTGGAGAATTAGAGTACTGCAAGGAGAGTGTGTGGTGAATTTATAAGTGCTTAGGTATTGGAGAAGTGTTTGATCAGTTAGTGCCTGGATCATTGCATGAGTACATAGCTAATGACTGAAAGATTGGAATACTACAAGGATAGTGCCTGAGTGAATGTATAAGTGCTTTGGTATTGGCAGAGTGTTTGGATTAGTACATAGTAGTGGCTGAGTGCACAGGGAGTGACATGGTGATTGCTGGACTGCATGGGTACTACCCGGGGAATTGAAGGAGAGAATGAGAAGTGTGTAGGTGGTTAGAGGACTGTATGGGTAGTACACAGGGATTGTAGCAGTGCATGTGTTAGTGCCTGGATCATTGCATGACTACATGGGTACTGACTGGATGATAAGAGTACTGCGAGGAGAGTGCATGGTGAATTTATAAGTGCTTGGGTTTTGGCACAGTGATAAGGACATAGGACTGGCTGGGTGATTGGAGGACTGCATAGGTAGTCCTCAATGGATTGCAGCAGTGCATGTGTTAGTGACTGGGTCATTGCATGAGTGCATACATAGTGACTGGATGATTAGAGTGCTGCAAGGACAGTGCATGGTGATTTTATACCTGCTTGGGTTTTGGCAGAGTGATTGGATAAGTACATAGTACTGGCTGGCTGATTGGAGGAGTGCATTTGTAGTGACAGAGGGATTTCTGGAGTACCTGGGTACTACCTGGGTAACTGGAGGAGTGAATCAGTAGTGTGTAGGTAGTTAGAGGTCTGCATGGGAAGTGCTTAGGGGATTGTAGCACTGCATGTGTTAGATCCTGGACCTTTCCATGAGTACATGAGTACAGACTGGAAGATTAGAGTACTGCAAGGAGAGTGCTTGGTGAATTTATAAGTGCTTGGGTTTTGGTGGCGTGATTGGATAAGTACATGGAGCTGGCTGGGTGATTGAAGGAGTGCATTGGCACTGACAGGGCGATGACTGGGCTGCATGGGTAGTGCTCAGGATATTGTAGCAGTGCATGAGCTAGTGCATCTGTCATTGCATGAGTGCATGGGTACTGACTGGATGATTAGAGTACAGCAAGGAGAGTACATGGTGAATTAATAAGTGCTTGGGTTTTGGCGGAATGATTGGATAAGTGCGTTTTAAGTTGGGGGATTAAGGTCCCTTAAATCCTGAGGGTCCATGGGGTTCAACTAGCACCCCATGTACCTTCAGTAAGTGCCACAGGGCTGTGTTGCAGAGAGGTGTAAAAAGGGGAATGGCCTCAGACCACCTCTCTGCAACGCAGCCCTGTGGCGCTTACTGAGGCACCTGGTGGGCTTATTGGCTCCCCGGGACCCTTAGGATCCAAGGGGAATCAATCCCCCAACTTAAAACGCACCACAGGGTGCAACTTCTGTCCCCATGGGGGGACCCAATTCCCCCACGGTCCAGCCGGATCCCTGCCTCCTGTGGGAGCCGGCATTGCTTTTCCACATGGGGAGCTGCTGACATGCAGCTCCCTGCGTGGAAAAGCAATTATGCTTTGGATTTTGGAAGAGAGAGCAGGTTTTTCTGCTCTCGCTTCCAAAATCCAAAGCAAGTTTGCTATGACAGGGTGGGAGCCATGCGCCAGCCCTGCTATAGCAAACAGCAGTGTTCCGTGGGTGGGCACCCCGGGACACTGCACTAGCACCTTATGAGCCCCTGTACAGTGTACTATAGGTACCCAGGGCATAGGTGCATCCAAGGCCTACCAGGGGCTGCAGCATATTTTTTGCCACCTCTGGCTGGCCATCCAAACCGACACAACTGGCTGATCACTCAGCTGGGGCAAGGTTGTGTAATCACCCCCTGCTTAGATATAGTATTCCTATATCTAACCTTATATCTAGACACATATATACCTATAAGTCACTCTTATGGCAGGCCTTAACAATCCTGGAGGCAGAGTGCTTGGTTTTATGTGAGATGCTGCTCTAGCATGAGCTGAGCCTGCCTGCAGCTTTCAGAACCATGTCCTTATAGCTGTTCTAGGATATAGCCATACCATATATTCTTACGTGCATTATGAACCTCGCAGTTAAATGCTAACTCTGGTTTGGCTTTATCAAAACATGTCGTGTAAGGTGTCATACGCTTTGGAATACTATCCCCTCGCCAGTTCTGGCGACAGGGGTAGCATTACACCCTTCTAGAGGGAGAAGACATGTTGTTCCTACTAATCACGGTTAAAGTTAACCAGAGCCTCAGCATCACAAAATGGATGCTGCTGCCACAGACACAAGTCTGACCTCCTGCTGCTGGGAGTCCTTCCAGTGAGGGAGGCTTGGACAATAGTTTACTTGTCTTGGGAGGTGCTAGCACCACCCCAGACAGGCTATAGTGTATTGGGGCAGGGAGGGCTGAAAGAAATGAGACACTGCCTGGGCGACAAAAGGTGTCCCATGCATAGTCCAGTTCAAACCGGTGCTGGGGCACTCCAGCCCCAGCTCTGGTGCGAAACTGGACAAAGGAAAGGGGTGTACCCACCCCCTTCCCTGGTCCCACCCATAGGAGGGACCTAGCAGTTAATCCAGACCCTAGATTTGATATATAGGTAGGAGCTGAGTCCCAAGACTTTAGATTTTATCCTGACTGAAACTTGAAGCAAATCTCTGGACCTTCGACATTCTACCTGAAGATAGAAGACTGAAGAATCTCCCTTGTGGTCAAGGATTGACCACCCTGCACAAGCAGGCACCATCCAGCGATCAACGGCTTGCTTTGTCGACACTCCCACCGGAGCTCAAGCACAGAGCCAGACAAGAACCAGACTTCCAGACTTCCTTCAGCTCGATCCACAGTCCCAGCAAAGCTGAGACCCGTGGAGATGACGCAAGACGTGGGAACGGCCATCTTGAAAAGTCAGCGACTTGCTTACCGTGCAGCTTCTGAGGCATCCTCAAAGCTGTGCATTGGGGATTGAGAAGCCCCAGCCCCGAGCATCATCTGCACCGAACATCAGCCCTGCGCACTCCACGAGTTCTGCGTGGGGCCCTTCTGCATTTTTTGCTCAATGCATCTGTCCGGTCACTTGCCCGTTGGCTAGTGGCCATCTTGATGATGAAACCTTGAATTTACACCACTGGTCTGGTTGCTCCAGACTGGCCTTTGATTCCTGCGTTGGTTGCCTTTGCCAAGGCTTGTTGACTCCAATCCAGAAGCCGACAGCGCCGACAGCGAGAGCCTTTGTGGGACAGTCCGTGCCTGAATCCTGGTTGTCGTCGACGCCTCCTGGTCCACGTGGCTGCAGAGACAAGCTTCACGACATTACCTGATTGCTTCGCGACATCGCCTGGTTCCTTCCGGGTCACTGGCTAGTGACCCAGACTATGTCCCGTCTGCTTTCAGGTACTCTTCATCCTCGATCCGCCCTTAGATCCAACCGGAAACTTCTCTCCTGGTCGCCTGCAGCATCTTTCTTCACGGCTCCATAGGATTCAGCTACGAAACTCGACACACTTTGACACCTATGCACCCGCTTCCTGTGGGTGAGGTAACGCGAGTACTCCGGTGCTCCTATGGGTATTGACTATCCAACTGTCTAGGTTTCAAGTAACTTTCATCGAGTCCAGTTAGAAGTGCCCTAAAAGAACTAGTTTCTAACTCTTTCATTCCCATACAAACTCCATGGTAACTTGCGTGTGAGTAAAGACTCTGCACACGCCTCCCGTGGGCCTCCTGCTTCCTATCCCTTGGTAGTACAGCGTAGCCCCAGCGATTCCCTAGGCCCTAGGCCTATTCATTTTCCGAGCAGTGGTACTTATACCACTATTTTAGTATATGGTTTAGCGTGCCCCTTGGGCCCTAATGTATTTTGTGCAACTTGTTGTATTATAATTAAGTATCTTGTTATGTGCTTGTGCCTCTGATCTCATAAAGAGTTCAGAGGGATTGTTTAGAAATAAATACATATATATTTTATATATATCCTGTGTGGTGTCCTTTCATTTGGTATTAAAGGGGTTACATATGGTAAAACAGCTGGCTTCACATGCCCTCTTGAGTTTAGCCTAAGACTGCTTTGTCCATGCTACCACTAGGATAGCTAGTCCATAAGGTTGACTTTACAACCATCACCATAAGGGTTGTTTGGACTGGTGCAAGGTGCTCACTAGAATAGTGAACATCATATACCAGGCCAACTTCTGACACCCGGGGTGTCTGGGGGTGCTCGAGCCCCCCACCCAGGTTTATTTTATTTATTTTTTTAAATCCTGGGGTGGTGGTCCACAGGGCTGTGGGGGGGCCATGTGCCCCCATGAATATTTTAAAAAGCCCTGTGGGGTGGCAGTCCCTGGGGCTGCCGGAGGGGCGAGTGCCCTCTCGCATAGTAGCATTTGCATAGCCCCGGGGGTGGGGGTGCAGTGTGCCCCTGCGGATATTTTAGAAAAGCCCTGGGGGTGATGGTCCCTGGGGCTTGGGGGGGCCTTGGAGTCCCCCCACACATAAAAAATCAAGCCCCGGGGGTGGCGGTCCCTGGGGTGGCGGGGGCCTGCTAATGCTGAAATTAGTAATTGGGCAATACCCCTGGGACCTCGCCCACCCAAGGGCCTCATTTAAATGAAGCACGGGAGCACACGCTTCATTTTTAAAAATCATTTCAGCAGGATTCGCGACCCAGCGCGAATTGCGCCGAAATTATAAGAAAAAAATGCTTTGTAGGACCACATGAGCAGGCCTAGGGGGTTAGGGGTTTCTAACCTGCCCCCTTTTCTTCTTTTTCACCTTTGTTTCCCTGTTTTATTGTGTCTTGGTTCTACTGAGTCACAAGATGGCTGCCAACACTTCCTGGTTTGGAGTGTTGGTAGCCAATCACAGTGAAGCTTGTGCTCGGGAGGGGTCGCGACTCGACTGCGGCCCTAGATATCAAAACGTTTATTTTTGAATTTCTCAGCAATTACTGAACAGATTTACACTATTTTAAAAAAAGGTCGCTTTCTGAACCAAGCACTTCCTTTTTGCCAAATTTGGTGTAATTCCGTTCAGCAGTTTGGGCTGTAGCCTTGTCTAAAGTTTTCTATGGGAAGTTGATTTTCCGCCCTCTATTTTTTTAATTTCCCAGGAACTACTGAACGGATTTACAGCATTTAAAAAAAAAGGCCGCTTTCTGAACCAAGGGCTGCCTTTTTGCCAAATTCGGTGTAATTCTGTTCAGCAGTTCGGGCTGTAGCTGTGTCTAAAGTTTCCTTTGGAAATTAACATGGGGAAAACTTGTTTTGGGACCCCCCTTTTTTCCCAGCCCCCGCTTGGCGAATCACCCTTAAATTTTTAAGGCAGGAGCTGATCGGAGTGGGCCACTAGTTTTGAAAAATTCGCGAAGATTCATTAACTGGCGCTAAAGTTATTGGGAAAAGAAAAAACACTTTTCCTATGGAAACTAGGTCCTAACTATAACTACCAACTGGCGACCGCCAGTAGGTAATATTTATATATATCTATCTATATCTATATCTATATATATGTATATATATATATAGTTATAGATATATATATAGATATATATATAAATGTGTGTATATATGTATATATATGTGTATGTATTTGTATATATATATGTGTGACTCAGTATACCCGCTCCATATAAATAAACGGGTTCCAACATGCTCGGGGTACACTTCAGTAGTTTAATGTGGCTTGGGGTGACGCATTTCAAGCGTCTCTGCGGTCGTCTTCATATATATATATACATACATATATATATACATATATATATAAATATATATACACATTCACTGAAAAAAAACAAAGGTTAAAGTAACGTTCTAGGTAGGTGAGTATGTCAGTGAAAACATTAACGTTTTGAGTTTCAAAAAACCACATAAATTCCCCTCTTATAGCTAGCAAAGCTAACTATAACTTGTACCCCCATGCACTGCTTATGACTTCACATATTACATAACTCATGACATGTTCTAAGACATCATTTATGACATCTCAATTGATATAATTGCTGACATCATCCAATGAATATGTTAGTTTGTTTTATAGTTCACTAGTGGCAGGTAACTACCACATTACTTGTCTGCCTAATTTTATACAGCCTTCGGCAAGTTATTCATTATTAGTGTTTGCAAAACATATGTGCTCCTAATGCTCCATAGGAGTGAAGAGGCATTATACATGTTATAAATCTTTGTTCCTAAGAGTAACTCTGGTGCAGTTGACAGTTAATGACTTGTTTTCTTTATGTCCCACATACATTTTTGGTGCAGCAGAAAAAGTTTTTAGAAAAAGAAGGAATTTGCACCGGGTTGTGTGCAAGGATTTAAATTGCCCAGTTAAGACGCTGAAAGAAAGTTCAGGTACTAGTGGATTTGTATATAAACTATTTTTTGTTTAATTTTATTAAGTTGTATCAAAAAGTTTGTTCACATATATTCTCCTTATATATAAAAAGACATAACATATTTTTTTGAAACTATATAGAAAGCATCCTATTATCAATGACCATATATATAAATCAATAAATTACAAACACAGATAAATTTCAAAACGTTGATCAGTCTTTTGTAGAAATACAGAACCAATGCGATGTTAACTATCATGATCTTTTTTTAATATAAGTATGCCGGATAAGCGGGGGTCCAGTGGAGGATGAAAACTGAAGATTCTTACTTTGAATTGGTACAGTTCTGTTGCAAGTAGGAGATGATGGGGTCTGTTCTAAACAAACGGTCCGTCCTTCTATATTCCTGTCTCATGTGTATCCAGCATACTTATATTAAAAAAAGATCATGATGGGCGCTGAAGACGAGCACGAGCACTAGATAATACCAGGAAAGTCTCTCCTACTTTTAAATCAGGAGCATCACAGAATGTCCTGTATATTCATCCAATCAAGCAGCTGTTCTGAATACTCAATAGAAGTACATAGTTAACATCGCACAGGTCGTACCTACAGGGTGTCTCCAGCTTAAAATAAAGTATCAATGAATTATAGATAACAAATACAGAATTCCTGAGGAAGGCTAACCACCGAAACGCGTTGAAGAGGAATTGGTTCTGTATTTCTACAAAAGACTGATCAACGTTTTGAAATTTATCTGTGTTTGTAATTTATTGATGTATATATATGGTCATTGATAATAGGATGCTTTCTGTATAGTTTCAAAAAAAATATGTTATGTCTTTTTATATAAGGAGAATATATGTGAACAAACTTTTTGATACAACTTAATAAAATTAAACAAAAAATAGTTTATATACAAATCCACTAGTACCTGAACTTTCTTTCAGCGTCTTAACTGGGCAATTTAAATCCTTGCACACAACCCGGTGCAAATTCCTTCTTTTTCTAAAAATATTGATTCCCTGCTAGGGTTTATCCTGTAAGGTAGGGGCCCCCATTTTTTCACACGCAGCAGAAAAAGTTTCCAGTATGGGCGAATTTTGCGGAATTGCGGTCCGCGAATTTGAGCGAAATCGTAAAAAAGACCGCGAATTTCCGGATTTTCCAGCGAAATTGTGGATTTTTTTGTGATTTCTGAGTACTCCACTGGAGTACTTTCTACTGGCTAATCAGTAAGTGCTACCTCGTTGGGAAAATGTATAGTGCTTTTCCTACACTGCAGCTGCGTAAAGGGCCAGAAGATTTGTCTCCACTGACCATGTGTGCCTGTAACTTTGCCACTGCCCCAAAAGGCGCCGAGGTCTTTTGAGTGAGCTGTCCATCATAGTTGGGAAAGGGCGGAAAGGCGTTTGATACCGCTAGTGTGTGGTGTGGGCTTCTATGTGTGTCAACATGCCTCTTGTGTATAAAGGGTCAGAGAGCGAGCAGGGCAGCAGGTGAGGGGAAAGCAGCCTCCTGGTCACAGGAACAGGGATTGGGCTTGAGAAACTCAGGGATGCAAAGACCTCCCTCGGGTATTACAGCTAATTTTCGATGGCAGATATGGCGTTAAAGCACACTTGCCCAGCCTCGACCGTGCTCACTAATGATTTGGCTGATTAAAACATTACTGAATTTGAGCTTCAACTTGGGCACCTGCTTTATTTATATCTGTAAGTGCTTCGTGTTGAGGTTTCATTTTTGTGACAGGAGCCTCGTGCCAGAATGAATCCTGCCCTGCATAGCGACATAGCGACCTCTGACCCTGTTCACCAGGCAGGTCGCTCCCCTCACCGCCACGCATCCCCCTGTGTGACCGTGCTCCGCCGCCTGCATCACCTCTAGCTCTTGTCCTTGTCCCTGCTGTTTGTGCCCATCCTTCGCTTTGTCCTCTGTCCATCTTCTAAGGGCCTGCGGGATTCAGGGTAAAACACTTAAGATCTTACAGGCTTTCCTTTCCAACAGGAGCCAGGTGGTGGCTCTGGGTGATCTAGAGTCGGATCCGTTTGTGCTCCCTTGTGGGGTTCCTCAGGGCTCCTCCCTGAGTCCTACTCTTTTTAACGTTTATGTTTCCACTCTGGCAGCTGTCATTAGATCATTCGGCTTCAACTTAACATCATATGCAGACGACACGCCGATGGTGGTGTCGCTGCTACCAGGGAGAGAGGAAGGCACGGCCGACAGGTTTAAAGACTGCATGCGTGCAGTCAGCAGCTGGATGGCAGGGAACTGCCTAAAGCTGAATTCATCAAAGACCGAAGTTCTCCTGTTTGGGGCTAGAGAGAATTTCTGGTCCCCAAGATGGTGGCCGGAGGAAATGGGTGTCCCTCCCTCCCCAGTTGCTAAGGTCATGAACCTTGGGATCCTGATGGACGATACACTGTCCTTCAGGCCTCAAGTAAACACGCTGTCTTCAGCCACCCACTATGTCCTGAAAACAGTACGCAAAGTTTTGCCCTTTCTCCCAGTTGATTTACAAAAGGGGGTGGTGATGAACAGAGTGTCTGAATTGAGCAGACCACCCTTACCCAGTCCAAAGATCAGGGCTTGATCCATCACCGTTATTTATCTCACTGCCCCATCCCAGCTCAGAACCTGGCTATATGCAAATCAGTCTGTCCCTGGCCCAGTGCATCATGGGAACAGGGCAGACTAAACTACCAAGCCAATTCTTTACCAGAAAGGAGACAAGCTACCAGTGTAAGAATTGGCTTTTGTAGTTTGGTTTGCCCTGTTCCCATCACGCACTGGGACAGGAACAGACTAATTTGCATACAGCCAGGTTCTGAAACTGGGATGGTGCAGTGAGCTAAAAAACGGTGTTGGATCTAGCCCTGATCTCTTGACTGGGTGAGAGCTTTCTGCTTAATTCAGAGACTCTGTCCCTCACCACCCCTTGTTGTAAATATTTTTGTCCACCCTTAGCGTGGAAGGGTATTCTCAGATGTGAGACCCTTGCTCATTGCACCAACAGGATTCAAGCAAACCGGGCCGAAGACGGCTGTAATGCCAGAAACCGGTCCCCGGGAGCTTGTTTCCTTCCCAGTGTAAGAATTGGCTTTTGTAGTTTGGTTTGCCCTGTTCCCATCATGCACTGGGACAGGAACAGACTAATTTGCATACAGCCAGGTTCTGAAACTGGGATGGTGCAGTGAGCTAAAAAACGGTGTTGGATCTAGCCCTGATCTCTTGACTGGGTGAGAGCTTTCTGCTTAATTCAGAGACTCTGTCCCTCACCACCCCTTGTTGTAAATATTTTTGTCCACCCTAAGCGTGGAAGGGTATTCTCAGATGTGAGACCCTTGCTCATTGCACCATCAGGATTCAAGCAAACCGGGCCGAAGACGGCTGTAATGCCAGAAACCGGTCCCCGGGAGCTTGTTTCCTTCCCAGTGTAAGAATTGGCTTTTGTAGTTTGGTTTGCCCTGTTCCCATCATGCACTGGGACAGGAACAGACTAATTTGCATACAGCCAGGTTCTGAAACTGGGATGGTGCAGTGAGCTAAAAAACGGTGTTGGATCTAGCCCTGATCTCTTGACTGGGTGAGAGCTTTCTGCTTAATTCAGAGACTCTGTCCCTCACCACCCCTTGTTGTAAATATTTTTGTCCACCCTTAGCGTGGAAGGGTATTCTCAGATGTGAGACCCTTGCTCATTGCACCATCAGGATTCAAGCAAACCGGGCCGAAGACGGCTGTAATGCCAGAAACCGGTCCCCGGGAGCTTGTTTCCTTCCCAGTGTAAGAATTGGCTTTTGTAGTTTGGTTTGCCCTGTTCCCATCATGCACTGGGACAGGAACAGACTAATTTGCATACAGCCAGGTTCTGAAACTGGGATGGTGCAGTGAGCTAAAAAACGGTGTTGGATCTAGCCCTGATCTCTTGACTGGGTGAGAGCTTTCTGCTTAATTCAGAGACTCTGTCCCTCACCACCCCTTGTTGTAAATATCTTTCTCCCAGTTGAGCACAGGAAGACAGTGGTGACGGGATTGATTATGTCCCGGCTGGATTACTGCAACAGCTTGCTGCTCAGTCCCCAACAGTGGCTGCTTAATAAAGTACAAATCCTGCAAAATGCAGCAGCCCGCCTGATCACGGGTACACCTAAATTTGCCTCTGTTGCAGAGGATCTGGTAAAACTACACTGGCTACCGGTACGCAAAAGAATAGCATTCAAAGCTCTCTGTGTAGTTTTTAAGGCGCTCAAAGGAGTGGGCCCTCACTGTATGACCCAGCTCTTTCAGTGGTACAAACCAGCAAGATCACTTAGACCAGCCGATCAGGGGCTGATTGTGGTTCCAAGAGTTAAAAAAGCTCGATGGAGGGGAAGAAGTTTTTCCCTGGGAGCAGCTAAGGCCTGGAACGCTTTTCCAGTGGTCCCCAGACAGGCACCGGATTTGATGTCCTTTCGGAGGGCCCTGAAAACTTGGCTTTGTAGACAATAAGTTTCAGGTCCTGCTTTGGGAGTGGTCAATCAGCGCCAGGACACCGGCTGGTAACAGTGCGCTTTAGAAATGTAAAAAATAAATAAATAAATAAATCTTTATCTGACCCCCGTGCCCGCTTGCCCCCGTGCCCCCTCGCTTCCCCCGCCTCCCGTGTCCCCGCCGTTTTCCCACTGTTTTTGACCCCCTGTGCCCACTTGCCCTTGTGCCCCCTCGCTTCCCCCGCCTCCTGTGTCCCCGCTGTTTTCCCGCCGCTGCGTCCCTGCGGCCCCGCCCCCCTGCCCCCCATTGGCCACCCCGCTCCCAACTCCCAGCTGCTCCTCCCGCCCTCTGCCCACATATGGAGGCCGTGCAGCGACTGAGCAGCGGACGTGCGCAGCGAAGGTGCGCCAAAGGCAAGCACGTCGGCACCCGTCCGTGCCTGGACCGTGCCCAGCGCCAGAACCCCTGGACCCCGCGCCCCGACAACGCCAGACTGCACAACGACTCCAACACCCTCCATGCACTCAACACCGGATGAGACCACCCCTGCCACCATGCCACCCCGAAACGCACCCAAGGGCCCTTCGCCTGCCGGAACTGCAGATTCACCAGCATCCAGCCTGCCAGACCACCAATCAGAGAACCCAACCACCTCCGCTGTATCCTCCTCAACACCCGCTCTGCCCGCAAGCACGCCATTGAACTCTGAGACCTCCTAGACTCCAGCGCCCCCGAAGTCGCCTTCCTGACGGAGGCCTGGCTAAACGCCACCTCAGCACCAGACATCGCCATAGCCATCCCACAGGGCTACAAGATCTCCCGCAGAGACCGCACCAACGGAGTTGGAGGGGGAATCGCCATCATCCACAAGGACACCCTCAGAGTCTCGGCCAACACAGACGACACCCTCACCAACGCCGAACACATGCACTTCCAGATCTACACCGACCCCAACACGACCCTCTGAGGAACACTTGTTTACAGACCACCCGGACCATGACCACAGTTCAGCGACACCATCGCGGACCTCGTCTGCACCCACGCCCTCGCTTCCACAGACTACATCCTCCTCGGAGACCTGAACTTCCACCTCGAGAATAACAACGACGCCAACTCCACCGCCCTGATAGACAACCTCGCCAACCTCGGACTCAAACAGCTCGTGACGACACCCACCCATGACGCCAGGCACACACTGGACCCCATCTTCTCCACAAGGCCCCACGTCTCCTTCAACCACATCACCGAACTCCACTGGACCGACCACAGATGCGTACACTTCACCTTCAGGAAACCCACCACACACCACCGCACCCAACAGCTGCCACGCCGCTGCTGGGGCAAGGTCACCAAGGACCAACTGACTACCACCCTCGCCCTGAGACCACCCACCGACCCCACCGACCCCAACACCACCGCGAACAACCTCAAACTGTGGATCAACAACTGCGCCAACACCCTCGCCCCTCTCAAGACCTCCACAACCAACCACACCAACAAGAAAGTCGCCTGGTTCACCGAAGAACTCTGGATCTCCAAGCGCACCTGTCGGAAGCTGGAGATGAAATGGCTCCATGACTGAACACCAGCCACACAGGAGCGCCACCCGCAAACACCACCAACTCATCAGGACCACCAAGAGGACCGCCTTCAAGGACTGCCTTGACAACAACGCGCACAACTCCAAGGAGCTCTTCAGCATCGTGAAAGAACTCTCCAACCCCAGCTCCAACACCAACTACATACCACCATCACAAGACCTGTGCGACACCCTGGCCACCTTCTTTCACCGCAAGATCACCGACATCCACGACAGCTTCAACCCCGAGACCCCCGCACCCACCACCCCCGCGACCACTACTCGCCCCAGCCGCCTGACCGCCTGGTCCAACATCAGCGACGAAGACACCATCAAAACCATGCACTCCATCGACTCCGGATCCCCATCCGACCCCTGCCCTCACCACATCTTCAACAAAGCCAGCACAACCATCGCGCCCCACCTCCGGAAAACCATCTACAGCTCCTTCGATACAGCAACCTTCCCGGAAAGCTGGAAGCACACCGAGATCAACACCCTTCTGAAGAAACCCAAGGCGGACCCCAAGGACCTCAAGAACTTCTGGCCCATCTCCCTGCTCCCGTTCCCGGCGAAAGTGACAGAGAAGATTGTCAACAAACAGCTAACCCACTACCTCGAAGACAACAACATCCTGGACCCTTCTCAATCCGGTTTTCACAGCAACCACAGCACCGAGACCGCCCTCATCGCCGCCACTGATGACATCAGGATCCTAATAGACAAAGGAGAAACAGCCGCCCTCATCCTCCTGGACCTATCAGCAGCCTTTGACACAGTCTGCCGCCGCACCCTATTAGCACGCCTCCATGACACCGGAATTCAAGAGAAGGCCCTGGTCTGGACCACATCCTTCCTCTCCAGCACAACCCAGAGTGTCCGCCTCCCACCCTTTCGCTCAAAAACCACCGAGATCATCTTCGGCGTCCCACAGGGATCCTCCCTCAGCCCGACGCTGTTCAATATCTACATGGCACCGCTCGCCCACGTCGCATGTCAACATAACCTCAACATCATCTCCTACGCTGACGACATCCAGCTGATCATATCTCTCACCAAAGACCCCCACCCCGCCAAAGCCAACCTCCACAGAGGAATGAAGGCCGTAGCCGACTGGATGAAGGACAGCAGACTGAAGCTGAATTCAGACAAGACGGAGGTCCTCATTCTCGGACCCACCCCATCAGCCTGGGACAACTCTTGGTGGCCCACATCGCTTGGCACAGCCCCAGAACCCACAGACCACGCACTCAACCTGGGGGTCATCCTCGACTCCACCCTCTCCATGACCAGGCAATTCAACGCCATTTCTGCATCCTGCTTCAACACCCTCCGCAGGATCTTCAAGTGGATCCCTCCCGACACGAGAAAAACCGTCACCCTGGCCCTCGTCACCAACAGACTCGACTATGGAACGCCCTCTACTCAGGAACAACAACCAAGCTCCTGAGATGACTACAACGAATCCAGAACGACTCAGCACGTCTGATCCTCAACGTCCCCCGACGCAGCCACATCACACCCCACCTGAGAGGCCTACACTGCTCCCCGTCAACAAGAGGATCACCTTCAAACTCCTCATCCACGCATACAAAGCACTGCACAACACCGGACCCACATACCTCAACAACCGTCTCAGCTTCCACATCCCCACCCGAAGCCTCCGCTCAGCCAACCTCGCCCTCGCCACAGTTCCTCGTATCTGAAAAACCACCGCCGGCGGCAGATCCCTCTCCTACCTTGCCGCCAAGACCTGGAACGCCTTCCCTACCAGCATACGATAGACCCAGGACCTGATGGGCTTCAGAAGACTTCTCAAGACCTGGCTCTTCGATCAGTAGCGCCCCCCTCCCAGCGCCTTGAGACCCGCATGTGTATGTAGCGCGCTTTAGAAATGCAATGATTGATTGATTGATTGATTGATAGTTATCCACGAAGATGCCACTGTTTTGTGCAATACCTCTACTCAACTGAAGTACTTTCTACTGGCTAATCCAGTAAGTGCTACCTTGTTGGGTAAATGATAGTGCTTTTCCTACACTGCAGCTGCGTAGGGCCAGAAGATTTGTCTCCACTGACCATGTGTGCCTATAACTTTGCCAGAGCACCAAAAGGCACCGAGGTCCCTTGAGTGAGCTGTCCATCATAGTTGGGAAAGGGCGGGAAGACGTTTGATACCGCTAGTGTGTGGTGCGGGCTTCTATGCGTGTCAACATGCCTCGTGTATAAAGGGTCAGAAAGCGAGCAGGGCAGCAGGTGAGGAGAAAGCAGCCTCCTGCACAGGAACGGGAATTGCGCTTGAGAAACTCAGGGATGCAAAGACCTCCCTTAGGTATTACAGATAATTTTCGACTGCAGATATGGGGTTAAAGCACACTTGCCCTGCCTCGACCGTGCTCACTAATGTTTTTTCTGATTAAAATGTTACTGAATTTGAGCTTCAACTCGGGCACCTGCTTTATTTATATCTGTCAGTGCTTCCTGTTGAGGTTTAATTTTTGGCCCACAGGAAGCACTTACAGAGTTAAGGCAGGTGCCTGAGTTGAAGCTAACTTTGTAACCATTTTAGAATGGCACCAGCAAGCACTCTGGCAGCTTGCCGGCGCCATTCTAAAATGGTTACAAAGTTAGCTTACACTCGAACACCTGCCTTAACTGTGCTTCCTGTGGGCCCAAAAAAAAATCCGCCCGCTTGCGAATTCGCGAATTTTTCTGCAATTTTGCAAGATTTGCGGATCGCGAAATTGCCGAAAATTCGCAAATTTCATTAGCGGAGCGGATTTTGGGCCCATACTTAGAAAATATTCCAAGAACTTCATACTAAGTATTGTAAGCAGCCTTGAGTTATAAGACGAAAACCTCTTAGAATGCCAATTTCTGCTTACTAAAAAACTGTATGCACCAGGACCAAACCGATGTGTATGTGCTTGTTTTGGTACAGACAATGGGCTATCTGTAAAGTTTTCACCACAGTATCAAGGCTGCAGGTTGTAGGATCTTTAGCACACTAAGAACTTGGTTATTTTAAGTGAATATTTATTCTTTGGACACGTTTTGCATAAAGTGTACATCGTTTTTAGTAGATGCTTAAAACACTGTGATGTATTTTTCATGAGTGTTTCGTTATTTGCAAAAAATGTGCTAACAGTACCCACTTTTCTACTTATAGCCATTCCTTTTTTCAATGTAGCTTCATTGTCTGTCAGGGGTTTTTATATTGGTAAAGGCTGTCCATATTATGGCATTAGTTATGTTCATATTATTCATAACTATTTTGCACGTACTTCCACAGCTCTAATGTCCGTTTATAGAGCAATGTATACAAAAAATGCTTTGATGATGTCATCAGTGATGTCATCAATTATTTTATTTGAGATGTCATAAATGATGTCATAGAATATGTCATAAGAGGTGTAATAAGTGAGGTCCTAAGCAGTGCATAGAAGGGGCGCTAGTTATAGTTAGCTATAAAAGGTGATAGTCTGTGCTTTTTTCAGTTCAACAATGTCATCACTTGAATTTCTAAGGTTTAAAAAAAAAGATAATTTTATCAAACCTAACTATAACATTCCTTTAACCTTTGTTTTTTTCAGTGAGTTTCTAGGGCTTTTTTAACGAAAAGTAATATTTTATTACCATGTGTAAAGCCAACCCTCAGCTGCACACAGCCGATGGTGGGGGTTTGCCACATGACATTATGTTTTTTTAAGGGACAGGGATCAATCCATGTGCCCCCCCCCCCCTGAGTCTCAGTAGGCCCTGGAGACACCATCCTCAATAGTCATAGAGGGGGTCTGCGTACTCCCCAGCCTTATCAGGTCATGAATAATCCATCCCCCCGGACCTTTTTTTATTGTTTTATGAATGGGGAGGGTGGCCGCTTGGTCCCTCCCCAAGCCTTATTAGGCCCTGGATACCCCTTCCCCAAGGGACATTTTTTTAATTAAAGGGGAAGGGAGCTATGTGCCCCGCAGCCTATCAGTCCATGGAGACCCAGCATTGCTTCCACTCGTGGGGAGCAGGTACTAATGCTGCTCCCATACGGGTGAGAGCAATATTTTTATCTATTTTCCTGCCAGCCTCAGTGTGGGCAGGGAAACAGATCAAAAGTCTGCTCTCAGTATGTTTAAAGTTCTCGCTGGCTGGGAGCAGACTTTATGATTGCTACTGCTAATGGTAGATTAAAAATGCCCCAGCCAAGCTGTAGAAAACACAGTTTTCCCTTTGTTTGCACTGTTGCTGGCCGGGAAACTGCCATGTCCCAGGAGTGAGCTCTCAGGGACATAGCATGTGAGCGAGCACCTGAGGATTGGGTCCCTGGGACTATTAATGGCTCATGGAGGTGGGCTACATGGCACCCCCATTTTGAAAAATGTAGGCCCGGGGGTGGTCTCCCCAGGGCCTATCACGGCTCAGGGAGGGAGCCCATGTGGCCCCCTTTAATGTTGAAATTGGTCTTGTGGGATTGGGCCCCCGGGTATGGGAAGCCCACCTCAGACTCCACCCTACAACTCATCATTACCCATCTGAGAAGACGGGACAACCCATCAGCCATGCACTCAGTCTTCCTGGAAAATCCTGAATTACATAGCGGTATGGGTGCAATTTGCTCTTATCTCCCAAGGTGTGTAGGGTTAAATTCTTTCATTGACCTGGCCCCCAATACATTGATCAACAGTTTATTGCCAGTTTAAATAAAAAAACTCTGTCCTCCAAATATACTGCTGTAATGCTCATACACCCATGTACAAGCTGATACCTCAAGCTCAATCACAGATTAATTTCTCTCCAATCAGGTCATAACATGCGAAAAACATATGACACCACCTATTTATTCTTGCCGTTCTTTTGAGACAATACTGCCTCTATTCCATATCCACTGGCGTCAACTGTTATCACACAATCAGCACCCATAACAAAGGGTTTCATACATTGTGCAGTTACAAATTCATTTTATTTAGTTTAAATCAGTCACTTTGCACCTTGGATCATACATATTTCACATTCTTTTTTTAACATTCTACCCAAGGTTTCTATCTTGGCATCATAGTTGTCCACAAATCTTGAATAGAATTCACTAGACATGAAAATGACATTAATTAGTCCTGGTTCCAGTACCATAGGAATCACATCCACATGTCATTGTTTGCAATTGTACCCCTTGACTTCAACATTTGTGGCCCAAATTCCCCAACTCTTGTTGTCCAAACTTGCATTTTGTGCACTTCACAGTAAGACATACATTATCCAACCCAAATAACACATTCTTCAAATTCTTATTGTGTCACGTCTTGTTTTACCAAACACCAGTATATTGTCATGCAATAACGTAGCACCTTGAAGCCTTTCTGATATTTTGGTCATCACCAATTGGAAGACAGCAGATGCACTTACTAACCCGGATGGCAATCTTTAATATTATAGGTCTTCTTCCAGTGTTATAAATGCTCTGGAATGCTTGGATCCATCTTCAAACTTTGTTTGGTGGTACACGCTGCTGGGATTAACCATCAAAAATAAAGATTCCGCAGATTTTGAAGCCAGAATCCCTTGAAGATTTGGAAGAGAACATGTGGCAGTCCATATGACTTAATTTATTTACCAACAGATTTTTATGTTTCACAAAGTCAATGTTACTCATTTTTTGACCACAGCAATATGAAACTCTAAGTGAACCTACGACCATGGCATCAAACCAATTCTCTGCAGTGGGTGGATTAGTTCACGGAACCATCAGAAGCAGCTGAAAGATAATGTTGTCTGTGTCACACAAAATAGGCCTGGTCACATTGTAATGTGCACACTTTTGAGACTGGTGTTACCTATTAACCATGTACTTAGGAGATTCGTTATCACTTTAAGGGCCAAATGTACACATTTTAGAGACTGCAATTCCTTAATTACGATTCTTTGCGAATTGTAATGATCAAATCTCAATTCCTAATGTATGAAAGCCTTTAGGTTTCATTTGGCAATTCCTAATGGGGTCACAGTCCGCCTAACTCATGAATATTAAAGAGGTAGGTTGCAATTTCTGACACATTAGGAATGGTGCCATCACAGGGATGGAGGCTTGCTGGGGTCAGCAGACCACCATGTCTGTGAGATCTTTTTAATAAAGTAATTTTTTTTTAATGCAGCTCATTTCCTTAAAGGAAAACGGGATCTTTCTCAAAAAATAAAAGGAAACGTTTAAGTTTCAATTTTTAAGCACTGTCTGCTATTAAGAAATATTTATATCAACATTCTTGAAGGGACCCCTTCCCATTTGCAAATGATTACCACCGCTCTTGAGGTGTCATTAAAAAAGGAATGTCTGAAATTGTAATTTGGTCACTAAACATTCATACATACCACTGCAAATTGCTATTAGGAAAAGATGCTCTAAACAAGCCCCTTCCAAATTCTGAATCACTAAACATAAATTGCGATTCACTTTTTAAATTGGTGGCTTTCATGGGCCCTCATTTATGAGGCTGTGCCTCACTTTTACGCCGCCGGTGCGTCATTTTTGTGACGCACCAGTGGCGTGAAAAATGCGCCTTGTTACGCCATATTTACAAAGTGACGCATCTAGGTAGATGCGTCACTTTGTAAACCCCTGCGCCACATTATACCTGCGCCAGGTATAATGTATGCAAGGGGGGCATATTGACGCATGGAAGGGTCTTAGAAGTGACGCAGTGAAATCTATGAGATTTCACTGCGTCACTTTTAGGACGCCGTTGTGTCAAAATATTGCGCCTGCCTTACAGCAGGCGTAAGACTGACGCAGGCCCTTTCACATGGCGCTTGCCCCATGTGAAAGGACGCATTGCTGGAGTTGCGTCACTTTTGTGACACACTCCAGCAATGCGTCACTTTTGCGCTTACAGATACGTCAGAAATACTGACGTATCTGTAACTCCTTGCGACATGATGCATCATACATTAAATATGACGCATCAGGAATGTCGCAAGGAGTGCGCACTGAGAAGTGACGCAGCGCTGCTTTCACGCAGCGATGCGTCATTTCTCATAAATGAGACCCGTGGTATTTATGTTTTTATGCCTCTTTAACACCTCAATTTACTCTTAGGATTTCCAAATTGGACAATATTTGCTGCTCACTGAGGTCAAAGGGACTGACTCTAAGTCGGATCAGTGTGGGCTCTTGTCTTTTTCGTTCTTTTCAGTGGATCATGAATGGCTTTGTGTAAAGTCAACTAAAGAGCCTGGATACAGCACGGACAGACCTACCACACTGCACAATCACAACTCATGTCCATGGCTGCTGGCTCACCCTTATCCTAAAGGGGCTGATAGGTATCAAATAAGGGGTCCTTTGCTTGGAACATGTGAGTTACCAAAAGTAGGAAAGACTCATTTGGTTTGACACATCTAGTGCTCTTTTCATCAGAATAATCACATCACTATTGGTTTAGGCACCGACCTTATAAGGCAATAGAGACTGAAACATGTTGACCATAGGAGAGGGAGCATAGAACACCTCAGGTTGAACTGGTCCTCTGTGTATTTAATCTTGCCAAAGATCCCCATTTCCCATATACATTTGGAGCATCAAAATGTCACATTTCATATGCAGGGTGGGAGGGAATGTGACAGACCGATAACACCTTTCAGGCCCTCACAGTTTCTGTTCAGTGTATGTTAAAAACAGTGAAGCAGGGGTTGAGTTAGCTGCTGCAGAGAAGTGATAACATCCATGGCACCTTTGCTGCTCCCAGTGGTGGGTATGTCTGTGTGACTGGATACTCTGACATTTGGATAAGGCAATGAATAGAACTGTGATGACAGAACTATTAATTTATGGTCTAATATGTACAAACAAGGACTACTGAACACAAATGGCCTTTATTTATTACTAGCAGCCCGCCCCAGCATTGCCTGGGGCAGAAGGGGGCTGGGGGCAGCATTTCAGGCTTGCGTGCACTCCCGCCCTGGCCCACGTCCGCCACGACATTGTCTGTGTCCCGGACAATGTCGTGGCGGGCGGGGGCCGGGGCGGGAGTGCACGCAAGACTGAGATGCTGCTCCCACACCCTGAGCCTAACCGCAGTTGTTCCGGCCCAACCTCCCGCACCGGCTCCCTCCCGTCCCGTGTCCCAGAGCCTTACCTGAGCCGCCACTCCTCCCTGAGCTCCTCACTTCACCGCCGCTCCTCCTCGCAAGCCTGAAATGCTGCCCCCAGACCCTGAGCCTTACCGCAGTTGTTCCGGGCCAACCTCCCGCACCGGCTCCCTCCTGTCCCGTGTCCCAGAGCCTTACCTGAGCCGCCGCTCCTCCCCGAGCTCCTCACTTCACCGCCGCTCCTCCTCGTCATCACGTCCGTTGCGGCCAGCGCTACGTCGTGGCCGTCATTGTTGCGGCCGGTGCTACTTTCAGGGCACTACTTTTTTTTAAGTTATATTTTTAAATTTACGTTTTTTTTTTTTTATATAGCCTATGTACATCTGCACACCCAGAGGATTACAACAATGTATTGGGTGTGTGGATTGGCGCTGTGGTTCCCGAGTTTACCTTGCCAAAAGGTTTGTGTTCTCTCTTTATAATAGTAGTATAGATTTGCATTATGGTACTTTTGTTTCAAGACACCCATGGTACTTGATGCAAAGCCATGGATTATTTCCTGCCTGGAGCGTCAATATTTGCCTATGAAACATTTCTTATGTCAACATCATCGGCATTGCATTAACTTTCACTCCTTAGTGTACTCTGCCCTCTATTACTCGCTTCCAGATATAACTAGGATCTGTAGCTTCTGAGAAAACTAAAAAACTATTTTTTAAAGGTGGACACTGCCAGGAAACCTGCCACAACCTGGACTGGTCTCTCACTGTAGATTGAGTGTGGCACAACTGATGCAGGGACTGGCCTCACACTCCCTCTTGTCTTTAAGAACTTGTCACTGTTCACAGAATTCTTTCTTCAGAAGTGTCTGCACTCTCGCCTTCTTTGAAAACTGCTGACTCAGGGACCCCAGTGCAGCCTTTCTTAGAAATGCTTACCACAATATGCCCTTGATTAAGATATGTATATTGTCCCTAGTTACTAAAAGAGCAAACAAGCACATTTTATAGAAAGCATTTTTGAAGAAACTTCCTGTCCTGTGGCCTAGGTACTTTGAATTCTGTGATGCCTTCCTGGGACAGATTGTGTGGGTACTCTATAGCAACCTTCCAGAGTGGACTGTAAGTAGCTATCAGTACTGTCGCCATTTGCAATGCATTCTGCCCAAACAGATAATGCAAAATATGCATTGTTTTGAATAAGTCGGTCGTTAGACTTGATTTTTATTTTGTATCCAATTTATTAATCTCTAGGTATCAGATTGAGAAGCTCCCTCGCATTATCTCTGATCACAATCCTTTAGTACTAACATTCAATATAACAAAGGGGGGAAGATCAGAGCGGGCATGGACCTTCGAGAGAGGCCTGCTGATAGACCCAGGGTATGTACAACATATGAAGGAATCGATTGTGGGCTTCTGGGATATCAAAAGGGGTAGCACCGCCCCAGGGGTAGTCTGGAACGTGTTCAAAGCTGGGGTACGCGGGGAGATGTTGAGCTATAGGCTGCATAGACAAAAAGGAGAGACCCAGTTAGAAAGAAGGCTACATAAGGCAGTATTGGACGTAGAGGAGGAGCTGAATGAGGCAATTGTTATTGGTGTACCGCTCGCTGAAATTCTGCTCAGACTGGCCTTAGCTAAATCTGAAGCACAGGATGTTATAACTACTAAGGCAGCAGCAACTTTCCTTGCAAAAAAAGAGCAATGCTGTGAGCTCAGTAAAAGGGTTGGGCATACATTAACGGTGCGCCTGAGGCAGAAAAACGCAGCCTGGGAGATTGTGGGAAATATCGGGTGGAAATGGGAATACTGTTGACGATCCAGCAAGGATCCGAGAGATATTTAGGCAATTCTATGGTAAATTATATTATGAAGAACAGGCAAAGGACCCTCTTACAATCCAAAAGTACATTAGCGAAATTGTTACACAAGCTATCAGTGATGAGGACAGGGAGGCACTGGAAATTCCACTGACTGCGGAAGAGATTTATGCCGCTTTAGGCAATCTCCCCTCAAGCAAGGCGGCAGAGCCTGATCAGATCCCTTTAGAATTTTATAAAATCTTTTTGGAGGTAATCGGACCCAATTTAGCTGAAACGGTGTTCCAAGCTCAATCAGGTAGCTCTGTCCCAGAGTCATGGGCAGGTGCAGACAGAGCAGTCTTCCTTAAAAAGGGGAATTCATCTAGGGAACCAGAGTCATACAGGCCGATAACACTCATGAACTATGATGCTAAAATCTTCTCTAAAACTCGGGCGACCAGGCTAAGCAACATAATTGGCGAGATGGTTAGCCCTACTCAGCACAGCTTTATCCCAGCATGTACGCAGGGTTATAACTCTCTTTGATGCTGCGGAAGTTGCAGAGGACCCCATGGTTGTTATGCTAATGGATGCTGAAAAGGCATTCGACCGGGTCTCCTGGGACTATCTCTGGGCAGATATGAAGTGGTTTGAAATTGGGGTGGCTACGTCAGGGCAATTCAGGCTCTATACAGAGATCCAACAGCCCGTCTTAGAGTGAATGGAGGATACACGGCTTCTCTAACAATCAAGCGCAGTACACGGCTGCGTTGCCCGTGTTCGCCACTGCTTTTCGCGATATATATCGACCCCCAAATTCGGAAGCTGGAGGCAAATGGAGGTATTGAACCTTTAAGATATCACGGAATAGAATGTAAAACTTTGGCATATGCAGACGATATCGCGTTGGTCAAATCAAGCCCGGAAGATGCCCTAGGTGCAATTGAGATAGAAGCTCAAATATTTGGCCACGTATTGGGGTATGCCCTAAATAGATCTAAGAGCCAGATAATAAAGAATATGGGGGCTGTGTGTGATGATACATGGGTAACTGACTCAGCTGGGGATAAATATTTTAGCAGACCTGGGGAAGACTGTAGAAAGAAACATCCAGCCAATAATAGACAAAGCAAAACATGATTTTGATAGAGTGCATAATCTACATCTGTCACTAATTGGGCAATGCAATGTGGTGAAAATGGTCTTTCAGCCAAAAATCCTGTATCTTTTTAGGGCCATTCCGTTAGAATTCGGGAAAAAACAGTTTACCGTACTGGAGCATATGGTTAATCGGTTTATCTGGGCACACGGGAACACCAGGAGGGCACTTTGATTTATGTCTTTGCCAAGAAAAAGAGGAGGATGAGCTGTTCCGGACTTTAAAATGTATCATTGGGTGACAGTATTTCAGTACATTAGCGGTCTGATCGGGGGAGATGCGACCGATCCTGGGGTTAAGTCTGGATCAGTCGAAATGTACACGATTTTGGTGGGAGAAGATGCTGAGAACTGCTTTCTGAAATCTACTGAGCCCAGTTATTTAAAAAAAAAACTAGGTTTAAGACTTTGATGGTCACATATGAGGTTTGGACAGCGTTTTGTAAAAAATCTGGTTTGGGCAGCCTAAATGGCTATACTCAACTCTTTAGGAATCGTAACTTTCATGGGGAGATATTTTCAGATTCCATAATGGCAGAATTGGAAATGTGTGTGATCCGGTTATTGGGGGATTTAATGGGGCCCCATTGAATTCTGCAGTTTACCGAGATACAGAATAGGCATGCCATTAGGAAAACAAACTTTTTCAAGTATCTCCAAATTTGCAGCTTTATAGGTGGGAAGAAGGGGGGCACCAGTGGATTTAGTGAAAATAAAATCATGGAAGTGATCAGAGAGGGGAGAGGTTGCACGCTCCGGAGATATACTCTAAACTCTCCCTAATCAAACATGACGATTTGGAAAAGTATGAGAAGAAATGGGTAGATAAACTTGGCATAGATCAGGATAGCTTTATATCCTCTTTAGAACTAGGCCAAACCCTTCTTTGCTCTGCAGGGCTTCAAGCCCAGCAATATAAGACAATCTTCTCCTTGTATTACACTCCTGCAAGGATTGCATGATGGAGGGGGGCAATCGTGAATTAGATGCCCTCAATGCGACAGCATGGATGCAGGAATAGTTCATATGCTTCCATCATGTCCTCAACTACAAACTCTGAGGAAGGCGATTGAAATATTTTTGGATAAATCATTAGAAATTAAGATCTGTCTCACTCCATCCATAATTTTGCTGGGGATCAATAATGCAGATAGGCAGGGCCCATTTCAATGTTTTCTCTTATTAGCTATGTCTGTAATGGGCATCTATATTGCCACAGCCTAGCTTGATAAAGCAGCCCCAAGGTTTCAGCAATGGTTGGCCAGGCTGCTGTCTACTTATAACCTCGAGAAGGGGATTTATGAAAGAAAGGGGAAAAAAGGGCAGATTGCTCGGCAAGCGCATTTTGGGGCCAATTTATAGATGGAAGGAAAACCAGCTGTAAGGGTTGTTATAGCGGATAGTTTGGGTCCCTTTTTTCGTCTTCTCCTTTCTTTCTCGGAGTAAGCATCTGAATGAGGATGATCAGTGATGCACCAATAACGCTTAGTACTACAGATGTTATTTTGGCTAATATTGTTTTCTGTTCTTTATTTTTCATGGTCATCTATTTCTTCTTTCCTTTCCCTCTCTTTTATTTCTTTATTTTTTTTCTTTATTATTCCTTAATGGTTATTGTATTATGTAGCTTCTACAAGTCTCAGATAACCTTGGTATGCTCCTTTGAATAATTGCTGTGATAAAATAAAGATTTAAATATTGAAAAAAAAAAAAGGAAAAATTTGAACAGGCTACAGCCTGAACTGCTGAACGGAATTACACCAAATTTGACAAAAAGATAGCCCTTAGTTCAGAAAGAGCCTTTTTTTAAATGGTTTAAATCCATTCATTAGTTCCTGAGATATTCAAAAAATAAAAAAATATTGCTATCTGAGCACCAAGGAGTAGTTGTGACTCCTCCCGGGCACGAGCTTCAATCTGATTGGCTGCCAACACTCCAAACCAGGAAGTGTTGGCAAACATTTTGTGACTCGGTAACAGAGTCACAAGAAAACAGATAAATAAGGATGAAAAATAAGAAAACGGGGCAGGGTACAGATCCCCTGACCCCCTAGGCCTGCTGAGAGGGTCCCCCAGAGACCCCTAGGGCCACAAAATGAATTTAAAAAAAACTAAATAGGCCAAATTTGCGCTGGGAGCGCGAATCCAGACGTAATAATTTAAAAAACTGAAGCGTGGGCTTCCCTAGCAGGTCAAAGGGCGCTTTAAGGCTCTGTAGCCATATATAAGTCTGCTGTGCTGTATGCTGATATTGAGCCTGGGTGGCGTGTTATTGTGCAGTCATGTCTGGTTCTGTGTGTGTTATTTTTTTAGCCCTCTGCTATTGCGTGCAGAAGTCGAGCCTTGCACTGTAGATATTAAGTGGGTATTTAGTGCGTCACTCTAGCGCTGCATGACCTGCCTCATGAGGTATCCAGCTGGGGGTGCGAGGGTCGCACCAGACAATTTAGTTCAGGAGCAAGAGGCACCAGAGTGCTGCTTGCCTGGGTGCCACATGGTTTGCACCACCTACGTTGCAATTGCATCATAGTGCCTACTTTCAGCACAAATTGTGCGGAAGTTAACATGCCATCCCTAGAAATATTTGAGTTTGCAACAGAACAAGTGGGGTAAGAGGACCAAGGTTCTTACCTGTTTGAGCGGTCAGCGGGGTCAATTTGTGTGGGACAGAGGTCTGCCGGGGTAAGCATGGTCCTCTGTAAGTTTTGGCTGTAATGGCATGTGTATGGAGCGTGAGCCAGCCGACTGAAGCTCTGAGAGCACCCAGCTCCTTCACGCCACTCGTCCTCTATATATGTCTTGAAAGCCTTGTGGATTCGCATTTTTCTCTCACCTTACCTTTTTACAGCAATCATTGGTTGTTAGTATTACTATTTCCTAATAGGATTCTCTCCTTCTGCAGGTTGCCTTCTCCTGCCCTTGGACTCTGATCCCCTCCTCAGCACACTCAGACCAACATGCTTCTCAATCCTCCTACTTAACTAAGCTTCCAATAATTACGCAGGTATTCCCCACCTCATTACCCACCTTGTCCCAGTAATCCGACCTCGCCGGCCTCGGACACCAATTTCTCATTATCCTTTTCTTCCTTCCATACAGCACTCATTAAATCGTAACCTGGTCCTGAAGATGACCTGAATTGAATACAGATGGGAACGCTGTCGATCTTTCAGGGCAATTTTGGGCACAACTTTTATGGTTCATTAAAATGACCTACCCTATGTAAATTAATTGCTGATGAATTTAACCACAAAAAAGTTGTTGGTATATATTGACAATTTGTATCTCTTTGTGGTGTTTTCTTGCAGTTTTTCACTTTTCACTTGCGCCGTTCACCTTGTTTTTCACAAGTACAAATGTGCACATGATTGTACAGGTTACACATACTTTCAATGTAATAGACTGTTACTATTGCTTTCTCTCTACCATGTCTAAATACAGACCGCTCCTTGCATTTGATGCTATGACCATGAATGCCTCCCTGTCTCAATTTTTTGCAACTTACGTGCATGCATCCTGAAACTGTCGTTAAATATTACCTGTTGAGATGTTGTTTGCTACACATACTAATCACCCAGGTTTGAACTGGGTTTATGGGTACCCTCCTGTAGTCTGTTTTCATTCATTTTGGGCTTGGGGATCTAAGGGCTGGAGGTGTAGGCTAATGCAAATTAGTAACAGAAGCTTTAGGCAGGGAAAAGGTAACTCTCTAAAATTACATTTCCATAATAATTATTTAAAATCTGGCTTCACCAGTGAAATGGACTTTTATTAACACCTCATAGCCTAACAGTGAAATTTCTAGTGTTTCCTAGCCAAACATGACATAATATAATTTAAATGCCATGCACCCTGTCTTTTGGACTATAAGGTGTACTCAGGGGTGACTTATTATTATTTATAAGGAAGGTTTAGACCTGACAAATGTTTTATTTTAGTAAGTCTGATTGCAGCTTTTAAACTGCCACAGTCAACCTACAGTGGTGGGCCTGAAGCCATATTAGTTCCTCTAATAGGTGCTGCAGTCCACAAGTGACCTTTAAATTACAGGCACTGGGTAAACTTTGTTCAATGTACTAGAGACTTAAAGGTAAGTTAAGCATGTCAATTAGAAGGATAACTAATTCCATTGCATAGTGTCCAAAAAACAGTACCTTCAGTCCACAAACACCGAAGTGACGAGGCAAAAAGAGACACTATCCTACAGGACACATAGAAAAGGGGCACATATAATGAATCAATCCTTTACACCACTGTCTATCTTGGCACTTCACCAACTTCAAAAGGGACACTAAATGGTCTAGCAAGACTGTCAGTCTGAGCACACACTTCTCACTACCTCACCCACCTGTCAATTATGCCATCAAAGCTGGGCAGCACATCTTTCTAAGCTTTTTGTTTGATGGCTTAAATATCACAGTGCCCTTCAGGGCTCTGGCCCTGATTTAGATCTTGGTGGATGGGTTACTCTGTCACAACGGTGACAGATATCTCATGGGATTTATATTTCGGTAGGCTGGTTATCTGTCACTGTTGGGATGGAGTAACCCGTCCACCGAGAGCTAAATCAGGCTGTATGTCTAACTGGATCCTTATGTAACCCGATAGGAGGTAGTATCTTGTCTCCTCTCAAAATGACTTCATAACACAGCACTAACTTGTTACTAATATTCCAATATGCAAAATAACTCCCTTTCATATCTTTCTCCTTAAACAACCTTTTCGTGAGATAAACCTTGAGTGTCTTCAATTCAAAGTCCTTTCTCATTTCTCCCATCTCTTTTGCAAAACATCATCCTCCAACTCACTCATATTCCCTACTACACCCTGGTATGTGAAGCCCACCTCAGACTCCGATCCTACAACTCATCATTACCCATCAGAAAAGAAGGGACAACCCATCAGCTATGCGCTCGGTCTTCTCGGAAAATGATCAATTACGTAGCGGTATGGGTGCAATTTGGACGCTTATCTCCCAAGGTGCATAGGGTTAAATTCTTTCATTTACCTGGCCCCCAATACATTTATCGACAGTGTATTGCCAGTTTAAATAATGAACACTGTCCCCCAAATATACTGCTCTAATGCTCTTACACCCATGTACGAGCTGATACCTCAAGCTCAATCACAGAATAATTTCTCTCTAATCAGGTAATAAAATGCGAAAAACATATGACACTATCTATTTATCCTTGCCCTTCTCTTGAGACAATACTGCCTCTATTCGATATCCACTGGCGTCAACTGTTATCACACAATCAGCACCCATATCAAAGGGTTTCATAAATTCTGCAGTTACAAACTCATTTTTTGATTAGTTTAAAACAGTCACCTTGCACCTGGGACCATACATATTTCACATTCTTTTTTTAACATTTTCCTCAAGGTTTCTATCTTGGCATCATAGTTGTCCACAAATCTTGAATAGAATTACCTTGACACAAAAATTACATTAATTGATCCTGGTTTCAGTAGAGTAATAACCACATCTACATGTAATTGTTTTCAATTGTACCCCTTGACTTCAAATTTTGTGGCCCAAATACCCCACCCCTTGTTGTCCAAACTGGCATTTTGCACACTTTGCAATCATGAGGACAGGATCATATAGTATGCCGAGACAAGAGTGGGGTTTGTTGTGGATTTTAATGCTCAAACAAAAGGGCTGCAAAGGAGAGTTAAGAGTCAGGGTTGGGCAGTTGTCAGAATCAACAAAGAGCTGTAGGGTTCCTTTCATGCCAGTTCAGTCATTATATCCCAGGGAGCTTCTCTCTCTCTGGTGGGGTTCTTGTACGGATGGTAGAGTCGCCTGTGTCTCTTTTAGTCTTCTTTGCCAGGACCAAGGAGGGAGGGGGGAAAGTAAGGGTGCGACCCTCTGAGAAAGAAACAAAAGAACAATCAGATTTGTACCCCCTTTCCTCAACAGGAGGTCTATATTTTCACCTTCATCCAGCAAAGGGCTGTGGAACTTTAAGAGTAACTAAAAGGCAAGGGTCTCCGTGTTTAGAGAGAATGCTTGTGCCACTTCAGCCCCAACCGCCACCACCCCTTGGTGAGATATGAAATGAAGGGTACTTGACCCCTCCTGGGTCATGGTAGTGGGAGTCTCGCCGCCCCCTCTTCTCCGAGTCAGCCTGACTTTCTTGTGTTGCTTTTGGCGGATCCTAATGGTGTGTCGCGGCTTCTTCTACTTCGAGGTCTTCTCCATTCCCGGGTACCATATTAGAAATCCTGTTCCGGAGAGGCGCATGATTACACATACGTTATCAAACCCTAATAACACATTCAAATTCTTATTGTGTCACTTCTTGTTTTACCAAACACCAGTATATTGTCATGCAATAATGTAGCACCTTGAAGCCTTTCTGATATTTTGGTGATCATCATTTGGAAGACAGCAGATGCACTTACTAACCCGGATGGCAATCTTTAATATTATAGGTCTTCTTCCAGTGTTATAAATGCTCTGGAATGCTTGGATCCACCTACAAACTTAGGTGGTACACGCTGGTGAGATCAATCATCAAAAATAAAGATGCAGCAGATTTTGAAGCCAGAATCCCTTTTAGATTTGGAAGAGAACATGTGGTAGTCCATATGACTTCATTTATGTTTCTCATATCAACACATATTCGAACATCATCTCTACTTTTTAAGAATATCACTAGTGAAAATCCATTCTGAACTTTTGCTTGGTTCCGTTATATCCTTCCTGCAGAAATGTTTCAAAATGTCCTTCAAGTACTCTCTGTAATCCAAAGGAACTTTGTATAACCTTTGACTGCGAAACTATTTTTCAAATCATTCACACAGACAACTCTCCCCCACACTTGCCACACCTATAATGTCTCTGTTGGCAACATACACAGGCAGATTGGCTGTAAGATCCTATCTTATTTATCACTTCTCCTGATTTGGCCATCTCAAACTTAAATGACCTTCATTGTGCAATTATTACAAAACCTGTCCACAGCTGAACAATTTCTGGAATTAGCTAAATGGTTGATAAAACAACATTTGCAAAAAGTGTACTCCTTTTCCCTGAAATATCATGTTGCTCTTAACATCACTTCTCTTGACTAATCTATGCCTTCTCTAGTGCCTTTAGTGCCCTCATTGACTATACCAGGTACAATTGTGTGGTTTCTTAATTCTAGAGCATTTTCCTTTGACAATTCAATATTTCTCACTGCTTCTAAACCAGCCGTGAGTATCATTTTATCCCAGACCACAACCTTTCTTGAATTATTTTAGATTTTGTTTTCATCAACACTTGTGTTGTGCACTCAAAATCGCATGTTACGGCTAATACTCTCAAAGCACAAGAAACTAATCTATTAAGTTCTCCCCCCAATGGCATTGTGCATAACATTTGTATCTCTCTAACAAAGTCTTTTTTCCATATCTATCACACACTTACTTCATAGCTATTTGATAAACATCAGTGTTCCCCGAATTCCCTAAAGGCAGTACGTTTTTTAAATGTCTTTAAGGACCACAGCCCCCCAAACAATATTTCAAGAATTCAATCTGTCTTATGGCAAGCATTACCCGTTTTTCAGAAACTTTATGTAAGCTTGGAAAAGGCCCAGCCACAACTCCTACTCTATAGGTGGCACAAAAGGTTGCACCAAAAAAGTAGAGATAAAATGCTAGACATGTTGGTAAAAAGAACCGGCTAAAATGATGTGTTCACCCTAGTCCTTGAAAAATAATAATTCAAAATAATACAAGTAGTTACCACAGTCCACTGCTACAATTTATTTTATAAAAGAAACTGCTATATAAGAATTAAGGCTCCCAGTTTTCCTTCTTTTGATAAATGCAGGCAGAAAACGATCTATTTTCCTGTCTGTATTTATTTTTTAAATACAGAAACATATACATTGTTTGGATGGTTCTCTCTACTAGCAATCATAAGTGACAGGTTAGTAAGTGTAGAGTTTGACAGCTAGGGGAGTTAAAAGAGAAACACATTCATAATGTAGCTTAAATAAGTGCTAATATACAGCTGTTTATGCTGTAATACAATGCAAATGTTTTGAGATCACTGTATTGTACTGTATATAGCTGAATCTTTTTGGCCATTCAAGTGTGATTATAAAGTTATCAGTAAATAAATGTGGACATATTCTCATTGCAGCTTCATTTATACACCAAGCGCAAAAAAAGATAAATACTGAAACAATGAGAAAAAAAGTATAAATACAGACAGAAATATCAAAGAAATAAGTATCATAAAACTGTGAGCCCTAACAATAATGCAAACTCACTGACTTGTAGCAATATCTCCTTCCTCTATAAGTACTTACATGTCCACAGACACCTAATAGTGATTGTAACACCAACAATGTTGCAGGATGACTGCACTAGTTCATTTATGTATATAGCACTCCCCAGGTGTGTACTGGCACAAATGCAAATATAATAGTGTTTTGTCAATGTTGCTCAGCAACTGGCATCTGGCTACAGCCCCTCAGTACACTTTAGCGATTTTTCTGTTTGTCACCAAGAAAAACAAGATGGCGCATGTAGCGCCAACGTCACACCTAATGTACTACATCACACGAACTGACCCTTGATGATGTGAAGAGCATTGCCTCAAGAGTGACCATCTTCGTCCAAGCTGAACACTGTAGATCAATGATAGATGATCACTGGGAATGAAGGACATCCTTAAAGAGGATAAGAAGAGCGTTGCTTAAACAACACATCCTTCTGGCCGAATACTGTAGATTGTGAATCAGTGCCTCCAGCAGTAACACTCTGGTAACAGCCAAACCTACAACTGAACGCCTCTGAACATGAAGTTAACCCCCACTCATGCACATCTGGCTCAGTTGACAATCAGATGACAACTACTGTCGGCAAATCCTGTGTTACTCCCATTAAAATCCCATCCTCATCACCATTTTTGTAAGGTGCAAACGGCGGACAGGAAACATTGAGCTGAGGTGTATATTTAATGTTTATTTTCAAAAAACATTGCAGATGACAGAGAGCAATGCTGGGTTGACTTCATCAAGCACACCAACTGCCCATTGCCCTAAAATCTTCTCTCATTCAGCTCAAGCAACATTCTCCCCATAATGTTCCTCATTCCATCTTTCATATTCCCAGCGCATACCCAAACAGACCAAGACACAACACCACACAGACCCAATGTTATTGAAGTGAATATTGTTGGTGGTTGGCAATGCCTTAACATTATGTAAAAAGCAGTTTTGTAAAGCTCACAATTGTCATATGTGCCCTTTAGGTCCTAACAACAGATTTTTATTTTTCACAAAGTCAATGTTACTGATTTTTTGACCTCGGCAATATGAAACACTAAGTGAACCTTCAACCATGGCATCAAACCAAATCTCTGCAGTGGGTGGATTAGTTCACTGAACCATCAGAAGCAGCTGAAAGATAATGATGACACTTTGTTGTCTGTGTCACACAAAATAGGCCTGGTCACATTGTAATGTGCACACTTTTGAGACTGGCGTTATCTAATAACCATTTACTTGGGAGATTTGTTTTCTCTTTAAGGGCCATATGTACACATTTTAGGGACTCCTATTTCTTAATTGTGATTCTTTGCAAATCGTAATTAGGAAATCTCAACTTTTTCATTTGGCAATTCCTAATGCGGTCACAGTCCACCTAACTCATAAATATTAAAGAGGTAGGTTGCAATTTCCAACACATTAGGAATGCTGCCATCACAGGGATGGTAACTTGCTGGGGTCAGCAGACCACCATGTCTGTGATTGCTTTTTAATAAAGTAATTATTTTTAAATGCAGTTCATTTCCTTAAAGGAAAACTGGATGTTTTTCAAAAAATAAAAGGAACTGTTTAAGTTTCAATTTTAAAGAGTAGGCAGTGGTCCCTAGGACCACTGTCTGCTATTAAGAAATATTTGTATCAACATTCTCGAAGGGACCCCTTTCCATTTGCAAATGATTACCACCACTCTTGAAGTGTCAGTAAAAAATTAATGTCTGAAACCGTAATTTGGTTACAAAACATTCATACATACCACTGCAAATTGGTATTAGGAAAGTATGCTCTAAACAAGCCCCTTCCAAATTCTGAATCACTAAACATAAATTGCAATTCACTTTTTAAATTGGTGGTTTTTGTGGTATTTATGTTTTTGTGCCTCTTTAACACCTCAATTGACTCTCAGAATTTCTAAATTGGACAATATTTGCTGCTCCCTGAGGTCAAAAGGACTGACTCTAGGTAGGATCAGTGTGAGCTCTTGTATTTTTCGGTTTTGTCAGTGGATCATAAATGGCTTTGTGTAAAGTCAACTGAAGAGCCTGGATACAACACGGACAGGCCTACCACACTGCACAATCACAACTCATGTCCATGGGTGCTGGCTCATCCGCATCCTAAAGGGACTGATAGGTGTCAAATAAGGGGTCCTTTGCTTGGAACATGTGAGTTACCAAAAGTAGGAAAGACTCATCTGGTATGACACATCTAGTGCTCTTTGCATCAGAATAATCACATCACTATTGGTTTAGGCATTGATCGTATACAGTGGGGTTCAACCAAAGAAAGAAACAGCGCTTGACCTTATGAGGCAATAGAGCCTAAAACATGTGGGAGAGGGAGCATATAACACCTCAGGTTCAATTGGTTAGGTGTGTATTTAATCTTGCCAAATATCCCCATTTCCCATAAATAAAGGTCTAAAGTCCTGCAGGGAGCAATATTCAGTTCTAAATCCATCTGACACTACAGCCACAATTAGCCGCGATTGACAAGCAATTAACACAGGTAGTGAAAAGATCCTGCCTAAAGAGCCCTTGTTGAGGGGCCTGCTAGGCATTGCACCACCCGCCTAGCGTGGGACAGAATCCTATGATGAGGCATGCCACCTTGATGGGTGATGAGCAGAAAGGGTTTCTTCTGTGCTTTCTTGTGTGGCTGAGCACACTGCAGATCATGCTACATACATTTGGAGCATCAAAATGTCACATTTTATATGCAGGGTGGGAGAGAATATAACAGACCAGTAACACCTTTCATTCCCTCACCGTTTGTATGCTCAGTGTATGTTAAAGACAGTGAAGTAGGTCTTGTGGTAGCTGCTTCAGAGAATTGATACCATCTATGGCACCTTTGCTGCTCCCATGGGTGGGTAAGTCTGTGTGACCTCACACACTGACATTTGCATTAGGCAATGAATAGAACTGTGATGACAGAAGTGTTCATTTATAGTCTAATGTGTACAAACAATTGCACCGGGACTACTGAACACGAGGTGCAATTAGCTTTTGCTATTATTTGCATTATGGTGCTTTTTGGTTCAAGACACCCACGGTACGTGATGCAAAACCGTGGATTATTTGCTGCCTGGAGCGTCACTATTTGCCTATGAAACTTTTTTTATGTCAACATCATGGGTATTGCATTTATTTTCACTCTTTAGTGTACTCTGGCCTCTATTACTTGCTTCCAGATATAACTAGGATCTGTAGCTTCTGAGAAAACTAAAAAACAACGTTTAAATGTGGACACTACCAGGAAACCTGCCATAACCTGGACTGGTCTCTCACTGTAGATTGCGTGTGGCACAACTGATGCAGGGACTGGCCTCACACTCCCTCTTGTCTTTAAGAATTTGTCACTGTTCACAGAATTTTTTCTTTAGAAGTGTCTGCACTCTAGCCTTCTTTGAAAACTGCTGACTCAGGGACTCCAGTGCAGCCTTTCTTAGAAATGCTTACCACAACATGTCCTTGATTAAGATATGCATATTCTCCCTAGTTATTAAAAGTGCAAACATTTTAAAGAAAACATTTTGAGGAAACTTCCTGTCCTGTGGTCTAGGTACTTTGAATTCTGTGATGCCTTCCTGGGACAGATTGTGTGGGTACTCTACAGCAACCTTTCAGAGTGGACTGTCAGTAGCTATCAGAACTGTCGCCATTTGCAATACATTCTGCCCAAACAGGTCATGCAAAATATGCATTGGTTTGAACACTAAAGTTTTGGGAACAATCAGAAGCCTGGTAGCTCATATAAGGTTTAAAGTCCCCGGTGCAGTAACTTTCTGCCCCAACGCACACACCCCCAGCCGCCACACTTTCCTGATTTTATTGGTGCTGGCTGACTTTGCATGTTTTTATACTCAGCTGATGTGCATGACGGTTATGTGACGGAACAACAAGGGCATTTACCACAAATGCCTTTACAACAACGAAAGAACCACATTAGCGTCATTGCAACAAATGTCTTTCAACAACTTTTGTACAACGAGTATGCCTGTACCACAAATGCCTTTACCACAAGTATAAACCCTTTTTTTGTTATATATTTGTTTGTATTAATATATATATATATATATACTGAAAGAACCATAGGTTTCACACACGTTATAGTTAGGAATTAGCATTTAAAAAACCTTGCAAATTCATTGAAAAAACCATAGGTTTCACATGTTATAGTTAGCTGAACACTTCTATCATACAAAACCTTTAAATTCCTCCGTTATAGTTAGCTCAGCTAACTATAACTTACGTGCCCGCAATGCACTGCTGATGACGTGACATTTCTATCATACAAAAAAAAATATTTTTCAGAAAGACACACATTGACTGGATGATGTCATCAGTGATGTCATCAGGGATGTCATTTGAGATGTCATCAGTGATGTCATGAGTGATGTCACTGACCATGTCATGAGTGATGTAATATGTGACATCATCAGCAGTGCATTGCGGGCGTGCAAGTTATAGTAAGCTGAGCTAACTATAACGGAGGAATTCCAAAGGTTTTGTATGAGAGAAATTTTCAGCTAACTATAACATGTGAAACCTATGGTTTTTTCAATGAATTTGCAAGGTTTTGTAAATGATAATTTATAAGTTTATTAATTATTATGTCTTTCTTTTTATACTAATTTCTTATATTTTTAATATAAATATTTATATGTATTTTATTTTTTAGATTATATTTCATATTCTTATTATAAAATAATAACAAAACTAAATTGCAAAGTAATTTTTGAATGAATTATTGCTTGACGTCGTTTGCAAGTATAACACAGCTCCAGCAATTCTCTTGCGGCCCTATACTCACAATGCTGTATCAATCCTTACACCTGCTTCAAGCATGTGCAAGGTTTTGACGCAGCATAACCTCAAAAGTCACTGAATAAAATGTTATAAATTTCAATCAGTCACTTTTAGGAGGCCTTACTGCACCCCCTTCTACACAAGAAAGCCTCTTCTGGTGCAGCGCTTTACAATGTAATACACCCTCCAGATGCGTCACATTGTCAATAGCACACACCATGGCACATCTTTTGCACCACCGCTGTGTCACAAAAGTGACGCAACGGCTATGTAAAAGAGGCACAAGGGGATTGTAAATCCACCCCTAACACATACAAATTCACCCAGGCGCTTTCACCAGCAGAGCAAATTGAAACATAGACTAGTAACATATTGATGTACATATGATACATTCAAGTGCTTCGGACATACTACAGTATACTATAGATAACCACCTTATAGATTTATGCTGTAGCAGTTCCTTATAGTTCTGCACTTTCACATTCTCCATACACTAGTAATATATTCATTCATTCCTTTATGAACTACACATTCATTCTGACAAACTTGTACACACTAACATAGAAATATAGTTCTTTCTTTGACCAGTGAAGGTAGTTCTAAAAATAACTGTTTTTTTGTTTTGTGTTTTTGTTCTGAATTCCCATAGTAGCCCAGGTTAACACCAGAACCTGGACTGCTATGGGAATTCACAACAGCATATTATCAAGCCCATTATCGCCCTTTAGCGGCAGTTTCCTGCCGCTGAAGCGGCGATAATTTTATCGCCGTTCTTGATAATATACCCCGTAATGCTTCAGCTCATTTACTCACATCTACAAAATTCTAAACTCTAATTTCCATTTTTCTTTTGCAGATTACCCATCGGACACCTTTTGGAATCCATTTCACAATTTGTTTATAACGTTGTTTAAGTTATTTTTCCAGTTCTAATATAGTTATAATTGAGTTTGGTTTATATTTATTGTTTAATAATAGTTAATTAAAAAAACGACATACTTCTTTTATTTTGTGGGGGAGGGGTATGACGGCCCACAATAAAAATAATATTGAAATACTATAGTAAGATGTTCAAGACTAGGATTGAAAACTACTGAGTTCTAACTAACAGATATAATAAAAACAATGGTGAGAAACTACGAAAATGGTGATGGACGGAGTACGTAATCAACGTTTGGCGCCTCGGCACTACCTTTCAAATAAATATATAAAAAATATGACTATTAATACTGTACAAAAGTACAGCAGCGGATGACACACACGAACCGGGAAAAGAAAGCTACAGATTTACTAACTGATACAAAGAAAGGTTTGCTTGTCGAACTTAAAGAAAAAGAAAACGTGGGCTTCGAAACGACGCTGAGCATACGAAGAGAGTACAACTGCTACACCAAAAAAAAGGAAAGCTTTACATACTATCATAGAAATGAAAGAGCATTTTATCAACAAGTAAACTTAGGTGCATATTATCGAAGACCAGTGTTACAATTATCGCAGTTTTATTGGCAAGAAACTGCAGATAAAACGGCGATAATTACCATCATAATACAGCCTTGTTATTTACCATAGAAACCCCCTGTTAACACCAGAACATAGGCTTCTATGGCAATTAACAAGGACGTAATATCAAGCCCACGCTCCCAACAATAATAAAAAAACCATACGCCCTTCTATATTCCCAAAGCAGCCCAAGTTCTGATGTTAACCTGGGCTGCTATGGTTATTCACAAGGGCATATTATCAAGCCCATTATCGCCGCTTTATCGGCAGTTTCCTACCGATCAAAAACCACGATAATGTATCGCCTTTTGTTGATAATATGGCCCATTGCTCTTTTTTTTACCAGTAAACGTAGGTGCATATTATCAAGGACCGGTGTTAAAATTATCGCCATTTTATTGGCAGGAAACTGCCGATAAAACGGCGATAATGAGCTTCATAATACGGCCTTGTTATTTCCCATAGAAGCCCATGTTAACACCAGAACATAGGCTTCTATGGGAATTTACAAGGACGTATTATCAAGCCCACCCTCCCAACATTAATAAAAAACTCCAGACAATGCAGATACCCAGAGCTGGAAGGTCATTTTACATATCACTGCCCCAGAAATGTGGCTTTCCCCGCGACTTGTACGGGGAGAGAGAGAGAGAGAGCTCAAAAAGACCGGTGTTACAATTATCGCCGTTTTATTGGCAAGAAACTGGCGAAAAAACGGTGATAATGACCATGATAATACGGCCTTGTTATTTCCCATTGAAGCCCATGTTAACACCAGAACATAGGCTTCTATGGCAATTAACAAGGATGTAATATCAAGCCCAACCCCCCAACATTAATAAAAAAACATAAGCCCTTGTAAATTCCCATAGCAGCCCAAGTTCTGATGTTAACCTAGGCTGCTATGGTTATTCACAAGGGCATATTATCAAGCCCATTATCACTGCTTTATTGGCAGTTTCCTGCCAATAAAAGCGACGATAATGTATCGCCTTTTGTTGATAATATGGCCCATTGCTCTTTTTTTGACCAGTAAACTTAGGTGCATATTATCAAGGACCGGTGTTAAAATTATCGCCATTTTATTGGCAGGAAACTGCCGATGTAACGGCGATAATGAGCTTCATAATACAGCCTTGTTATTTCCCATAGAAGCCCATGTTAACACCAGAACATAGGCTTCTATGGGAATTTTTAAGGACGTATTATCAAGCCCACCCTCCCAACATTAATAAAAAACTCCAGACAATGCAGGTAGAGCTGGAAGGTCATTTTACATATCACTGCCCCAGAAATGTGGCGTTCCCCGCGCGTACGGGGAGAGAGAGCGAGAGCAGAAACAGATGCTGAATTTCCGAAGCCCACTGGAGGGTTTACATATCATTTTGAAATGGAAGCAAGAACTTACCTGACAAAATTACGGACCTCACTGTGAGGAATTAATAGACACTACAACTACCGGCATGCTGCTCACCTGGGAGCACTTGTAAATAGCGGAAATTCAAGTTGTGTGCTTTCCGGTTTTGCCAGTCTCCCCCCCCCCCCCCCCCCATGATGAAGGAGCACTTTTGCTTCGAAACGCGTTGGGAAAGGAATTAATTGGAAATGTCAGCATCTGTTTGAAATAAAAGGTTTGGTGAAACCGTCTTCTGTGGAGTAGGGTCCTTGGAGCTTTGGGCTTTGTGGGGAAATGTTGTAACACGGCAGCCTAACCGTGTGAGGATTGCACCATCTGTATAAACAGAAACACAGACCTGCGTGTTTGGGAACATTCCCGAGCTGAATGGCAGCACAGAGGACTTCGATTTTGAAACAGATGCTGAATTTCCGAAGCCCACTGGAGGGTTTACATATCATTTTGAAATGGAAGCAAGAACTTACCTGACTAAATTACGGACCTCACTGTGAGGAATTAATAGACACTACAACTACCGGCATGCTGCTCACCTGGGAGCACTTGTAAATAGCGGAAATTTGAGTTGTGTGCTTTCCGGTTTTGCCAGTCTTCCCCCCCATGATGAAGGAGCAAGTTTGCTTCGAAACGCGCTGGGAAAGGAATTAATTGGAAATGTCAGCATTCGTTTGAAATAAAAGGTTTAGTGAAACCGTCTTCTGTGGAGTAGCGTCCTTGGAGCTTTGGGCTTTGTGGGGACATACACGTACATATATATATATATATATATATATATATATATATATATATATATATATATATATATATATATATATATATATATATATATATATATATATATATGTATATATATATATATATATATATATATATATATATATTAATTGAAAACACCATAAGTTTCAGGGACGTTATAGTTAGAAATTAGCATTTAAAAAAAACCTAGAATTTCACTGAAAAAAACACAGGTTTCAGGGACATTATAGTTAGTTGGATATTTCACTTGTATAAAATCCAATAAATCCGACCGTTATAGTTAGTTGACCTAACTATAACTGTACTGCTGATGGCGTCACATATTACATCATTCATGACATGGTCAGTGACATCACTGATGACATCACTGGTGACGTCTCAAATGACATACCCGATGACATCATCCAGTGACTGTGTGTTTCTGTAAAGTTTAAATATGTTTTATATATATTAATGCCAAGGTGTTTTGAAGAATGAGTGGGTGTCTGAGTGTCTGAATGGATGATTTAGTAGTTGCATGACTGACTGTATAAGACAGTGATTAAACATGTGTCACTGAATGCCTGGGTAAGTGACTAAATTATATGAATGTCTGTGTCAGTCTGTTAGTTGGTGTGTAAGCTACTGCATGGGTTGGTGAGTAGCTACATGAGTGTCTATGTGGGTTATTGATTAGTTGTCTGAGTAGCTGTATGGGGGCCTGAGTGTCTGTGTGGGGGGTATGTGACTCTGTGCATAGATGTGTGAGTGTGTGATTCACTGGGTCTATGGGTTCAAGACTACATGTGTGAAGGGCTGTATGGGTGGTTGAGTATATGTATGGGGGTGTTGGTGAGTGAACGGATGTCTCAGTGGTACATGCGTGAGTAACTACATATGTGAAAGGCAGTATATGTGAGTGTTGGAGTATATAAATCACTATATTTGAGAGTGAGTGATTGTGAGAGTGGTTGTATGGATGAGTGTGTGCTTGTATCAGTGATTGTATAAGAGAGTAAGCGTGTGTTAGTATCTGTATGAATAAGTGAGGTGGTGTATGTATAACTGTATAGGTGAGTAAATGGGAGTATGATTGATTCTTTGCATGACTAACTAGGTGGGTGAGTGACTCTATGGATGAGTGGTGGTGTGTGAGTATCAGTATAGGTGCATGAGTGGATATGATAGTGCTGTGACTGCATGTATGAGTGACTATATGGGTGAATGAGTGGATGTGTGTGTAGACCTAGGAATCAGTGAGTTGGTATGTAGTAACTGATATTGGTGTGTCTATGGTTTCAAAAGTGTTAGTCTATATTTTAGAGTGGGTTTATCAAAGGTTATATTAGGGTGTGAGGAGGTGCATCAGATTATCACATGGATGATGTCTTCAGTGACGTCATTTCAGATGTCATCACTGATGTCATCAGTGATGTCACTGACCATTTCATGAATGATGTAATATGTGACATCATCAGCAGTGCACTGTGGGGGCGCGATTATAATTAGCTCAACTAACTATAACGGACAAATTTCTCTGGTTTTGTATGAGTGAAATGTCTAACTAACTATAAGGTCCCTGAAATCTGTGTTTTTTTCACTGAATTTCTAAGGTTTTTGAAATGCTAATATCTAACTATAACGTCCCTGAAACCTATGGTTTTTACAGTAAATTTCAAAAGTTTTTTAAATGCTAACTTCTAACGATAAAGTCTCTGAAACCTACGTTTTTTCAGTGAATTTCAAAGGTTTTTTAATTGATAATATCTAACTATGCCTGCAGAGATTGGACATGTGCAGAAAGAGAAAGAAAAGAGTAGAAAGAAGCAAGAGAAATGCAGAAAAAGGGTGCAGAAAACAAGAAATATGAAGAAAGGTGCAGAAGGAAGCAAGAGATATGCGGAAAGAACCAACAGAGTTGCAGAAAGAGGCCTTTTTGCAAAGTAATCCTGTACCCCCAACTTTTTGCCGACTGTTACTGGTGGTAACTGACTCTGACTAACCAGGCCCCGGGGCAAGTGCTATGCTTAAATACACTTACAATTCAGTGAAAACACCTACATACACTAGGGTACACTATGGGTTGAGGTACCCCTGTGATTGGCATGATCTCCCCTGTAAGGCCCTAGTATATACTAGGGCAGGGGTGTTAAAACTACCTCTAACTCAGAGGTGCAGAAAGAGGCACGAGAAGTGCAGAAAGAAGCAACAGAGGTGCCGAAAGAGGTAAGAGAGGTGCAGAAAGAAGCAAGTGAATTGCAGAAAGAGGCAAGAGAGGTAAAAGAGGTACAGAAAGAAGCAAGTGAATTGCAGAAAGAGGCAAGAGAGATGCAGAAAGAGGCAAGAGAGGTACAGAAAGAGGCAGGAGGGGTGCAGAAAGAAGGAAGAGAAGTGCAGAAGGAGGCAAGAGAATTGCTGAAAGAAGCAACAGAGCTGTAGAAATAAGCAAGAGAAGTGCACAAGAAGGCAAGTGAGGTGCAGAAAGAAGCTAGAGCAGCATAGAAAAAAACAACTGGAGGTGCAAAAAGAGGCATGAGGGGTGCAGAAAAAGATAGGAGAGGTGCACAAAGAGGCAAGAGAGGTATTGAAAGAGGCAGGCGGGTGCAGAAAGAAGGAAAAGAAGTCCGGATAGAAGCAACAGAGGTGCTGAAAGGGGCGCAAACGGTGCAGAAAGAGCAACAGAAGTGCAGAAAAAAGCAACAGAGGTACAGAAAGAGGCAAAAGAGGTTCAGAAACAGGCAGGATAGATGCAGAAAGAGGGACCAGGGGTACAGAAAGAGGCAAGAGGAGCACAGAAAGAAAAAAGAAGGGTGCAGAAAGAAGCAGGAGGGGTGCAGAAAGAAGCAAGAGCAGTGCAGAAAGAAGCAACTGTTTTCAGTTTCTATTTTTGATCCATTCTGGTGGGGATTTTTCAGTTTTGCATTTAATCAAGAAATAATGGACACTTGTAACACTACTTGACCTTTGGTTCAAGGAGAATAGGAAACCCTCAAAAAAATCAATGTTCGTTGGAATGCTGTATATATGTTTCATCCGCCCCACATTGAGATTATGGCAGTTATCATAGGGTGTTCCTGTTTGTGTTGACTGCCAGCCTCATCCAGAGGCACCTCTAGTCAGTGTCCAGAGACAAAAAGGATTTCCCCACAAAAAAAGGAATTAAACAAACAAGTGATACACATAAGAGATATTGTTAAAAAAAATGGAGAAAATGCCCAAATGCTTTTATTACTGGGCAAGTTACCACTTATTAAAAATGGATTGTATACTATTTTTGGACCGAGTTACTAGGTCCTGTAGTATTGCATGAAAAAAGTTGTCGACATGTTTCAGCTCCTTGGGCCAGGAGGTCTGTGGAGCTTTCGTCAGGACTTACAAACACATAATTTACTCACACAACTTGTGCGGTAATCCTTTTCACATACTAGTTGCTATGGAAAATACGCTCTCCACATTCTGGAAGAAAATAAACATCAAATGGTTTATGCAAACTTAAATTTTTAGAGTGGGGGAGGGTTTGTTCAATTTTCAGTTTTTTCAATACCTTAAAAAACTGTGGTTATCAGTGGTTACACATTTTTTCACCATTAGAAACAACAGAAAAAGTATTTTTCACTGATAGTGCATGTGTATAGGTAGCGTGTGTACAGGGTATATGAGGACCAAATAAATTTTTACTGCACCAGAATGGACTACAAAGTCAATAGCATTCTTCATTAACTCTGAAAATTGTAAAGATGCTTTCAGCATACCATATAGCAAGTGACAATGATCTCTTACAGTGAAGCACTTCAGCTCAGGTATCAATTTTGACAGGGCATTATACAACCTTTTCATATACGAAGCTGCTTTACCGCAAATACAAACAATATCACTCCAATCTTTATTGAACTTGGTAGGAACTTTTTTCAGTAGTATTCCAAGTGAAACTTTGTTCAATGTTTACCAAACGCCTGCTGTCATGTTTTCGCCACTATTTCAGATGCTTGGTGACAACATTCTTTTCACATATACCTGTCACTATACCTTGCATTGAATGTTTAAATACTGGAGTGTTTGGCAATTCACTTGCAAGCAATATTGAGTCACTAGAAAAGGGAGCTGATGTATCAAAGGATTTCACCCATTCTCTGTCTGTGAGTAAATGTGATGCTACATAATAGAAAATATTCTTATGAAACCAGCCATTTTACCTATCAGTGAAATCAAATGTAGCCAACATTTCAAATATGGTTTTGATATTTCGTGATTCTCTACAGTTTATAAATAACTAAATGAGATGTAAAACATGCTTCTGAAGTGGCGCAAGGGGCTTGTAAATAAGCCCCTGCATCTTTAGACTAAAGACCACAAAGCTGATAAAAGCAGAAGGAAGAAGAGACAATGTTTTAGAGACATACCTAAACAACAAACCTCAAGCAGAATAATGTTAGGCCAGTCTTTCTTGATGATACCTTGTATAACAAAGTTACATTGTATTGGCCCCTTCAGGAAAAAATAAAAATGACTTTCACTTTTCTTTGAATGGCACTTAGTTTGTGGTTGCTATTGTGTTTTTTCACTGTTTATATGTTTATACCGGTGATGGCTATTTTCCTTTCTATAGGGTTTTATAAGTTATTATAGGTTTAAACCTAAAACCAGATAGCCTAAGAATAACCCAATAGAAGTACAAAAATAGACAAGAGGGGTGCAGCAAGAGGTAGGAGAGGTACACAAAGAAACAAGAGAATTGCTGAAAGAAGCAACTCAGGTTTAGAAAGAAGCAAGAGAAGTGCAGAAAGAGGCAAGTGAGGTGCAGAAATAAGCAAGAGAAGTGCAGAAAGAATCAACATAGGTGCTGAAAGAGGCACGAAGCGTGCAGAAAGAGCGAGAGAAGTGCAGAAAGAGGCAACAGAGGTATAGAAAGAGGAAAGAGTGGTACAGAAACAGGCAGGAAAGCTGCAGAAACAGGGAACAGTGGTGCAGAAAGAGGCAAGAGAGGTGCCGAAATAGAAAAGAGGGGTGCAGAAAGAGACAATAGAAGTCCAGAAAGAAGCAACAGAGGTGCAGAAGGAGGCAAGAGGGGTGCAGAAAGAGGAGAGAGAAATGCAGAAAGAAGCAAAAGAGGTGCTGAAAGAGGCAAGAGGGATGCTGAAAGAGGCAAAAGAAGTATAGAGAAAAGCAACAGAAGTACAGAAAGAGGCAGGAAAGGTGCAGAAAGAGGGAAGAGGCGTGTAGAAAGAGGAAAGAGAGTTGCACAAAGAGGGAAAAAAGAGGTGCACAAAAAAGCAGGAGGTGTGCAGAAAGATGAAAGAGAGGAGCAGAAACAAGCAAGAGAAGTACAGAAAGAAGCAAGAGAATTGCTGAAAGAAGCAACAGAGGTTTAGAAAGAACCAAGAGAAGTGCAAAAAGAGGCAAGTGAGGTACAGAAAGAAGCAAGAGCAGCGCAGAAAGAACCAACAGAGGTGAAAAAAGAGGCAAGAGGGGTGCAGAAAGAGGTAGGAGAGGTGCACAAAGAGGCAAGAGAGCTACAGAAAGAGGCAGGAGGGGTGCAGAAAGAAGTTAGAGAAGTTCAGAAAAAGGAAAGAGAATTGCTGAAAGAAGCAACAGAGGTATAGAAAACAGCAAGAGGAGTGCAGAAAGAGGCAAGTGAGGTGTAGAAAAAAGCAAGAGCAGTGCAGAAAGGACCAACAGAGGTGCAAAAAGGGACAAGAGTGGTGCAGAAATAGGTAAGAAGGGGTGCACAAAAAGGCGAGCGAGGTACAGAAAGAGGCAGGAGGGGTGCAGAAAGAAGGAAGAGAAGTGCAGAAAGAAGTAACAAAGGTGCTAAAAGAGGCGCAAAGGGTGCAAAAAGAGCAAGAGAAGTGTAGAAAGAGGCAGCAGAGATACAGAAAGAGGCAAGAGGCAATAGAGGTACAGAAACAAGCAGAGAAGGTGCAGAAATAGGGAACAGGGGTGCAGATAGACGCAAGAGAGATACAGAAAGAGAACAGAGGGGTACAGAAAGAGGCAAGAGTTCTGCAGAAAAAAGCAACCGAGGTGCTGAAAGAGGCAAGTGAGGTGCAGAAAGAAACAAGAGAGGTGCAGCAAGAGGCAACAGAAGTGTAGAAGGAAGCAACAGAAGTGCAGAAAGAGGCAAAAGGGTACAGAAAGAGGCAAGAAAAGTGGAGAAATAGGCAACAGAGATACAGTAAGAGGTAAAAGAGGTGCAGAAACAGGCAGTAAAGGTGCAGAAAGAGGGAACAGGGGTCCAGAAAGAGGCAAGAGAGTTGCAGAAAAAGCAACAGAGGTGCTGAAAGAGGTAAGTGAGGTGCAGAAAGATACAAGATATCTGCCGACAAAAGCAACAGATGTGCTGAAAGAGGCAAGTGAGGGGCAAAAAGAAGCAAGAGAGGTGCAGAAAAAAAGAAGAGAAGCACAGAAAAAAGTATCAGAGGTGTGTAAGAGGTGTGAAGGGTGCAGAAAGAGCAAGGGAAGCAAAGAAAGAGGCAACAAAGGTAAAGACAGAGGCAAGAGAGGCGCAGAAAGAGGGAACAGGGTACAGAAAGAGGCAAGAGAGGTGCAGAAAGAAAAAAGAGAGGGGTGCAGAGGCAAGAGATCTGCAGAAAAAAGCAACAGAGGTGCTTCAGGCAAGTGAGGTGCACAAAGAGGCAAGATATCTACAAAAGCAACAGAGGTGCTGAAAGAGGCAAGTCAGCTGCAGAAAGAAGCAAGAAAGGTGCGGAAAGATACATCAGAGGTACAGAAAGAGGCAAGAGAGGTACAGAAAGAGGAGAGAGAAGTATAGAAAGAAGCAAAAGAGGTGCTCAAAGAGGCAAGAGGGATGCAGAAAGAGGCAAGAATAGTGCAGAAAGAACCAACAGAAGTGCAGAAAGAACCAACAGAAGTGCAGAAAGAAGCAACAGAGGTCCAGAAGGAGGCTCAAGGAGTGCAGAAAGAAGGAAGAGAAGTGCAGAAAGAAGCAACAGAGGTGCTACAAGAGGCACAAAGGGTGCAGAAAGAGGCAAGAGAAGTGCGGAAAGAAGCAAGAGAGGTACAAAAAGAGGAAAGAGTAGTGCAGAAAGAGGGGAGAGAGGTGTGGAAAGAGGCAAGAGAGTTGCACAAAGAGGGTAGACGGGTGTAGAAAAAGGTAATATGGGTACAGAAACAGGCAGAAGTACAGAAAGAGGCAAGAAAATTGTTGAAAGAAGCAACAGAGGTGTAGAAAGAAACAAGAAAAGTACAGAAAGAGGCAAGTGAGATCCAGAAACAGGCAAGAAAGGTACAGAAAGAGGGAAGACAAGTGCAGAAATAGGCAACAGAGATGCAGAAAGAAGCAAGAAAGGTGCAGAAATAAGCATGAAAAGGGCAGAAAGAAGCAAGACAGGTGCAGAAAGAATCATGGAAAGTACAGAATGAAGCAACAGAGGTGCAGAAAGAGGCAAGAGAAGTGCAGAAAGAGGCAAGAGAGGTGCAATAAGAGGCAAGAGAGGTGCAGAAACAGGCAAGATAAGTGTAGAAAGAGGGAGGAGAATTGCTGAAAGAAGCAACAGAGTTGTAGAAAGAAGCAAGGAAAGTGCAGAAAGAGGCACGTGAGATGCAGAAACAGGCAAGAAAGGTACAGAAAGAGGGAAGACGAGTGCAGAAAGAGATAACAGGGTACAGAAAGAATCAAGATAGGTGCAGAAAGAAGCATGGAAAGTGCAGAATGAAGCAACAGGGGTGCAGATAGAGGAAAGAAAAGTGAAGAAAGAAGCACCAGAGGTGCAGAAGGAGGCAAGAGAACTGCAGAAAGAGGCAAGAGAGTTGCAGAAACAGGTAAAAGAGGTACAGAAAGAGGGAACAGAGGTGCCTAAAGAGGCAATAGGGGTGCAGAAATTTGCAAGAGAGGTGCAGAAAGAAGCAAGAGCAGTGCACAAGAACCAACAGAGGTGCATCAACAGGCAAGTGAGGTACAGAAGGAGGCAGGAGAACTGCAGAAGGAGGAAAGAGAGTTGCAGAAACAGGCAAATGGGCTACAGAAAGAGGGAACAGGTGGGCAGACTGAGGCTAGAGAAGAGCAGGAAGAAGGAAGACGAGTACAGAAACTTAGAACAGAGGTGCAGGAATAATCCAGAGCAGAGGAGAAAGAACCAACTGAGGTGCAGAAGATGCTAAAGGGGTACAGAAAGAGGCAAGTGAAGTGCAGAATGAAGCAAAAGGGGAAGAAGGCAAGAGAACTGCAGAAAGAGGCAAGAGAGTTGCAAAAACAAGCAAAAGAGGTACATAAAAAGACAACAGGGGTGCAGAAAAAAGCACAACAGGTGCAGAAAGAAGCATGGGGAGTGCAGTATGAAGCAAAAGAGTTGCAGCAAGAGGCAAGAGAAGTACAGAAAGCAGAAAGTGAGGTGCAGAAAGAGGCAAGAGAGGTGCAGAATGAGGCAAGAGAGGTACAGAAACAGGCAAGAGAAGTATAGAAAGAGGTAAGAGAATTGCTGAAAAAAGCAACAGAGGTGTAGAAAGAAGCAAGAAAAGTGCAGAATGAGGCACATGACATGCAGAAACAGGCAAGAAAGGTACAGAAAGAGGGAAGATGAGTGCAGAAAGAGACAACATGATGCAGAAAGAAGCAAGGCAGGCGCAGAAAAAAGCATGGAAAGTGCAGAAAGTAGCAAGACCGGTGGAGAAAGAAGCATGGAAAGTGCAAAATGGGACAACAGAGGTGCAGAAAGAGGCAAGAGAAGTGCAGTAGGAAGCAATAGAGGTGCAGAAGGAGCCAAGAGAACTGCAGAAAGGGGCAAGAGAGTTGCAGAAACAGGCAAAAGAGGTACATAAAGAGGGAACAGAGGTGCAGACAGAGGCAAGAGAGGTGCATAAACAGGTAAAAGGGGTACGGAAAGAGGCAAGAGGGGTGCAGAAATTTGCAAGAGCAGTGCAAAAGTACCAACAGAGGCACAAAAAGAGGCAAGTAAGGTGCAGAAGGAAGCAATATAACTGCAGAAAGTGGCAAGAGAGTTGCAGAAACAAGCAAAAAGAGGTGCAGAAAGAGGGAACAGGGGGGCAGAGTGAGGCAAGAGAGGTACAGAAAGAGGGAAGAGCGTTACAGAAAAAGGCAAGAGGGATGCAGAAATTTGGAACAGAGGTGCAGGAAGAAGCCAGAGCAGTGCAGAAAGGACCAACAGAGGTGCAGAAAAAGGCAAGAGGGGTACAGAAAGAGGCAAGTGATGTGCAGAACGAAGCAAAAGAGGTGCAGAAAGAACCAACAGAGGTGGAAAAAAAGGCAAGAGGGGTGCCGAAAGGGGTAGGAGAGGTGCACAAAGAGGCAAGAGGGGTACAGAAAGAGGCAGCAAGAATGCAGAAAGAGGAAGAGAACTGCAGAAAGAAGCAACAGAGATGCTGAAAGAGGCACAAAGGGTGAAGAAAGAGACAAGACAAGTGAAGTAAGAAGGAATAGAGGTACAGAAAGAGGCAAGAGTGGTGCAGAAAGAGGGAAGAGAGGTGTAGAAAGAGGCAAGAGAGTTGCACAAAGAGGGAGGAGGGGTGCAGAAACATACAAAGGGAGTGTATTGGTTAAAAAGGACCGAGAGACCACACCATCTTATGCAAATAATAGCCCCCCATACGAGCAAATGACAATACAAGGCGACACCCCAGCAGCTGAGAAGCAGCAAATAAAAAGCAACCGTGCAAATTTCCCCCCATACTCTTTACATGGGGATTCGTGTACCTCAGACAGCGACATGACCTTCTTGGCGTCACAAGAATGGTATGACTTAGTGGCATCGTACAACGTTAACCCAACCCTAAACAGCATCAGAGAAGAGCGCTCCAACCTGTCCACCGAGGGGAGCAGAGGCCCCACTGAAACCTTTTGGGCAAACCTACTTAATATAATTCAGCTGTCATTTACAGCACTACAGTACCAATCCGATAAACTAGACTTACAGATGACTGTCCTGCAATCGCTAGCAGAAGCTACCACAGGGATAGAAAGAAAACTTGCAGACCTTAATAGCCTCATAAAAAGAGGACAAGAGGCAGCAAAACTATCTTAAACAGAAAGAATAGACTGCGTCTGCTCTCCAATAGTCGATAAATTATCCACATTACCTACGATGTTGGGTAACCTCCTAGGGGACTTAAAAGTAAACATTACAACGCTCCCCATAACAGAGGCCAGGCTAGGTAGATCAACCCCCTAAAAAAACCACAAGGAACCATCAAAGACAAACACGCAATTATCAAGCAAGGGGACCAATCACCAAAATCCAAAATTTCATTAGAAGAGTACCCTCAGAACATCTCAATCAAAGATAGGCCCGACTCAGTGAGCCTAACGAATCCACGAGCACGCCGTAAACAAAAAAGAAAGAGGAGGAATAGAAAGTCAGCAGGAGCAGACTGTAATGAAGAGAACCAGCAAATAATCATATCCTGGGGGAAGGAGCACTCAGGAGCTACTAAGAATCACATGGATGGCATAAAGTCATCACCTCTACACAAAAACTCAGATCCAAAAATTTCAAACGAAGTAGAGGCTGCCTCACCGACACCCTTCGAAGAGAAAATAAGCAAACAGATAGAGCAGAAGCTCTTCGGCCAGGCTAAAAACAATCTACTCAGCAACTTACCGGAGCTGGCAACCAAAACACAAAGTAAAAACTGGACATTCGTAGGCAATCTGCCAGGAGGGAAAACACAATCCCTCTCGGAAGTGGTAGTGCAGACCTCTGTGGAGTTCGTCAAAACCTTCACAGAGGTCACAAACACCGACCCCTCCTAAAAACAGCATAAGCCACAGCATGGAAATCACCGCCCAGGAACCAATGACAAAAGCAAGTAAACAAAGCACGACCAAGTTACTCAGTGCACAGGTAAAAGAGAATCTTCATGAAGTCAGAATAGAATGCAGCGACATAACAATTATAACCCAACCCCTACACGGGCCTAAACAATACGAGTTAAATAGACAACAGCAAATACTGACCCCTGGGAAAAAAGAGTCAGACACTATTCTCTTTATTCTGGAATTCAAATCTAGAGGAAGAGTGGACACCCTAAATAGGGGTAACATATTAGGGCTCATCCACTCAATTGAAAAACTAAAAAACATTAACACAACTGACTTGCTCGCAATTGAATTTCATCCTTCCCCTGACTTACAAGGTCATGAAACGACTGAGACCACATGGAAAACTAACGACTTAGCAGATTTAATTCTTGGGGAAACACTCAGATTTTCCCAATGGGGAATAAAGCTCGAAGTAGGAAAAAGACTAGCCTATCCTACCCCGCTCCTAGAAGAAAGACAAAAAGAATGCTCTCAAACAGTTAAATCAATATTGATAGGAGCACATAGTTATTCCCCAGGACCCGATAGTAACCCATCAAACTTAAAATATTTAACAACTTAGCAACTTGATTCAAACAGGACAACCATACGGCGGACAATAACCATAGAAGACACAAAGTGACAAAGCGCACCAGGCCAGACCCTCATAATAGCTGAAACACCCAAAATCTAAATATGCTATTGGAATATAAACGCCTCTCTGATAAACTGGAGGACCCAGAAACATCAAACTTTCTAAAATAATTTGACCTGATTCTACTCCAGGAAACCTGGGAAGAGAACAAAATACCACTACAAGGATATACAACTCAAACTCATCCAGCAATCAGAGGCTCTTCCTATGGTCACAGTTCAGGTGGCCTGGCGACACTTGCCTCAATATCAACCATTGGAACAATGGAAGCAATCAAAGCAAAAATCACTCCCCCCTAGTGTGTTACAGGCACTAGCTATAACAATCAGAATCAATCAGGCTACTCAACCACTAGACATCATAAACACATACATACACCCGAAGCACAGACAAACAGGGGCAAGAGAACTCATTAGCGAACTGATAAGACTCATGGAGGAAAGGGAAGTGGAGAACATACTCCTGGCAGGAGACTTTAACCTTCACCTCTTTGGATAAAAATCAGATGTAGAAATGTCACTGGAAATGGACGTTGCGTGGGGGATACCAACCCAATCCACTGCCTCTCAAAATAAGCAAACAAGATGCTCAAACCAGCTATTGAAAGATCTTGAGCAGCTAAACCTGAGAATACTAAACGGACGATTCATAAATGACACACCGCCAGCACCAACATATTTCTCCTCAACCACCTCTTCTCACCTCGACTGCACCCTTGCAACACTACCATTGTTTGAAACAATAAGCTCGTTCAAGGTGGGAGAGAGTTGCCAAAGTGACCACTTGCCACTAGAAGTGTGTAGCGGGAACGAAGTGGAAGTTAGGAGAAACATCAGAAACACTACCAACTACAGACGAATAAGGTGCAAGACTGACAAAGCTGCAGAATTAACAATCAGTGCAAAAACAATCCTGCACCAGATAACTAACTTGACAAAGAACCCATCAGAGGCCTGGGAAGAATTTGTAATGGAACTCGGAGCAACACACGCCGCAGAGCAAAAAACTCAAAAAGGGAACATGCGTGTAAGATACTCGGCAAGGCACTTAATCTCCCAGTGCCTAAAATGAATGTGTGTCCTCATGTAACGTAACTGGTGCTATGTAAAGCGCTCTGATACCCGATTCGGTTCGGGTCTAGTTCGCACTATATAAAACTCTGCAAAAAACAAACAGAAAAAAAACGACGAACTCTGGACAAAAATTGTGTATGACTCGAAACAGAAGAACAGCGCCAGATTTTGGAAATCAATCCACAGCCTCCAACGGCCAGGCCACAAAGGCATCAACTCTAACATATCGGAAACTGAATGGGTACACTACTTATCAAACCACTTTAACTTTAAAAACTCAGTGGGGTATCCGTCCAGTGGCGGACCCCGGATAATGGGACCCCATCTAAGCACCAACAAAATTGGTAAACACAAACATGAAGCAAACAACGACTACATAATAAAATTACCCCTGCGCAACACCACAAATCTGGACGAGGAAGTAACAACATGCCTCACACCAATTGCAAACAGAGAGGAAAAAACCCATGCAGTGACAGCGGCTAGGATCAGGTCACAAATTTCAAAGGGCAAACTCGAGGGTGCCTCCGGCCCCAATGGAATCCCGCCATTAATATACAAGCAAGATGCCGATTTTTGGAGCAACATACTGGCGCCAGTCTTCCAGGAAATTAGGAGAATGGCATCAACTCCAACATCCTGGAGAGGCTCTATAATAAGCCCGATCTACAAACAGGGTGAAAGGAGCAAACCAAGCAGCTATCGACTTATAGCCCTAATCGACACAGAGGCAAAGTACTACCTAGTATCCTGGAGGAACTAACATCCTGGGCAAACCTAAACCACATCATCCCAGCTAACCAAACCGGATTCCTCAGAGGCCAGGGCACAACGACCAACATCATGGCGCTAACTCTTCTGATAGATGCGATAAAATCTGCCAATACACTGGGTAATAACTAGTGCATATTCTTCACTACTGCTGCACAATGGACTAGGAGGAAATGTCTCCAGAGACCTTATGTCTGTGTTTCGGCAATGTGATTGCTCCTTGTGCGTCTTCATCTAGAAATCTGTGATAACATGAATACTCCTACAGAGAAGACGAGACTACAAAGAGGTGAATTTTCACCAAACAAGGATCCATCGTCTTAACTATATGAAGCAAGTGCTTCTTTGTTTAGTGGCGATGTCCTCATTTTCCTCTGCATCAACAATGCATCACTAAAATCAGTGGGAAATACGCCGGGGATCCTATTGTTAAGCTGTCCATCATCCTTGCAAAAAATGGGAAGACCATTGCATACTATTAAGGTTAAAGGGGCAGGGTCATATTGGCGGAGCTTCAGGTGATTTTGCACATTTGAATACTCATGGTAATTTAATGGAGAACCATGGACTCTGCTCTCACCAGGTAAGGACAAGAATGGACCCACTCGTCACAGTCACTACAGACTGCACTTCAATGGCTCAATGATGCATTCACCTCGACAAACCATTACAGATCACCTTTTAATGTGGAATTGCTGAGAAAACTCACTTGCTTTGCCTTTCTCAAGCTCAGGAGGTCAAGTCCTTTACAGAAGTGGATCTTCATTTGGGGCACTTTCTATGTTTATCTATGCAAGTGTTTCCCGTTGAGGTTTAATTTCTGCAAATATTGAGCAGGTCCTCACGCCAGCTCTCCCTGTGACAGTTCTCCTGTCCAGCTCTCTCGCAGTCTGTTAACCTCTGCAGCCTGTCTGCCTGCTGCCCTCTGTTTATGCCTCCTCTGCTAATTTCTTGCTCTGTTTTGCCTTTTCTGTTAGTTTTTCTGCCCTATGTTTTGCCTTTTCTACTCGTTTTTCTCTCATCCATTTTGCCTTTACTGCTCATTTTTCTGCCCTCGGTTTTGCCCTCTTCTGCTCTGTTTAGCCTTTTCTGCCCTCTGTTTTGCTTTTCCAGCTAGTTTTTCTGCCCTCAGTTTTGCCTTTTTTCATTGTTTTTCTGCCCTCTGTTTTGCACTCTTCTGCTGGGTTTTGCCTTTTCTGCTCATTTTTCTGCCCTCTGTTTTGCCTTTTCTGCTCTGTTTGTTGGTCTCCTGCCCAACCCACACACTGCAGGAACGAGGAATAGTCCAGTCCCCTTCCCCAACTCACCAGCCACTCACTGAATGATACACATGAGTAAGCTGCTGACCCAGAAAAGAGGGTGGAAATCAAAAGGTAACCAAACCTTCCACCCTTAGAACGTGCCTTGAAAAGGAACACCCGCCTCCTTCTTCTGCACCTGCAAAAGGGGGACACAAAGTACACCCTACAGTAATTATTCAATCCCCAGTCCTTCTTCTGCTACAAAATACCATTATCCAAACATATCATGTCACATACACTTACCGGAAGATTGAGCAGGCTTAGCTTCAAGGAGTTTGTCAGTCACTTTAAACCTAAGATAACATCTCTTAGGCGACTTACTGGAAGGACTGAACGTGTCAATAATGGTGTTTGGTTAGGTCGATTTAGGGATATGCAGGGTAAAAAACAGACCCCTTGTACAGGCCTGTAAAAACCCCTGCCTATCGGGTACTGAGGAATGAGGCTGGGAATCGACGAGAACGCGTTTTCTCCTCCGCTCGGTATTCTAGAAAGTAAACAAACCCAGCCGGGTTTGTTTCGCGGAATGGACGAAAACGTCACTTCCGCATAACGAAGCGGACGGGTAGCGCTCTCGCGACCGTGTGATTCACCGCGTCTCCAAATCGGGAGAGCAGCGAAAACGGGCAACAAACAAACAGGGGCCCCTGAATGTTAACGTTGTCACCCCCAACGGTCCAAAATCAGAATAAAGGAAAAAGGGGAAGAGGAGCTAAACTTAAGAACACTAACTAACTAGAGAAGAAGCCCTCGCTAAGGAAAGGGGCAGGCAAAAAAGGGGAATACTATAAACAAGGTACTAGGACAAAGGAGGAAGCAAGGATAAGGGAAAAAACTTGAAATCAACAGGGAATTCTCCAATTCTTTACACGAGCCCGTGAAAAGACAACAGCGATCAACTGGAAACACAGGAGCCAGGATGCAGGAACCACCAGGTAGCAATAACAAGCATTGACATAAGGGTAGGACTCCTTTTTATACTACCGGTGTGTCATGTGATGAATTTGGGCATGGTCAGCAAAAGAGGACTGAGGACCAGGACCTAACAGTACCCCCCCCCCCCCCGATAATCCTCCCCACAGGTCTTGGCTTTCGGGGATGCAGTCTATGGAATAACCTCACCAGCCGAGGCGCATGTACACCTCCCGCTGGTTAAGACAAGAACTGTGCACACGTCAAATAAACAGTTGTGTCAACTTTTTTTACAGGAAAAAAGAAGATGCAGTTGTTGGTTTTGAATGAAGCTTTATAGGGTTCTCTTTATAGAGTATAGACGCCAGCCGACACGTGTTTCATCAAACAGGACAGTGCCTGTGATTCATCAGGGCTGTAATGGCGTTGCGGGGTAATCGACTGTTTTGGTGGCGTAGTGCAGCGGGAATAGTCTTGGTCCCGGTGTCCTTGGTCTCGGCCGGGTAGTGCTTTGGCGGGGGCAGTCGGGTACAACTGACCTCCGGAATCGCGTGAGCGTGGAAGCGGGTCGCTTCTACGGTCCGTTGCTGCTCGGACCGGAGGTCAGTTACGCCATTACAGCCCTGATGAATCACAGGCACTGTCCTGTTTGATGAAACACGTGTCGGCTGGCGTCTATACTCTATAAAGAGAACCCTATAAAGCTTCATTCAAAACCAACAACTGCATCTTCTTTTTTCCTGTAAAAAAAGTTGACACAACTGTTTATTTGACGTGTGCACAGTTCTTGTCTTTACGGTCTATAGTGTCTTAGCATTTTTGCTGTAACACTAGTTAGAGGTTATAGGGTTTTCCTCTATACTGTCTGCACCGTCCTACACTATCTTCATCCATCACCACACTTTGCCCGCACTGTTTTGAGCGCCCTGTTACCTGTACACACCAAACCCACAGTAGCTGAAACCTCCCGCTGGTTCCCACGTCCTATCCTCCGGGGCATACCCCTTCCAATCCACCAGGTAATACAACCTACCCCCTCTCCGCCTTGAATCAAGAATGGCCTGTACCTCAAACTCCTCTTCGCCATCCACTAGTAAGGGGGCAGGAGGGGGCAGAACCTGATCTGAGGGAACAAAGGGCTTCAGCAATGAGGTGTGAAACACAGGATGGATCTTATAGTCCGAGGGTAGTAACAGCTTTATCGCCACAGGGTTGACTACCTTACTCACAGGGAAGGGGCCTACATACCGGGGTTGTAGTTTACGTGATCCCGGTAGTTTCAGATTACGTGAAGCCAACCATACTTGATCGCCCACCTTATAACCAGGGTCCGGAACTCTATGGCGATCAGCCTGTACCTTCATTGCCTCCTTAGCATCCTGTTAGCTGCCCCTAGCCGCCTCCCAGATGTTTCCCAAACGTTTACATATGTCATCAATGGCTGGCATGTGCCCAGTGGGTTGGACGGCCAGGGCTCTAGGATGGTATCCCATAGAGCAATAGAATGGTGTCATGCCCAAGGCCGAGTGTATGCTGTTATTATAAGCGAATTCCGCAATAGGCAATGCCCTCACCCAATCACACGAGAGGGACGTAGTCAAGCATCTCAAAAACTGTTCCATTGTCTGGTTGGCGCGTTCTGTCTGCCCATCTGACTGGGGATGGTACGCAGATGACAACCGTATATCCATTTTAAGCACCAGACAGAGCTCCTTCCAGAAATGAGACACAAATTGCGCTCCCCTGTCTGAGATGACCGCTGTGGGCAACCCATGCAACCGCACTATCGAAACCATGAACTCCCATGCCATCTCCTTCACTGTGGGAATGTTTCGGAGTGGTATAAAGTGAGCCATCTTGGTAAACAAGTCTACGACCACAAAGATAGCAGGGAAGCCGGAAACCAAGGGAAGGTCCGTAACAAAATCCATGCTAATAGTATGCCACGGGGAAGGGGGTACTGCCAACGGCTGCAGAAGGCCCGAGGGCTTACTATGTGAGGGCTTATTGATGGCACAAACAGGGCAGACTGTCACATACTTCTGGATATCCTGAGCCACCGTATCCCACCAAAACCACCTCAGGCACAACTCCTTTGTCTTCCCAATTCCTGGGTGCGCAACTAAAGAGGACGAATGACACCATTCTACCACCCTTGGTCTCAACTCGGGGGGAATGAACAACCTATCCCCCTGATATAACAACCCCTCTCTAGCCACCACCTGAGACAATTGCAACCACGGGGCCAAGTCCATATTGCGCAAAAGTTCTTTTATCCTGGAAGCAAATTCTTCCACCGAAGCTACTCCCACAATCTTTCTACCATCAAGCATAGTTCTATTTTCCTTCCCTGCTTTCACTTCCTCCGGGTCGACATGAATCCGGGACAAGGCGTCTGATTTAATCTGCTGAGCGGCAGGTCTGTAGGTGATTATGAAATCATATTCATTAAAAAACAAGACCCATCGCATTTGTCTTGGTGTCAAGGCCCGGGCTGATCTGAAAAACTCTAGATTCATGTGATCTGTATAGATGGTGACGGTATGACGGGCCCCCCACAGGTAGTGATGCCGTTCCTCAAAAGACAATTTCACCGCCAAAAGTTCACGCTCCGCTACTGTATAATTACGTTCGGCCGGCAACAATGTTTTCGAGAAATAAGCGATAGGGTGCATATCTCCTGTGCCCCCCTCCTTCTGGGACAAAACCCCACCGACTGCACACGCGGAAGCATCCGTTTCTACAAAGAAGGGAAACGGCGGATCAGGATGAGCCAGTACTGGCGCGGTCGTAAAGGTCTCCAACAGTAACTGAAAAGCGCCCTGTGCCTCCGGGGACCACTCAAAGAACACCCCCTTTCTTAACAGACGGGTGGGTCATTGGTGCAACAATATCCGAAAAGTGAGCGATAAAACGCCGGTAGAAATTGGCGAACCCCAAAAGTACCTGTATGTGCTTCACCGTAGTGGGCACTGGCCAAGATAAAATAGCCTGTATCTTTTTAGGGTCCATTCGTATCCCTTCAGCGGATATGAGGAATCCCAAAAACTCTACCTCTTTCGCATCAAACTGACATTTTTCCAGTTTGGCATATAGCCGATGTGCCCGCAGCTTCTGCAACACTTGTCGCACGTGAGTGTGATGGTCTACTCCGGTCTCTGAGAAGATAAGGATGTCATCCAAGTAAACTATCACTGTCTTATCCAGATGTTCGCTCAAGACCTCATTTATGAAATACTGGAATGCCGCCGGCGCGTTACACAAGCCGAACGGCATCACACAGTATTCATACAACCCATGTTTAGTTTTAAAAGCCGTCTTCCACTCATCACCGGGCCGCACCCTGATCAGATGGTATGCTCCACGCAAGTCCAATTTAGTGAACACTGTGGCCTTGCGGAGCTGATCCAGCAACACGGGGATGAGTGGAAGAGGGTACCTATTCTTAATAGTGGCCTTATTCAATGTCCTGTAGTCCACACACGCCCTAAGAGTGCCTTCCTTCTTCGGAATAAAAAAGATCGCCGAAGAGACAGGTGAAGAAGAGGGACGGATAAAACCTAGTTCCAACATCTCATCCAGATATTCTTTGAGATGTTTTTCCTCGGGTTCAGACAGGGCATACACTCTACTACAAGGCAAGGGAACCCCTTCCACTAGGTCTATCCTACAGTCAAACGACCGATGTGGCGGCAGACTCTGAGCACAACCCTTATCAAACACATCGGCGTATTCCACATATTGTCTTGGAACTCCGTTCTCTTCCATGGCTGCACAATACAATGGAGGGACCTTCCCACTGGCCTCGCTATAGCAATGCTTCAAGCAATAATGCGAATCAAGAGTGACACGCCGAAGTACCCAATCAATCCTAGGATTGTGTTCTTGGAGCCAAGGCACCCCTAGAACCAATCCAAAGGAAGGCGCGTCTATCAAGTCGAACACCACGCACTCTGAGTGACCATTATCACATAACAAGCGGAGCGGCATGGTTTGTCTAGTAATACACCCTGATGACAACTCAGTTCCGTCTATCGCTCAGACCGGCTCTGGCTGTTTCTTATACTGACAAGGCACGCCGAGCTTCTCTGCTAGGGAGATGTCAATAAAATTGCCGGTGGCCCCCGAATCCAATAACACCGAAACAGGCACCCTTTGATAATCTGCCAATAGAAGCTGTGCCGAAATCACAAAATGTCTGGGCGCCACGTCCACTGCCCCCAACACCTCATATTGAGCTCTGCTAGGCTCAGATAGGTGTGGTCTTTCCACCTGTACATATGCCACCTTTTTGCCATAACCTGCTCCAGAAGGTTTAACGGGACACTCTCTTGCAAAATGACCTCCCTGTCCGCAATAGAGACATAAGTTCTGATCTCTACGTCTCTTTCTTTCTTCAGGTGTAAGGGGCCCCCTGACCCCTCCTATTTCCATGGGTTCAGGTTTGGCTTCACCGGGTTGCTGCTTCACTTCGGTCTTTACGAAGTTCCCTCGGGACACCTGAAAACGACCACGATCACCGCGTCGTTCTGACAACCTATGGTTCAATTTAACCACTAAGTCTATAAAAGCGGCGCACTCTTCCGGGGGATCCACTACTTGTGACACCACGTCCTTCAGATCGTCATTAAGACCCTGATAAAATAAGGAAGTCCGCTTTTCGGCTGGCCAATGTGTCTCTGCGATCAATCTATTAAAAGACGCTATATATGTCAGAAGATCCTGTCGCCCCTGTCGCAGTTTTAGTAATTCCGAGTCACTAGCTTGCATGAAAGCATGTTTGGCAAACAACCCTCTCATCAACTCCTTGAAAGCATTGTAATCCCTCAATACTTGGTCGTTCCCTTCTACTAATGGGATAGCCCACTGGGCAGCAGTACCAGCCAGATATGAAAGAGTAAAGGCCACCTTTGCAGCATCATCGGGAAACGCACCAGGCCTACATATGAAGTGTAACTGACACTGGTTCATGAACATCCCGTATTTCCCGCTGTCTCCATAAAACCGTTCAGGTGGAGCCAGAGGAACAGGAACAGGGGAATTTACGGTAATTGCCACAGGTGTACCTCCTCCAGGATTACTCTGCCCTGCCCCCCCATACTGGAAGGTAGCCGGATGTATAACGGGATTTTGTGCTCTAGGTTGTGCCTGTGCCTGAGCCCTTACCGCTACCAGCTCTTGTCTCAACCCTACGTTCTCCTGCCTCAATTCCTGTACTTGCGCCTGTAACGCAGCAAGGGCCCCCATTATATCAATCATGGAGGGTGCTTCCGCGCCCGCCATGGCCCCTCCTCCTTCTACGTCCATCCAAGTTCGGGCAGTGTATTAGTACGTGGGCTTGTTATTCTGTTGGTCTCCTGCCCAACCCACACACTGCAGGAAGGAGGAATAGTCCAGTCCCCTTCCCCGACTCACCAGCCACTCACTGAATGATACACATGAGTAAGCTGCTGACCCAGAAAAGAGGGTGGAAATCAAAAGGTAACCAAACCTTCCACCCTTAGAACGTGCCTTGAAAAGGAACACCCGCCTCCTTCTTCTGCACCTGCAAAAGGGGGACACAAAGTACACCCTACAGTAATTATTCAATCCCCAGTCCTTCTTCTGCTACAAAATACCATTATCCAAACATATCATGTCACATACACTTACCGGAAGATTGAGCAGGCTTAGCTTCAAGGAGTTTGTCAGTCACTTTAAACCTAAGATAACATCTCTTAGGCGACTTACTGGAAGGACTGAACGTGTCAATAATGGTGTTTGGTTAGGTCGATTTAGGGATATGCAGGGTAAAAAACAGACCCCTTGTACAGGCCTGTAAAAACCCCTGCCTATCGGGTACTGAGGAATGAGGCTGGGAATCGACGAGAACGCGTTTTCTCCTCCGCTCGGTATTCTAGAAAGTAAACAAACCCAGCCGGGTTTGTTTCGCGGAATGGACGAAAACGTCACTTCCGCATAACGAAGCGGACGGGTAGCGCTCTCGCGACCGTGTGATTCACCGCGTCTCCAAATCGGGAGAGCAGCGAAAACGGGCAACAAACAAACAGGGGCCCCTGAATGTTAACGTTGTCACCCCCAACGGTCGAAAATCAGAATAAAGGAAAAAGGGGAAGAGGAGCTAAACTTAAGAACACTAACTAACTAGAGAAGAAGCCCTCGCTAAGGAAAGGGGCAGGCAAAAAAGGGGAATACTATAAACAAGGTACTAGGACAAGGGAGGAAGCAAGGATAAGGGAAAAAACTTGAAATCAACAGGGAATTCTCCAATTCTTTACACGAGCCCGTGAAAAGACAACAGCGATCAACTGGAAACACAGGAGCCAGGATGCAGGAACCACCAGGTAGCAATAACAAGCATTGACATAAGGGTAGGACTCCTTTTTATACTACCGGTGTGTCATGTGATGAATTTGGGCATGGTCAGCAAAAGAAGACTGAGGACCAGGACCTAACACTGTTTTGCCTTTTTGGCTCCTATTTTTGCCCTCTGTTTTTCCCTTGCCTGCTCTTTTAGTCAATGGCTTGGGGGGCCACGGGGCCCTCTTCTATGGGCTGAATTTGGCCTCAGGGACCCCATCCCCTGGGTTACAGGACAAAATTCAATAGGGAAGGGGGGCTGTACGGCCCTCTTTTGCGGCTGATTTTGGCCCCAGGGACACCAACACCGGAGCCTGACCAAATAATTGAAGGGGAATGGGGCAACGAGGCTCCCCCTCCCCTGGTCAATTTTGGCTCCAGGGACCCCAACCCTTGGGCCCAGTCTCTTCTTCCTGGGTGTCCTGGAGCCCATCTAGTGCCTACAGTGTTCAGTATTAGGGATCATGGGGGGAGCCTCAATGCCCCAGTGGTCCCTGGCATTGCTCCTACATGGAGGAAGCTGCTCAACATTCAGCTCCGTTTGTGCAGGAGCAATCCTTATATCTATTTCCCTGCCGGCTGGACATCAGCAGGGGAAAAAGATGGAAACTCTGCACCCAGCTGCTTTCCTACTCCTGTTTGCTCTGACTTGGTGGGTGCTGTCAAAGTTCCCACCAAATGAGAGCAAACAGCTATGTCCCGGGGATGGGCAACCGAGGACATAGGGAGGTGGCCCTGGAGGGGGGTGATTACAGTAGGGGGTCCAATTTCAGCCCCGGGGACCACATCCCCTGGGGCCAGGCCTTTATATTTTTTGTTTTTAAAAAGGGGAGGGGGCACATGGTTCCCCCTCTACGCCAATTTTGGACCCGGGAACCCCATCCCCCGGGGCCTGGCATTTTATTGAAATGTATTTATTTATTTTTTAAAGGGAGGAGGGTCGCACAGTCCCCCTCCCTTGTCAAACTCTGTCTCCAGGGACTTAGTCCCCCATGGCCAAACCTCTTCCTTGGGAGAGCAGGGGAGCCTCAAGGCCCCTGCAGTCCCTACAGGCTTCCAGCCTCCTGCAGGAGTCGGCTTTACTTAGAGAGCAATCGGCTAATAAGATGCTGCTCCCTGGATCCCAAAGCAATGTCTACTTCCCTGCTCGCCTCACAGCGGGCAGGTAAACAGACCTGCTCTGCTTTCACCAAGCTAGAGAATTTTCTGCTCTTGCTTGTTGCAAGCAGATCAGGTTTGCTATGACTTGGCTGGAGCAGTGCTCCCGCCAAGCCATAGCAAACCGCAATGTCCCGGGGGTGGGCACCCAGGGACATTGCTAGAGTTGACCCTGGAGGGTGGTGGTCCCCAGGGCCATTTGGGGCTCCACGAGGGGTGGCGCGTGCTCACCCTCATATGTAAAGTAAGGTGGTGGTCCCTGAGGCCCGGGGTCCGCAAGAGACCCCTTCATTATTTTATTCATGCCTCAGGGAGGTGGCAGTCCACAGTGCTGCATGGGGGGCTGTAGGGCTATGCATAAGCACAAAGGGGACCCATGAGCCCCCTCCTTCATGCCAATGGAATTTGGCCCAACCAGGGGCTTTAAAAAAAGATGCATGGGAGATTGCACATCTTTTTTTTTTAATTTGCAGCGGATTTGCCAATCCACCCACAAGACCGCAGCAAATATACTTAGTTAAACAGTTTTCAATGTTGTACAGTAATTTTTGACATACACAGAATTATTTATATTACCTACATTTTTAAACATTGGAGTATGTTTAAAAAGTACTGAAAAATGTGGTAATGTATTTCTATTAAATATTTTTAAATGTTCATATATGAAATATTTGTGTACAATTATATTAAACTGAATTTTTAAATCTTTTATAATGTTGTTTATTATTTTACAAAGAAAATAATAAATAAAATATATTTTATTTTAAAAAAATCTTCTGGGATTGCATTCTTTTTTTATTGTCAATTGTCCACCCATTTTTCTATTATTTTAAATTGTGTAGTCTTTCTATATCATTTTGGTCTGTTTGTGGAGTTTGCAGTTGAAGTTTCCCTTTGCTTTTCTTCAGTTCAGGTAGGATTATTTCTAAGAGTTTCGTGGTAGGGAAAGAGTTTACACTTAGGCTAGTCTTTGTAATTGGATGTTGTTTTAGTGTTTTTTTAGTAGTATGTGAATGTTAGTTTATGATATTGCAGTAAACATTATTGTGAAATGTAATGTTGGGGAGAGGATGTAGACTTACGGCTAGAACGGTTGACGTTGAAGCTGGGGAACCCGGTTCGAGCCTCAGCAACGATGCTCAACATCAGTTGATTCTGGGCTAATCACTTAATCTCCCCATGCCAAAAATGAATGTGTCCTTTTGTAATGAAACTGGTGCTATGTAAAGCGCTCTGATACCCATTATCTCTGGGTCTAGTTCGCGCTATATAAAACTCTAAAAAAAATGTTTAATTGCATTTTACATGACTGTTTTAAGCATTTAGCACTGATTTTAATGCATTTGTGCTGTGCTTTGGTTCTTGCTGGGGTTGTAAGTGGTTTTTGGGTTAGTTTATGTTTTTTGCTTTACACATTTTTATTTTCAGGTATCAAATGTTATTTGTAATCTGGAGGTATCATATTTTTCTTCAAACAAAAAGAATAGATTAAGATTGTTAAGAAAAATAGTTTTTTAATGTTCCCTTGATTTTTTATGGAGCGTTAAGTTATTTTTTACTAAATATTAGTGTTATGTATGAATTTACTAGGTTGTTGACTCGTATTGGGTGTTCTATTTTTCTCTTTTTAATTTTTGCATTTTCTCTGATGTTTTTTTAATTAATATATTTTGAAGTTTACACTGTTTGGATTATTATTTCACTGACCAGTACTTCAGCTATGAAATTGTATGTGTAACCTTATATATTTATTTATGCTATTGAGTGGGCAAAGTCATTTTTATGTTCTTATATTTGTTAATGTATTATCCATATACATGATTTTTCATAGTTTTAGCTTATTTTTACAGTTGGTAGATGCTTGCTTAGTTATTATAATCTTGGTTATTCTGCTTTGTATATTTATATTTTATTAAATATTTATTATGGTTATTTTGAATTATTTACTGCATTTTTGTCTTTTTAATTATTTTTTATTGAAATTCATATTTTACATTTGCATTAAAAATATTGAGAAATAAATAATAATAAAGTATGTGTGTTTATGCTAGGGGAGGTTTAATTATGTTGTATAGGAGAGGTTTAATTGTGTAGATTTTTGGTGTGTTTTTCAAAGAACGGTTGTTACTATTGAGTCTGGGGGGGTTATTACGATGTCGGGCAGATTGCCTCCGCCAGGCTCGCGGTAGCCACCGCCGGCCTGGCGGAGGCAATCCACCCGACACTGTTTCCCAAATTCCCCCCCCCACCGCCATATTAGTATGGCGGGGGGGACCGCGGCGGACGGAAAGACCGTCCGCCGCTTTTCCACCCTGGTCGCCTTGCGACCATGGCGGAAAGGGCATAACATGGTGGCGGTGTCCAATGGACACCGCCAGCCATATTATGATGCATGCAAATAGGTACCTTTCCGCGGCGGCGATGCCCCCTCGGAAAGGCAGGCAGTCTTTGCATTGGGGGGCCCCTGCAGGCCCCCCTGGTGAAGGCCGAGGTGGGGGTGCACAGGGGGGGGTACCTATGGTACCCCCCTTCATTTGCATGTACAAAGCGGCAGGCACTGCGCGGTTCCTGCTGCTTTGTATATGCAAATGCGTAAATGCATTTTTAGCATTGTGGCGGGCGTGTTAGGATGTGTGCTTCACAAAGAGCTTGCCCCCTTTCTTTACAGTAGTGGCTCCTTTGGTAGTTTACTTTAGCATGTTCTTTGTACCTCACATTATATTTCCCTTTACACCCGCTGTATTACCCTCCTTTTATATGTGTAGTACATCCTCCTAAATAGTTGTGCCAATATAAGGTGTAGTCAGATTCAATAGTTTTTCTTTTGGCTTAGCGTGATAATCTTTTTATTTTATTTGCTCTTACCAAGACTTTGCTAGACACCACTCCTTACAAGTACCAAGTTAAGCTTTTCACATGCTTTCTTATTTGCATACAAACTGAAGTTCTGCACGTTTCTTTTGAACAACGTGCAGCGTGTGAGGACACACTCAGCCCAACCTATAAAAGGCAAACATTGTGATCCACTCTTTGCTATTGCTCGTCTATCCCCGCTTACCTGGAAACGGATCCTCTTGCTCTGGCGCTCCTGTAGCTGTAAAGTCCTGCATTCATTTCCGAAGCAAACACGAACTTGGGCCCCAGCTTCCTACTGCATCCCAGCACTCGAGAATTCCTCTTCTCATCTTGATCGTCGGCTTCTTTGCCCTTCTGCAAAACAAAAGGAAAGGTCAAGGTCAGATTGAATAATCCTTCCATTTGAAACGTAGACTTTGTTGCCTGCAAAACAGAACTTTGTGATTTAAACATCGTTTTGCCTGGAATGTGAAAACTGAAACTTGCAGGACTTGTTTAGAATAAGGACAGATTTATACACTGCGTTTTGATTAAAGAGCGCAGAGTTCATCAATGCTGGAAATTCCTAAACAATGTATAACTTCACAGTATTAGAAGTAACATCCCACAATTTCGAAGCACATTTACCTGGGAGCTAAAGACCAGGATTAGAGAGGTACTTCATTCTATTTTTTTGTGTAAGGGAGGAAGAGAGAGAGAGAGGGAGTCAGGTATTAGGTGAGAAATATTTTGAATTTACCTGTTTTTGTTTATCTCTCACTAGGCACCAACTTCATAAGAAGTCTGAGTGAGCCACAAATAGCTTCCACACGACTTTCGCGAAACCGAAGAAACGTGTTTGTCTCTCTTTTTTTTGTTTTATCCACTTCCCCCTTCCCTTGAGCTTTTGGTTCTTTGTGCACTGTATAGTCAGTGCACAGGAATCAGCAGCTTTAGGGTAGGATCGGACTGTCTTCATTCTCCAACGGAACAATCCGGATTCACAAGTGAGCTGGGCTTTGACAGAAGCACTAGCCGTCTTAAACACAGTTCTGTTGGACAATGAATTCAGGGGAAGATATTGAGGTTATAGACGCCACAGATATGGCGCAAGCACTGGATGAAGATCTGGCTCATAATGAGTCAGTGTTTGTAATCCTACAGCATATGCAAGAGGAAATACAGAAGTTAAAATTAGAAAATACCACATTAAGGCAAGATCTGGAGAGGTACAGACCTAGAGAATCTAATTGGCACCCTACTTTTAATCCAATGTTTAAGTCTGCCTCTGATACTGGAACAAGTTAGCATTAACTTTAGGCCTTCCAGTGTGTGAAAAACCTTGTCCAGAAGCAGTATGTGCTGTGAACGGATCTGAATTAACGTCAGGTTTAATTACAAAACAAACAACACCACTAGTCATGGTTTGTCAAAATGGGCATACAGAAATGATTACTTTTGACCTCATTGACACCCTGAATTTTGGGTTGATTCTTGGGGTACCGTGGTTGACTACTCACATCCCAAAAATAGATTGGCTAAGTAGAACAGTCACCTTGGATTCTTCCTTTTGCAGAACAACCTGCTATCAGGAACAGGACCTGAACACAGAACAGTAATACATTGTGCAAGCTCAACACAAGAACAACCAAATCTCCCTCCAGAATATTATGACTTCAGAGATGTTTTTGATCCTGTAAAAGCTAGTGTTTTACCCCCGCATCGGACTTATGACTGTCGAATTGATCTAATACCTGGAGCCCCCTTACCTAATAATAGAGTCTATACTTTAACCGAAGAAGAAAATAAATATCTTAGACCCTATTTGGATGATCTATTGCAATCTGGGTTCATTCGACACTCCAAGTCCCCGGTGTCATCGCCGCTTTTTTTAATTCCAAAACTGGGTAAATCCCTGCGCGCGTGCATAGATTATAGAGGATTAAACAAGGCCACTATAAAAAATAAATACCCACTTCCCCTAATACCGGTGTTACTGGATCAGTCAAGAAATTCCTCAGTATACACCAAGTTAGATTTGCGGGGGGCATACCACCTGGTAAGAGTTAAAGAAGGGGACGAGTGGAAGACAGCTTTCAAGACCAAATTTGGACTATTTGAATACACAGTAATGCCCTTTGGGTTGTGTAATGCCCCTGCGGCATTCCAATTCTTTATTAATGAGGTTCTTCACGAATTTCTTGATGTATGCGTAATTGTATACATTGACGACATACTTATCTATTCTAAAAATCAGAAAGAACACACCCAACATGTCCGTGCAGTGTTAGCTAAATTAAAAGAAAATTATCTTTTTGCCAAATTAGAGAAGTGCACATTCAATGCTAGCAAAGTAGACTTTTTAGGATACTGTCTGTCACCACAAGGAATAACTATGGACACCAAGAAAATAAGTGCAATCACTTATTGGCCTGACCATCCTCCGTCAAAGATGTCCAGAAATTCCTGGGTTTCGCAAACTTCTATAGAAGAATTTATTTCTCATTTTGCTGACATTGCGACTCCAATCACAGCTCTTTTACGGAAAGAGCAACGGTTTCTTTGGTCAGAAGAGGCAGCACGTGCTTTTCAACGGCTAAAACAAGAATTCACTTCAGCTCCAATTTTAAAACATCCTTATCCAGATTTACCTTTTTTTGTAGAGGCGGATGCTTCTCAGGTAGCTTTAGTAGGAGTTATTTCTCAACGTGATGCAGTGGACGGTCAATTGCACCCAATAGCCTTCTTTTCCAAAAAATTATTACCAGCAGAACAGAATTACACTGTGGCTGAAAGGGAGCTTTTAGCAATCAAAGTAGCCTTTTCAGAATGGAGACACCACTTGATGGGGGCTAAATTCCCTGTAACCATTTTTTCTGATCATAAGAATTTACAGTTTTTTGGATCTCTTAAAGCTTTGACACCACGCCAAATGAGGTGGCTAAATTTCTTCAGTCTATTTGATTTCGTAATAACGTATAGACCAGGAGCCCAACAAATTCAATCTGATGTATTATCCAGATATGGCTATACTTCAGATTCAAAACAAATGAAAATAGGAGAACCAATAATTCCCTCTCAAAAAATTGTAGCACCTGTACAACAAACAGATTTTATGACTGAACTGTATAAAGCACATATGCAAATAGAACCACAAGAATGGTTGAAGGATGCTCAAAACACTATACAACAAGGACTAATGTTTCACAACAAATTATTGTATATTCCCACCACCGAGTTACAAACACAAGTGGTGACCCGGCATCATACTTCCCCCTTGGCAGGTCATCCTGGGTGGGTAAAAACTTTGGATAATGTGCGAAAACATTTTTGGTGGAACACTATGAGTAAAGACATCAAACAATTTGTAACAACCTGTCCTATCTATGCAAGACAAAAATCCTCTCACAAGGCTCCAGCGAGACTCTTAACACCAATGCCATCACCCACTCAACCCTGGCACATGGTAAGTGTGGATTTTATTGTAGGATTACCATTAGTCAAGTCTTTTACAACAGTGCTAGTTGTAGTTGACTATTTATCTAAGATGGCACACTTTGTACCATTACGAAAACTGCCAACTGCAGCAGAATTTGCTGATATTTTTCTTAAAGAAATTGTTCGTTTGCATGGTTTGCCCAGTAAAGTGGTGTTACCCCGAGGGAGTCAATTCCATTCAAAATTTTGGAAAAGTTTATGCAGCAAACTAAAGATAGAGGTAGCTTTGTCAACATCTTTCCACCCAGAAACAGACGGACAAACCGAAAGACTAAACCAAACTTTGCTACAGACATTACGTTGTTTGTTAGCAGATTATACCAGTGAATGAGTAGAAGCTCTCCCTGTAGCAGAGTTTGTCTATAATAAAACCTAGCACGTAGCATTGCATTGTACCCCCTTCTATTTCATGCATGGCTACCATCCAAGAGCTTTACCGATTTAGTTTGAAGAGTCTTTGTTGCCACAAGTAACGGATAGACTATCTAAATTAGGTGACATTCAAGACAAGGCCAGAAAACACTTAGTGACATATAAAGAAAACATGAAAAAACAAGCAGACAAACACAGAACTAAGGCTCCTATATATAAAATTGGTGACAAGGTATGGCTCTCTACAAGGAATTTGAACCTAGAAGGGTCTCGAAAACTACAACCCCGTTTTATTGGACCCTTTAGTGTCACAGCCATAATAAATCCAGTTACAGTTAAGTTAGATTTACCTAGAGAATATCCGGTACATTCCACTTTCCATGTTTCCTTACTTAAACCATACAACCTAAGAACTCGTTCTGAACCACCCCCTCCCCCTATACCAATTAAGGGAAATGCGTAGTCAGATTCAATAGTTTTTCTTTTGGCTTAGCGTGATAATCTTTTTATTTTATTTGCTCTTACCAAGGCTTTGCTAGACACCACTCCTTACAAGTACCGAGTTAAGCTTTTCACATGCTTTCTTATTTGCATACAAACTGAAGTTCTGCACGTTATTTTTGAACAACGTGCAGCATGTGAGGACACACCCAGCCCAGCCTATAAAAGGCAAACATCGTGATCCACTCTTTGCTAGTGCTCGTCTATCCCCGCTTACCTGGAAACGGATCCTCCTGCTCTGGCGCTCCTGTAGCTGTAAAGCCCTGCATTCATTTCCGAAGCAAACACGAACTTGGGCCCCAGCTTCCTACTGCATCCCAGCACTCGAGAATTCCTCTTCTCATCTTGATCTTCTTTGCCCTTCTGCAAAACAAAAGGAAAGGTCAAGGTCAGATTGAATAATCCTGTCTTCAAGAACCAAGTAAGTTAAATAACCCATTTTTACCAGAGAGTTTCTTTAGAGTCAAAGAAGAAAAAGTCGGACATTTATTCACAAATACCTTCAAGGGGAATAAGGTGAATCTAACCTTCCGTTTGAAACGTAGACTTTGTTGCCTGCAAAACTTTCTTCCCAGAACTTTGAACTTTGTGATTTAAGCATCGTTTTGCCTGGAATGTGAAAGCTGAAACTTGCAGGACTTGTTTAGAATAAGGACAGATTTATACACTGCATTTTGATTAAAGAGTGCAGAGTTCATTAATGCTGGAAATTCCTAAACAATTTTTAACTTCACAGTATTAGAAGTAACAACCCACAATTTCGAAGCACATTTACCTGGGAGCTAAAGGCCAGGATTAGAGAGGTACTTCATTCTATTTTTTTGAATAAGGGAGGAAGAGAGAGAGAGAGGGAGTCAGGTATTAGATGAGAAATAGTTTGAATTTACCTGTTCTTGTTTATCTCTCACTAGGCACCAACTACATAAGAAGTCTGAGTGAGCCACAAATAGCTTCCACACGACTTTCGCGAAACCGAAGAAACGTGTTTGTCTCTCTTTTTTTGTTTTATCCACTTCCCCCTTTCCTTGAGCTTTTGGTTCTTTGTGCACTGTATAGTCAGTGCACAGGAATCAGCAGCTTTAGGGTAGGATCGGACTATCTTCATTCTCCAACGGAACAATCCGGATTCACAGGTGAGCTGGGCTTTGACAGGGCGGTGCAGAGTGCACCGCCCGCCACAATGCTAAAAATGAAGGATGTGCCCGCCACTGTGCGGGCACATCCTAATTCCCCCAACGGGACCCCCGCCCTTATGGCGGGCAGTCCAGGATACCGATAGGGTGGCGCCCGTCATCCTAATGAGGCCCTAAATATGGTAGGCCTGGGTTGCTAGTAAAGAGTCTTACTTTGAGTGAAAGGAGTGCATGCATTTATTTAGTTTAATTGGAGCATTTCGGTTTGAGTTGGGTTAGGTATTGTTCCATTCTTAGCTGCTGATAGTGTTGTTCTTTTTAAGAATTTCTAATAATTAATACAGTGAAGGGTGGCATCTTACAAGTGTTCCTGGGAAAGAATTGTGCTACCCTTCCACTATGTTACTTGCCTTTTTTTTGGGGATGTGATGCTGCTGTTGTATAAGTTACACCTTGGAATGTGACACTTGGGTTGGCATCTCTAGTCTGATCAGTACAGGTGACCAACCCATACACTCAAAATAATCCATTAATGGAGCTAGTTTGCTGTCTTGTTATTGGTAATAGGGGGATTCAGTTAGTGTTGGACTTGACCCTTTTTGCAGGTCCACCCATAAACTTTTTGCATTTCTCCCAGCCTTTTTTTCTGTGTAGTGTTAGTGGTTTTAGGCCGCTGGGCACTTTTTTCCCTATGGTCCAGTGTGAAGTGCGTGCTCTCTCTGTTACATTTAGTGGGAGTGAAAGTGGCCTTCCCTCCCATAGGAATGCATGGGGGATTCCCTGCTCAGTGTGTGTCAGTGGTAATTCCTGTTATGAGAATAGCAGTATGGTCTAGTCTGGTATGTATTAAATTGGGAGAATAAATGCTGCACAATGGTGTGCGCAGATTTATTATGACTATGTGAGAAATCCCACTTTTAGAAGTTAGCATTTCTGTGTGCTATGTGTCCGCCTGCCTGATGTGAATTGAATGTCTGGTTTTGGAGGGCAGGCTGAGCCAGACTTGGGTTGAATAGAAAGATCTGCAGTTGGAGTATGGGGGGGGGTGACCCTTTGATCTGAGCAGGGCTGTGCCTGGCAAGGTGAATTATTATAGGGGAATTGTCCTCGCAGGTGAGGCCTCTGTTGAGAATTCCAGAGCCTCACGTTCTACTGCGGGGAACGCGGGCTGAAAGTCATTGTTATCGCTATTGTGGGCCGCCGTAGCTGAGGAGCTGTTGCCGCCGAGAGCCCGCAATTGCCTGTGTTACCAAAGTCATTGTTATCGCTATTGTGGGCCACCGCAGCTGAGGAGCTGTTGCTGCTGAGAGCCCGCATTTGCCTGTGTTACCAAATTCATTGTTATAGCTATTGTGGGCCGCTGCAGCTGGGGAGCTGTGGCCGCTGAGAGCCCGCATTTGCCGTCCTTCAAGAATCATCGGTATCGCTTTTGTGGGCCGCTGCAGCTGAGGAGCTGTGGCAGCTGAGTGCCCGCATTTGCCGCCCTACAAGAATCATCGCTATCGCTATTGTGGGCAGCTGCAGCTGAGGAGCTGTGCTGCTGATTACCCGTATTTGCCGTCCTACGAGAATCATCGATACCGCTATTCTGGGCCGCTGCAGCTGAGGAGCTGTGCCGCTGAGTGCCCGCCTTTAAGCCCTGTACTTTCACAGCTGTGCAGCACTGGGTGCCAGCTGCAACGTTCAGGTCTGCTCAATTGCGCACATGGATTATGCTGTATTGGCAGCCGCCCTGACACTTTGGACATAGGGCATTTTGAGCCCCGTTTGGTTTGTAGGGCTCCAGGCCCTAATGTGATGGATGTGTTGCTAGGAAATGTGATTTATGTAGTATGATTTATGCACCCTGTTTTATGCCTCTAAACATGGTTTATGATTATGAGGTTTTGCATACTGTATTTATGTTTGAGTTATCCTCTACTGTAGTTTATGCTAGTGAGATTATTTCCTATGGTGAGTTATGCTTATGAGGTTATGGTCTAATATGTTTAGGCTTATGAGGTCGGCGCAGAATATATTTCACTCCTAATGTGATGCTGTGCATAATATGATTTATGTTACAGGATGATGCTGAGTCCAGTGTTTGCCAGTAATTACTGGTTGTGTTCTATGATTATTATATGTTCTCCATTTACTATCTTTACTAAATTATGGTTCTGACAGTGGTCCTAGTGGCCCTGTCATGTGTATATAATTCCTTGTAAATATTGTCCAGTGCCAGTTGGCACAGTGTATATTGTGTGATTACTATTCTAATGTGTTTATGACAATACAAAGGCTATTTTTGATATAACTTTGTGTGGAGTTCCTTTTGTGGTGTGCCTTGTATGTTGTTGCTGTGTGGGTTGCGCAAATGCTTTACACATGGCCACCGAGATAAGCCTGACTGCTCGTGCCAAGCTACCAAGGGGGTGAGCAGGGGTTATCTTTGGCGTGTAACTCCCTTGCCCTGACTAGAGTGGTGGTTTCTGCCTGGCTTTGGCGCAAGCCTTAACCAACCACAAATCCCATTTCTAACAGTTAGGATATCATAATATTTAGTTACTTCTGTTACAGGCATGTATGCTAAAGGTATTTGCCTTTTTTGTACTCAAATTCTATGTTGTTTGCATATATTATGTTATGCGTGGATTTTTGGGTGTGTGCTGGTTAAAATGATAGTTGCCCCCTTAATGCAGTGTGTGGGTCGATTTTAAGTATAGTTGAAATAATGTCCTGTTTGAAATCTATGATTATTTTTGGTGAATCATATGTTTTATATATGTTAACATTTCATTGTAAGTTGCACTTTGTATGTTGGGTAACAGTGTGTATACTAATGGGATGTTTGTATTTTGATATTGGCTACATATTCTGTACATTTGAGTGAATGGTGGAGGAAACAACTTAAATGTACCATCCATTATTCATGTGTTAAATTGAGTTAAGGTTAGTATATTGTTATTTAACCCATAAATTATTATTTATTATAATTATTGTGGTTGTCATATAGTAAAAGCTGCATTTTTATATGTAATTAGTTAGTGTTGGGATATATCTATATTTTCATATGTTCTAGGTGCTAGTGGTGTTTCCCTGACTGTTTTACCTATTCTGGCAATTATTCTTTTCCATGGCTAGAATGCCAGGGAGCTGAACTGTTGCTTGTTCAGGAACATTTGGTGTAATATTTTAAATAACAATCCTGTTGTTTCTTGTGACCTGGTACTGGCCTCTTTTAGGTACTGAAAAATAATTCTGACTTATATTTCAGTAACATTAGGGGGATGGTTATGTTTCTTACCTTTTTCAGCTATTTAATTGGTGGTAGCCCTTCATGTGTTTGAATAATATTGATGTTCAACATTTTATCCATGGGTTTTATAGTACAGGGAATATACATTTAGTTTATTACAAAATGTACGCATATATTTATTTTAACATTTTTACATTGCAGGTGCACATTTCAGCTTATGTTCTAGTTGTTCTCTTTACTTTGTTTTAGTTGTTGCAGTTTGCTTTGCAGATGTGTCTAGAGTTGTTTTGGCACATGTTTCTTTTGTTTCAGTTTGTTAAGAGGGAACATTTGTTATTTGTGTTTTTAATCTAAAATTTAGTTTGGCGTTGTTTGTTTTATTTTATTCTAAAAAATGTGATTGCATTATCTGTAGTTTAATTTTAGTGTTGTGTTTTCATTACAATTTTTATGTTTGAGGTGGTCTTTTTTAATTTCAAATAATTCTGTGTTTTTGTCTTTATTGTCTTTCCTTTTTAGCATGTTTTCCTACGTATAGATGATGCATCTGTTATTTATAGAAACCGATATTTAGCATAGTTCAAATTTGATTCAATTTCAAAACTTTATTCAATCTTTAAATAAAATCAATAAAGTACAAGATAAAAAAAGCAACATAACAGAACATGATATAAAATTAATATTAACACAGGTAGCAATCAGCACATCAAAATGTATCAACATAGTCTTAGAACCCTATCACACAGTCAGTACCAATCTCAAGGCACCCAGCCATATATATCGTAATATGTAAAATGCAGTAAATCACATATCCCCAAAGCACATCAAAGTTAAAAATCATGCTACTAACAACTATGTGGAAACATGATTTGGTGCAAAGTAGGCTGTTATAAAAATACATTTACATAGTGCTAAATAATCTTTATGACCGTTACCCCTCCATTGACTTTCTACAACAAATGGACATTTGGAGGAAGCAGCAAACATTATAACAGATATAAGGACTATGTAACACCTGGCAATACATTAGAGCCTCTCTCCACTTCTTAAAAGCCAATAACTACAGCTTGTTTGAGGTAAAGTTGCAAAAAGAATTGGTAAAAGTTGCAAAAAAACATGAAATGCAGCAAAGATTGCTCTGCCATCCCATCACAAAGACAAGGGGGTAAGGAACTACTCCACATCTCCATCTCCTCAGAATAGCACATAAGGCTCCACACGGACATTGACCTAAATCTGAAAAGAAAAGACCTCTCCCAGTGGGTAAGCTCCAAAGTTAAATATGGTGCTAGATCTCCAGTCACAAAAGTGATACAATATTTATGAACAGTGGGGCATATTATCAAGGTGTTAACATGGGCTTCTATGGGCATTAACAATGGCGAATTATCAAGCCCATTATCGCCATTTTATCAGCAGTTTCCTGCCGATAAAACTAACAACGGTCCTTGATAATATGCCCCAGTATGTTTACTAAAAACTTCCTGAGTTCTTTGGGAGAAGGTGAAATCTGCATGTCCATAATTTCACCAACCTTTTATCAAGTTGATTAATGGTGCCCGGGCGGTACAAATTCCAGGGAGATCGATGTCAGCAAAAGGACTTGCATACATAGTTTAACCAGGGAATAGAATTACCCTTGTCCTGGCAAAGGCAGGCAAATATGACAGACCTATTAAAACTTGTTGTGTTATTACTCCACACACTCACCCAAAGCAGGACGGGTGCCAGCTTAATAGAATCTGAGACATATTCTAAATTAAATTCAGAATGCAAGATAAAGTTCGGACTGGAAAGCGGGAGGTTCAAAAACTGCATACAAATTCTGTTTTCTTCTACCTGTATGGGTGTGCCCTTTTGGTAATCCCACCCCCCACGCCACAGGTTGCTGTAGGGATCCACAGCAGCTTAGAAATCTTAAGAAAGGAAGAGATGGTACCATGTCCATCCTTCTGGGCCCGATTAAATAAAGATCTGGCTACTTTTCCCAATTTCAAGCACACTGTATTAACTTGTGGTGGCCAGGAGTTGCCAGAATCAAACGTAAAGCCCAAATACCAGATGTTTCATACCTTACTCAAATATTCTTCCTTTAGCTCACAAATTGCTAAGGTTTTCCTAACAAGCCCACAGGCCATTATATGGTATTCTCCAAAGTTGGTCAACAATTCAAGGTTGTCCATAAATGATACAAAAGATTCCACCAAAGTGAGCAAGGCACGTGGCCTCCTGCCCATTAAAACAGCATTGTTGACATATAATAATGCTGGGACGAGAGAGTTGACAATTTTAGACACATCCCTAGTAGAGCTAGACCTGTGGGCATTTACACCATTAATATAGATAATAAAACACAGGGGTGCCAGAACGCACCCCTGACACACCCCATTAGCTAGTGGAAAGACATCTGAGTATTCCCCAGACCAGCAGTACCATATCTTGGCCCCTCCATGTTAATGCAAACAATTTAAAAAATAAGCTAAAGGAGCTTCTACCCTGAGGTTGATTAAAATCAATCACAATTTCCTTCTATTCATGCAATCAAATGCTGATGACAGGTCAATGAAAGCCAGGTATAATGGGCAGCGCTTAGCGATTGCATATTTACTCACAATCAAATGCAAGTTCAAGCACTGCTCCACTGTTCCTAGTCTGGGTCGGAAACCATATTGACAGGGGATAGAATTATATTATCACTAGCCCAAGTCTGCAGGCGGTTAAAAATAACCATCCCCAGAATCTTCATCAAACTATCAATGAGGGCTATCGGCCTGTAAAATTTATGGGACCCCCTATTTCCCTTCTTAAAAATTGGTACAATAATAGAAAGGGTACAGGTCACTGGAACCCTATTACACAGAGAGTAAGCAAATATATTAGTAAGCACAGGACCCCATGGATCTAGATTACAATTAAGGCTCCCTGTTTTCCGTTTTTACAGATTTTTTCAGATAAATACAGACAGAAAACATAAATTTTCAAGTCTGTATTTATTTTTAAATGTTTTTAATTTTACATTTGATTGATTGGTTTGAAACTAGTTCAAATATCTTTGGGGGACTATTTATGGTGAATGCTAATTACTGTTTTTGTTTATTAATTTTATATTGACATAGTTTATACATGTGCATTAATTTAATGTCATAACATGTTTTTATTTAGAATTATGTTGATTTTCCATTGTTTGAGATTTTGGTTTTCTTGATTGTTGTTATGTTCCCTTAGATTTAATGCTTATGCGATATTTGTTATTTCTTTATTTTTTTGCTAATGATATCGATATTGTGTATGTATTTCTTTTAGCTCTTTTTTGTCACAATTTTTGTTTTGTTTACTGTTTATGCAGAGGACCACAATATTTTTGCTTTCAATATTCGTTTGGTATTATTTGTGTTGGTCAATGTTCTTTAACCCGATATAGTGTCATACAGCCACAACAAGGCCCTTCAAACTGAGAATAAACTCTCTGAGTAACTGCTTAGCTGCTGTAATGGCATCAGCATGGGCACATCCTTACAACATACACAGAATAGCCAAATCATATGAGTAGTTTGCACACTTCGGCAACTGTAAAGAGTCCATGTGGAGGTGCCGAAATCAGCCCCAAGAGGAAGGAGGAGCAGCAGGGGGAATCATGATATCTTTTCTGGCATTATGTGCGAGACAAATGGCACAGGAGTGGTAATAATGTTGACCTATTATGTCATCCATACTGGCATGAGCTGCTCCATGATACAACCTGGTGAGATTAGGGAGTAGAATTTACAGGACAATCACATTCCCAGTGCTGTCTCTCAACATCCCTCTGGGTCTCTTTTACATTTCTGCTTGATCCAGTACTGTTTTTCTGTTTTGAAGGTTTGGCGCTGAAATTGACACAAATTCTTTAACGTTGGTAATGGAAATCAACAATTTCACATAACATACAAAGCAAAATAAGTTTTAGACAAAGCAGCAATTTTTTGTGTCTACAACAGCTATGGTACTAGCCCATGAAACATTATCCTGGGGATGCTGGTGTAAGGCACACTTTACCACCACCACCACCTTCTTAAGAAACTATAAGGTACTCCAGGGATTTAGAACATACTCAACATTTGTAATAGGGGTTCTGACCGATGTTAAAAAAAGACAGAATTCCTGTCTCCATAAAAGCTCAAAGTCGTATGTCACTCCCAACTTATAATTTGAATCAATGTTCATAAGTTCTTGCAAGAGCCTTTCCTATACTGTTGGTACAAAGTATGGGCAGGTGTCCTGTTTGATGAGGGCTCGTTACGTTTAGATTTTCCAGCTCTAACCTCTTTTCCTTAATGTTCACTCGTATCTTGGTAACAAGAAAAGGGCCTGCTGGCCTTGTGCCCACAGTTTATACCATCGAGGGAGAAGGAAAAATGGGATAAGGGGGCATATTATCAAGAAAGCACGATCCATTATCGCCGCTTTTATCGGCAGGAAACTGCCGATAAAGCGGCGATAATGGGCTTGATAATATGCTCTATGGAATTCCAATCGAAGCCCATGTTAGATGTCTTCACATCTAACATGGGCTTTCGAATGGAATTCCATAGAGCATATTATCAAGCCCATTATCGCCGCTTTATCGGCAGTTTCCTGCCGATAAAAGCGGCGATAATGGATCGAGCTTTCTTGATAATATGCCCCAAGGCTCCTTAAGTTATGCTTCTAACTTGTCTTGTCTGGGCTGAAGGAGCAGAAGGTATGTAATTACAACAAAATATCCCCTTGCACTTGATAAGCCTTCAGCCAGCACCCCGAGATGCTCATAAAGGGGTTCAGCAGCTACGACAGAGGGTCTCTTTCTCAAACACATTCAACCTTCAAAGGTCTGTGCTTCACCTGCTAGTGGTCCTCCCTATCTTCCCTGGCACACTGTTCTCACGCTATTTCTAAAGTTACTCACTGTAAACCATGAATTCACACTCATATGCGTTTTCTGATCACTGACTCCTCCCAATCCTGCCTGCCCAACCAACTTGTGTTCCCTGTCGTCTCTTACCTGGGCCACATTGTGCGCACACTTTTTTGCAACATAGGTAACAATGCAGGTCATGCAAAGCAAACAAGCACACAAATATATGGTAACCACAGTAAGACTGCATAAATTATGGTTTAATCATACTGACGCTTTTAGCCAAATCTCTAGGCCCAGTGGTGAGCCATGCCCCACCCCAGTCCTTCTGGAGAACGTTCTCCCTTACCTGCTTGGGGTCCAGTCCAGCACCCTGCTATCTACTGCTTGTGGAGATGGTTTTTCAGCAGAAATGCACCATCTGTTGAAATAAAACACACCACCTCGGAAAGCCAAAAGTCTAAGGTTCTGATTTAGATCCTGGCGGTCTCACCGCAGTCCTGCTGTGGCGGTGGTCGCAAGTACTCCCCCAATTTTATGGTCATTTGCCTGCTGTATTTAGATGCATGCAGCCTGACTCACTGTCCGTGTTGATGGAGTGTTTCCCACAGCAGTGGTGACACACTGCTGCCGAGGTGGCTGAGTATAATGCTGGCGAATAGTACTCCATTGCCTCCAGGGTGGCGGGTTCTCGCCAAGCTTATTTAGATTTCACAAATGTGCTAGTGGCCTCCTAGTGGAGGTTCTCTGATGGAGGGAGTCTGTTGCGGTGTGCGCTCAACAATGCACCATCACTGTGGCCATTGGATGGATGCTAGTAGAACACACCTGATGTCCATTAGCCAATTGGAAACTCATGCATATCACACTATAAAATAACTAAATTTCAGGCCATGATCCTTTGCCATTCCACTGCAAGATGACATTTTGAGAGATAAATTAGCTCAGTTTTGGTCCTTTCCCCTGTGCTTTGCCCCTTTATCTTCTTTCTTTTATTACCTTATGGTTAATTTTTTTATTTAGTCATATTACTTAGCACAATGCCAGGCCCCAATAATGCATGTTTACTGAGGAAGAATAGTCAGTCATGGTGGATGAAATCATAAGAGTAGAGCCACCTTGTTTAAAGCCCAAGTCCCAAATACATCCCTCTCACCAAAAAAGCAAATGTGGGCCAGAATAGTCACAGAGTCACTGGTGCACATGGGGGAGATGAGGAAGAGGTGGAACGATCTGCTGGGAAGGGTGCGTTTCTCTAGCCTCCAACATCACATGGAGGCCTGGAGGACTGGTGGTGGTTCACCCAGGCACCCCTTACAACTCATGCCATGGGAGAAGAAGGTTTTGTAGATCCTACATCCTGAAGGCTTGACAGGAATACCTGGTGGAGTGGAACCTTGTAAGTTACACTTTACCAGGTCTCACTAAACCTCAATGTCTTGTTTGTCCTCAACTCAGCCGTTGCCAATGTGCTCTGCACATATTTTAATGACATAGACACTTCTTCAAACTATCAGTATCAGATCATTTGCATTGCTTGTGAGAATGTATTAGGTGGCATCAATGAATATAGGTGTCAATCTCCATTACATGCCACATGATGGTATGGTGCCTGTAAGTGTTACAACTCCAAATAACCCATTACCAACAAGTGAGTTGTATTGTAAGGGTCTGTAAAATTCCAACTGAATAATTTCACCAGGTATGTTCCACTTACCCTTTTTGCAAGTGTTGAGAATTTGTCTTTGGAATTACTACACCTACCATGAAGCACTGTTTATGTTTTGTCAAAAGAATATTGCCAAGTCATATTGTTCATTCTCTCTTGTCTAACATATTTCTACATATGGTAAAGTGTCCTGTAATGATCAATGCACTCCTCTGAAAATGGTTTATGTTGTTTTCTGAATGTTATCCTGTTCTTCTCAACCAATTGATTTGATGTCATGAGTCTCAAATATCAAACTGTGTTCACCGAAAAATTGTGAGGCATAGACATAACTATGCTGCATGTAAGTGGTACTTGCAAAAATGGACACTGCACTGTCTACATGATGACTAATGCTAAACATGCATCCCAAATGTTTAAATGTATTTTTTTAAGTCAGGAATTGTCAATTACATATTTCACCTTTCCACTGTTTTTGGTTGAATGGTTAGGAGATGTGAGCTATACTTCAATGAATCGATCAATCATTTGTAAAGCATACTAGACCCGCGAGGGTCTCAATGCGCTGGGGGGGTGTGCTACTGATCGAACCGCCAGGTCTTAAGTATCCTCCTGAAGGTCAGCAGGTCTTGGATCTGTCGTAGGCTCAGTGGGATGGTGTTCCATGTCTTGGCGTCGAGGTGGGAGAAGGATCTCCCATCTGTGGTTGTTCTTCGGATGCGCGGGACAGTGGCGAGTGAGAGGTCGGCTGAGCATAGCTGGCGATTGGGGATGTAGAAGGAGAGCCGTCTATTGAGGTAGGCTGGGCCGGTCTTGTGGCGTGCCTTGTGTGCGTGGGTGAGGAGCTTGAAGTATATCCTCTTGTTGACAGGGAGCCAGTGCAGGTTTCTCAGATGGTATGTCGAGGATCAGTCGTGCCGAGGTGTTTTGAATGCGTTGTAGTCGTTTGATGAGCTTGGTCGGGGCTCCCGCGTAGAGAGCCTTTCCATAGTGAGTCTGCTGCTGATGAGGGCCTGGGTGACTGTCTTTCTTGTATCTGTCGGATCCATCTGTAGATCTTGCGGAGCATGCGGAGGGTGTTGAAGCAGGAGGAGGAGACGGCGTTGACTTGCTTGGTCATTTAGAGCCTTGAGTCGAGGATGACTCCCAGGTTGCGTGCATGGTCGGTGGGTGCCGGGGCTGCCCCCAGTGCCGTCGGCCACCAGGAGTCATTGAACAACGTTGGGCTGAGGGAGGATCCCTGGGGTACGCCGCAGATGATCTCAGAGGCTTTGAAACGGAATGGAGGGAGGCGGACGCTCTGGGTTCTGCCGGAGAGGAAGGAGGTGGTCCAATCCAGAGCCTTGTCTCGGATCCCTGCGGCATGGAGGCGTGCATGTAGTGTGCAGTAGTGTAAGAAAATTATAGCTAGAGGTAAATATCAACAAGGCCTATTAATGAGAATACCTCTATGTGCAGTGGCAGACAGTGTTGAAGGCGGCAGAGAGGTCTAGGAGGATGAGTGCTGCGGTCTCGCCATTGTCCAGCAGGGTCCTGATGTCGTCGGTGGCAAAGATGAGGGCAGTCTCGGTGCTGTGGTTGCTGCGGAATCCTGACTGGGAAGGGTCAAGGATTCTGTTTTCTTCGAGGTATCGGGTTAGCTGTCTGTTGACGGTTTTCTTGATGACCTTGACCGGGAAGGGGAGCAGAGAGATGGGCCAGAAGTTCTTGAGGTCTCTTGGGTTTGCCTTAGGTTTTTTGAGTAGGACGTTGATCTCTGCGTGTTTCCAGATCTCTGGGAAGGTCGAGGGAGAGATTGATGACATTGCGCAGGTGGGGTGCGATGGAGCTGCTTGATCTGTTGAAGACGTGGTGCGGGAATGGGTCTGATGGACAGCCGGAGTGGATTGTGCGCATGGTCTTGATGGTGTCATTGATGCTCACGCTGGCCCAGGATAGCAGGGGGTCGTGGTCGATGGTGTGTGGAGAGCCTCTTGTGTTGCTGTCTGTTGGTGCTCTCTAGGTGTTGAAGCTGTTGTGGATGTCTGTTATCTTGCTGTGGAAGAAGGTGGCGAGGGAGTCCTACAGGGCTTGCGAAGGCGGGCCGTCGTTAATGTTCGATTTGGGGTTGGAGAGTTCCTTCACAATGTTGAAGAGCTCCTTGCTATTGTGTACGTTGTTCTCGAGGAGGTCTTTAAAGGAGGTTCTCTTGGCCGCCCTGATGAGGTGGTGGTGGTTGCGGATGGCGTCCTTGTGTGCTGCGTGACTGTCTGGAGTTTGTTCACTGTGCCATTTCTTCTGTTGTTTCCGGCAGGCTTAATTGGAGGCCAGGAGTTCTGGGGTGAACCAGCAGGCCCTCTTGCTGGATTCTGTGGGGGGTTTCTTCAGCGGGGCAAGGGTGTTGGTGCAGTCCTCGATCCAGCGTCTGAGGCTGTGGGCAGCGTCGCCAGTGTTGGAGGGTTCGGTGGGTGGGCTGAGAGCAGGTTTTCGTGTAGTTGTTCTTCAGTGATTTTGCTCCAGCAGCGGCAGGGGATCTGTTGGGTGCGGTGGGTTTCTGGAAGGCAAAGTGGATGCAGCTGTGGTAGGTCCAGAGGAGTTTGGTGGTGTAGCTGATGGAGACGTGCAGGCTTGCGGAGAAGACGGGGTCGAGTGTGTGGCCGGCGGAGTGGATGGGCGTTGTGACAAGTTGCTTCAGTCCAAGGTTGGCGAGGTTGGCGATCAGGGTTGTGGAGATGTTGTCTTTGTTGTTCTCAAGGTGAAAGTTCAGGTCTCCGAGGAGGATGTAGTCAGTGGAGGTCAGGGCGTGCGTGCTGATCAAGTCGGCAATGGAGTTGCTGAACTGGGTGCGGGGTCCGGTGGGTCGGTAGACGAGGGTGCCTCTGAGGGGGGAGTTAGTGTCTGTGTGGATCTGGAAATCATGTGTTCGGCGGTACTGAGCGCATCGTCGGTGCTAGTCGAGACCCTGATGCTGTTCTTGTGGATGATGGCGATTCCTCCTCCGACTTGGTTGGTGCGGTCTCTGTGGGTGATCTTGCAGCCGTCTGGGATGGCTATGGCGATATCAGGTGCGGAGGAGTTTTTTAACCAGGTCATTGTCAGGAAGGCGACGTCCGGGGATGTTGTGTCGAGCAGGTCCCAGAGCTCGACGGTCTGCTTGCGTGCGGAGTGGGTGTTCAATAGTATGCATCAGAGGTGGTGGGGGTCTTTCTTGGTGGGTGGTTCGTCGGCTCTGAAGCTGGTGTAGCTGCAGTTCTGGCAGGTGAAGGGGCCGTGTGTGCTTTTCGGGCGGCCTTGAAGCAGGTGTGGCTTCGTCGGGAGTTGAGAGCGTGCAGAGTGCTGGCGTCATAGTGGCAGCGGTTGTCGTGGCCGATGCGGGGGCCAGTGGTTCTGGTGCTGGGTGAGATCCAGGCACGGACTGGCTTGCCTTCGGCGCGTTGAGAAACATGTTAGGACATCTAATTACCTACTCATTTGAAGATGTATTGTTTGAAATTGCAAAATGTTAGGGTAATATTTTCAAAATTACTGAAAGCTATAATCGTGATAATCTCTATGTTTTTTTATTCTACATTGTTTGTCTCAAAAGATTTGGATGTAAAATACACACGTTTACTAATGAAACCATTCTCAATTTCTCAATAGGTCCAACTGCCAGATCATGAGGCCAGGTTTCTACCACTGAAGAGACCTCCACTCCATCCAATGTTCAAGCCTTCAGTGAGGAAAACACTCCTGGTAATCTGGGTGACGATAAGGATCCTGGTCCATCTGGTCAACATGGGCAAACAGCTCTAGAGAGTCTCACTCTGCCCACACCAACACCTCTCACCCCAGCTTTAACACCGCCACTAACTAAAGGCTCAACTTCTTTTGTTCCTATCACTGTAACACTGATCATTAACCCTGAGCGTAGTACGCGTAGCTACGTGAAGTGTCCTAGCACTACTTGAGCTACGAGTAGCTCCGCGAGCGCGCGTAGTTGCTTGTCGCGCCCATTCGCGAAGTGTTTTTTCTTGTTCGGGAACGCGATGTGCGTGTTTGGGGGGCTGATTGCGTGCTCGGGGGATAGTATCTCGCAAACTTGCCCATGAGGTCGCCTATGGGCGCGGCCATCTAGTTTTTCAATTGTCCCACCCGCGATGCCTTTTTCCTGGTCCGGGTCGCGTATAGCGTGTTTGCGATGTGCATGTCATGTTCAGAAACGCGTTTTACTTGTTAGTGACGATAATTGCATGATTGGGAGGAAATATCGTGCAAACTTACCCACGCGGTCGTGATGGGCGTAGCCATCTTGTTTTTCACTCTATGCTATGGTTCACGACCTGCTTTTCTATCCTCCCTCAATCTTTGCAATCCTTAGTTTTATACACTATCTCTCTCTGTCCCAAGTTTATATTTAGCATTTTATTTCTACTTTTAGTGTGTTTTTTTTACTTTTCTACTGTTTTATATTACTTCTTTCTTTAAGCTCCTACTTCTTCCCTCAACTTTATTTTTTCCTTCTAACTTTTCTTTTCTGTCTCTCACACACCCAAGAACCATGGCGAAGGATAGCACTACCGGCTGCAAGGGCAAGGCGCCTGCGCCCAAGAGCCGCCTGCCTTGCGGTAGAATGCGCCCTGCAGGTGTGCAGGCCTGGCAGCTTTTTTGCGAGGCGGAGGTGGCCGCCCTTGTTTTTTCTGTCCAGCGCCACCTCCCCTTGACCTTGGCAGCAGGGCTCCAGTTACCCTACCCAGGAGCGTCACCGTCGGTGGGCGAAGGTGCGCCAGGCAGTGTTTCGCTGCTCAGTGGTCCAGCGCACCCATAACCACTTGCCCACCGGTGGTCAGACATCCTGGACCAGGAGCAGAACCTGTTGTACTTGCTAGGTGTCGAGGTCGTGGGGCTTGGTGAGTAGCTAATATATAGTAGTATAAGTATTGTGTATAATTTGTTACAGCGCCTCTGCTATACCCCCGCTAAAAAATGTAAGTTCAAGCTGTCTGATAATGACAGATGTGACAGATGTAATGCGGCTGGGGTGGGATTTATGCATCTGGCGTGGGAATGCCCCAGGATGTGCGAATATTGGGCACAGGTGCATGAGGCCATAGTCAGTATGTTAGAGGATACTTTTGAGAGAGACCCACTGAGTATGCTACTGGGTTACACTGCACAGATCCCTAGGCACAACACGAAACTCTTTGATATTTTATTGTTATTGGCAAAGCGTAGAGTGGCATGCCATTGAGGGAGGGCAAGGGCCCCCACATTCAAGTAATGGATGCAAGATGTCCTATATTGTCAGGAACAAACTTCAATACATGCTGAATTGATGCCGCTGGCCTCCAGACCTAAGGACATATGGGTACCAGTGCAAGCTTATCTCCTGAGTGGTACTAGGGAGGGATCTGACTCATCCATGGTATCTTGAGAGTGATAGCGAGATAAACGACTGTGTATATGGCAGTGCCCTTTTAGACACCAGTCCTTTATATGGTAACAATCATATCTGTGTCCTTGGAGAGAAGTCAGTCTATTTCGGTGATTGCTGATAAATGTTGCACAGAAGGGATGAGTTCATGTGCCTCTGTACCTGGGTGTGGGATTTTACGGAATGGCTCTGTATATCAGTATAACGATTGCTAAATCTAGGCCCAGGCATGAATATGTCTCGCTGCTTCCTATAACTTGAACATTCTGTGGGAGTCACAGAGAACAGTAAAGTCTCGATGTCATGATTTTACGTTGCTATGTATGTCACGATGCACACATTTTTTACTGTTGTTTCTATTTTTTATACCTGAAAAATTATAAATAAACGCTCCATACCACTACTATTAGTCTGTCTGTAGCTAAGCTTCCCTAGTTGGCCACTCTTAATTTAAGGTTTTCTTTTGAATAAAACGCAGATTGACCAATAGCTCTAGCCACTGGGTCCTGTCCTTTGGGTTGTCCTCTTCTAGTCTTCTTAATCTTGAGGCTTTGACAATTCCCACCAACAAAATGCCCACCCAGATATTTGACTAGTATTTTTGATAGGATAGTACATACTTCTACTGTTGTGGGGTTTCTGCATAGCCACATACAGAACTATGTACAAGAAAATAGGATGTTGGTGATGGGAGGTTGGACCTTACTCACACCTCAGTCAGAACCCACAATCCCCTGACCGACTAGCTATAGTGTCTCATTAGGTCCCGAACCCCCACACGAAGATACCCAATGATTACACAACCCAGAACATAACACCCTTTCGCTCACTCACTCGTGTAAGTCCACCCCACCACACCAAATACCATAGAGTCTATGTGTAGTGCAAAAGGTTTATTTTCAAATACAAACTCTGTACGTTGTTCTATGAAATTACTACAGCCAGCTCCAACAGCAAAATGCATAAGATTAAAACAGTAAACATTTGTTACAAGAGCATGATAGAAGGCAAAAGATCTGTCTGAATTCAGGGAGACCCCTAACCGTAGAACGTAGAAATATCGGTTACATGCATCATAAGCTCTGCAAATATCTGGTTTGTAGAAGGGAATCATCTGCCTATTATGAGAAAAATGGTACGCGTTAGATAGTATAATGCAAATATGCAAGCATTTCGTAGTCATGCCAAAAAGTGAAACATGTTATGGCTAAGCAATACGGACTAACCAAACTCTATAACAAAGTGACTTGTTTTTCGACCTCTTCACTTGTACCCAACACTCATGTGGGCTCAAAGGTGTCTTACTGCACAACAAGCTGCGAGGTAACATGCGCAAAAGACATGAATCTAAAATGGTTACATGGCTTAGGCTAACTTTCCAAAGAGTAGAGTAGGACTATATGACCCTAGGAAACATACCACTCTAGTAACCAATTTGGACTAGTGATGATGTATGTTCTATATGTATGTATTAACTTTTTTTTTCAATCTACCTAGTGAAAACAAATAAATAGGGGAAGGTGACAGGCATCTAAACATGTGTAATGTTGTTTCTTGGGGTACTACCAACTACCACTGCCGGCGGGGCCAGCGGTGATTGCATTGCGGCCATCCCGGGGGGGGGGGGGCAGGAGAAGATGCAGCACCTGTAGGGGCTACAGGGGGGAGCCACCAGCAGTGGCGGACGGTGGTAACTTATATTCATTACCTATTGACATTAAAACTAGCTGGAAGGGTGTTCACTTCACTCACTGTACTGTTGAGACTTATTAAGTATGAAGTGGTAATGAACATTATACAACGGTTGAAGAAGACACCCTTTACTATGCATTAGCATTGCATTAGCAATAGCATTAGCAGTGTGAGTTGAGTAACCAAAGGCCTCTTCTATCTGACTCGAACTCAGCTGTGAACATTTTATGGAGAAGACTAAAAGTCAGAGCAGATGACCTTGATGAATGTGTTGAACAAAAAGGGAAAGAAGGGTGGAAGGATGAAGGACAGGCGAGATGTAATATGACTGGCAGAGAAGGATACGTTGGAAGCATGCATAGGTGGCTGATAAGAATCAGATCATATGCATGGGTTGTTGAAGGATGGGTGGAAGGTGAAAGAAGATGACTGCCTGGATGGGCGACACAGTATGGGTGAATACTAGATAGCAAGAATCATCAGCGGTGTTTGGGTCAAACTCAAAGCCAAGGCTAGCAAGGAAGGAGCAGATGCATAGTTGTTGGTGAAACCAACTAAGGTTTGTTAGGAGATATATAAAACCGAATGATAGTTATTTACTTTTGATGGATGCCTGGATGTATTAATCATAGACAGCATAGGTGGAGACTGTCACTGGATGCAGAGTCTTACTTTGAAGAGAATGTAAAAGAAACTGCACCCAAGTAGCAACGCGGAGGGGAATATAAGTAGCATTTTCAGAATACAGTTGACTCACAGTAGTTTGCACCACATCATATATATATATATATATATATATATATATATATATATATATATATATATATATATATATTATAAAGCGCCTTCCTCCGACTTCGAGGACCACTCCCTATCTATGTTACTTTATTTTCGATTGTGTCAGCCGCCTGCAAAAAGTGGCCTATCTGTTGGTTACACAATCAATGAAAACAAAGTGTTGTATATGAATTTAGGACCCTAGTGACCCTAGTGTAATTTTCCAGATTCATGCCCATATATAGGTATAAAACACCCTATCCTTATATAGGCATAGAAATCATAACCATATTTAGACTTAGCCTATGCAGTCCAAATACGGCATGGCTACTTCCTCTAGTTCCGAAAATCCACAACGATTTCTTGGAAAAACCCGCCTTCAGCAGTCAGGGACTTCCCCTTGCTTGAATATTGATTTATCCAAGAACTCATGGAGTTTTCAAAGAACTGAGTCTTTGATGACGTTATTATGTCCAACCTTACGTCAAACTAGGCACCTTCAAGGTGTAAATATGCACACACTTGCCCAGGCAAACACACAGTGGTTTGGAGCAGTTTGACTATCTACCTACACGACACAGCTTGCCGCAGCAAGTGCCGAAGGAAGCCGACCTTCCAGCAGACGCACTGAGAGAGACGCTGTCTTTTCTCTTGATGAGAAATCCAGCTCCAGTATTTCCAAACTACCCTTGCGGGTTGTTGGGAAATGGAGTCCTGAGAGAGAGATACCAGACCTCCTTCATTCTAAAACCAAGGTACGGGACTCATTAGACCCTTAGAGAATTCTTGGATAGGTTCTTGGCAAAAGAATACTGAAACTAAGCTACACCTCACTTACTTCTTCCCTTGTACTAGACCTAGGTTAGGTACACTGGGGTAGGCGTATTTTAGAAGCACCAGTTGAGTACTTTTTAGTCTTTATTTATTAATGTATGTATTATATATATTTTATGACTTAGATACCATATCATGCTTTTACAGTATTATTTTATAATACTCTTCGTACTGTATGCATTGTACTTTGCAACCAGTATTACGATTGTAGCAGTTCATTGCCTCTGCATGAGAAAGAAGACTGTTCAATAAATACCATTTTATTGAAAACGCCTGTCTCTCTATTTCTCTGCACCTCTGGTGAAACGAAGCATGGACGATTGACTGAGTGAAATAACTATCTATTGTTTCCGCGACTCTAGAGATACATTTCTTATTCTTGGGAAACAAAGTTGTCATGTTTATGCGGTTGTCAGACACTAATCCCTTCTTGTTCATTCGAGAAAGTTTCTAGTAACCTCTGAGCTAGCTGGCACTCACAATTAAGTCTAATATATTTGATAGAGACCTAGTAGACCTCAGTCCTACATCAAATCTATAGTATATATTATTCCAATGCGCAGAGCCTATTCGGTATATATGAACTACACTACAAAAGTACCTTTTGCAGTAGCGGTCGGTGGAGGAAGTGCTGGTGAGCAGTGATGTGGGGAGGTGGAGGGGCAGGGCGGGGGTAGTAAACTATGGATTACAGCCAAATACAGGTAAGTAAACAAAAAAATAAATAAAACGAATTTCATTGTGCGCACTGCACCGCCAAATGAGATGCAGTGAGCGTAATAACATTTGTTTTATTTATATATGTGCTTACTTACCTGTAATTGGCCGTAATCCATAGTTTAATACCACCTACCCTGCGCCTCCCCCACACCATGTCACCACCCGCGAGCACTCCCACCACTGACCGATTCTGTACTGACCTTATGTCGTCGTTCCATATATAAGCAATGATAATTGGACCAGGTATATAATAGTAATCTGCCTTTTTGTAGTAGCCAGGGCAGAGCGAAAGTGAAATTGAGCAATTGCCCTTCATGTAACGGATAGAGTATGGCCAGTGCCACCCATATTAGAAAAATACGAGCGTCCCCACCTGCAGTCAGTAGTAAATAAAACTAACGGGAGTCTGCATCATGACTCTTATGTTTGTTTTGGGTGCAAGCTTAGCTGACTGAGCTGGCATGCCAGCTACTACAAGGTTATGTAATTTAGCTAAACTACAGATAAGAACAAGACTGGTGTTCTGTGTACTGGAGTCCATAGTGCTAGAATAATGCCTGAAACTCCAACAAATGTTAGAGGCCGAGGAAGTGGGAGGATAGATACATACCACAAATGTTATGTACTGCGCTTGCTAGTGTTACTGTGCCACTATCTGTTGAATTAATTTTGTGTTACTGTTTTGCTAAGAGTATTGGTTACAATTCTATTTCTTTCTTGACATAGATCCTCCTTCCCCAAAAAAACCCTCACCGAAGGAGTTGGCAGCCAGGGCCCAGTGCCAGAAACTGGAGGCCATCTGCCAAGAGTACCGTCAGCTGGTGGCTCAGGCAGAGGAGGAGGAGGCAGCAACTGCTGCAGCCTCCTCCAATGCCCCGGGTTCCAGCCAGGCCCCGCCTCCAGTGGTACGGCACTGCTGTCGGGCAGCCGCCCACCATCGCACTTTGTCAAGCACTGCTGCCCCCGACCCTGGATGCAACTGCAGGGCATTTCACCGCCAATTGGTCCTCTCAATGGCACGCCTAGAGGAGCAGCTAGAGGAGCGGGTTAAGATCCTGGTGTACAAACACCTTAAAGCCCACCAAATCTAGAACTATCTAGGACCCCGTTGCATTGCCCCTTTTTTAGGTCTCGCCTAGACGAAAGCAAAAGCGAAGCTTTTGCTGTCTATGCGAGACAACTTATGTTGCCGCTTTTCTGGGAATATTGTGGACATCAGACTGTGACGAGCCTGTCCTCCTGGAGATTGCAGCTCGTGAGCGCGCACGTCGCGTCGCCCTGCCTGCTATTCGCATTCACACAAAGGCTCCCGCACGCATGCGCACATACACACACTGCATACACACACACGCACCCCCCAGACTGTGACGAGCCTGTCCTCCTGGAGATTGCAGCTCGTGAGCGCGCACGTCGCGTCGCCCTGCCTGCTATTCGCATTCACACAAAGGCTCCCGCACGCATGCGCACATACACACACTGCATACACACACACGCACCCCCCTTTAACAGACACACGCGCAGACAGACACACGCACGCACAGACACACTACAACAGACACACGCGCACACCCCACCCCCACTCACCTCTCCTCCTCCGCAACACACTCACCTGTTCTGGCGGTGCTCGGCGTGCCTCTCGGGCGGCGGTTGCGCTTTGCGGGGCACTCTCACCACATGAGAGACCCGCCTTCTTCATGCGCCCGGCCGCTCTTCACCCGGTCCCCCATCTCGGGACCGGGACTCGATCAGGAGCCCTCGGGGCTCCTCGAACAGTCTCTTCTCTTTGCGCCGCGATGGGGGCGGGACTTCCGGTTGGGGCCGCGCTGCGATTGGCCGGCTGCCCAACCGCTTCCGGGTCGTCGCAGGCAGCGCGGCGGCCCAGCGGGAACTTGTTTATCTTTTTTTTGCTTCGACCTTGCTTTGATCACAACACTGATTTCAATACAGATTGAATGTGTACGATAAAGCAGAGAAGACGAAGAAACTCTTCTTAGAAAGATACTGCAGTAAAAGGAGTCTCTGAGCTAGCTCCTGCGCAGAAGATTGGAAGTGCAAGCATGCCACAAAGACCAGTGTCTCGCCTCGGAGTCTAAGAAGGAGAGTTGCGAGTTCGCTCTTAACACTAACGTGTTTCCGCCGAGCATGAGCGGTTCCTGTTCAGCTAAATCTGATTTTCTACAAAGATTAGAGTCCGATACCAAAAAATGATTCGCTCTAAGGATCGTTAAATGCAAGGTCTTGTTGAGGGGCTTTTTTCCATTCTTTGCAGTTTTAAGGAGCTTTGTTGCTCTGTTCTATATCTCTTCATCTCCGAACCACTTGCACATTCGACACTGAAAAACAAGGATGAAAACCAGAAAAGAGATTTCCCAGCGGAGGTCAGACCAAGTGAGTGTCACTGTAGCATTGTATATGATTTAGCAGTCATTTACAATCAGCAAAGTTTCTGAACCTTTGATTATAGCTTTATATATTTTTATTCCCCATGTTGCACCGAGCGAGCCAAGATGGTGCTCCCAAGAGAGCGCCGATAATGATGCCACGCTTGCCCATCTGAGTTGTGATGAGTCCCCGCACACAATCTTTTTTTTAAATGTATTCATATATTAAATGCATTGCTGTTCCTCAGGCCGCACCACATGGGCTTCGGGCGGGTTACAGCCTGGTAAGGTGGGATAACGAGCACAGTGCATTACACTGTGACTGTTTGGTTAGTGTCTGATATTCTCAGCATTGGGGAGAAGGGTTACCGTGTATTCGTCATATTTATTCACCTGTCTTGGCAATATCTGCCTAAGATGAGTGCCTTGCCTTCAAGTGTGTCCTGCATGGCAGTGAGTTATTGTTGAGTGTTATTTCCTCCGTTAGAACATTCAGGAGTTTTGGGGTCCAATGCGGGAATGTGTTTTTTCAGAGCGTTGCTCTTCCTCCTTAGACATGTTCAGAATCAGGTATGTTTTGTTTCTGTGGTGCGCGCTCCTGCAGTGATCACAAGCATGTCTTTTAAATATGTGGGAATTCATTTCCGTGGGCCCTCACTCTCTGCTCCTGTTACAGCTCTGTAGTGCCACGCTCGTGTGTGGACACTCACAATAAGAGTCTGTTTTCCAACAGTGTCTTCTGAATTTCAAACACTTGGCACTACAGCTCTGCGACGCTGCCTTCCTGTCTCTTTCCCTGCATTTCTCTCTCCGTTCCTGCCTTTCTCTCCCTCTCTCCGTTCCTGCCTTTCTCTCTCTCTCTCCGCTCCTGCCTTTCTCTCCCTCTCTCCGCTCCTGCCTTTCTCTCTCTCCCTCCGCTCCTGCCTTTCTCTCTCTCTCCGCTCCTGCCTTTCTCTCTCTCTCTCCGCTCCTGCCTTTTTCTCTCTCTCTCCGCTCCTGCCTTTCTCTCTCTCTCGCCGCTCCTGCCTTTCTCTGTCTCCCTCCGCTCCTGCCTTTCTCTCTCTCTCCGCTCCTGCCTTTCTCTCTCTCTCCGCTCCTGCCTTTCTCTCTCTCTCCGCTCCTGCCTTTCTCCCTCCGCTCCTGCCTTTCTCCCTCACTATTCCCGTCTTTTTCTCTCTGTTACCGTCTTTTTCTCTCTGTTACCGTCTTTTTCTCTCTGTTACCGTCTTTTTCTCTCTCTGTTACCATCTTTCTCTCTCTGTTCCCGTCTTTTTCTCTCTCCGTTACCGTCTTTTTCTCTCTCTGTTACCGTCTTTCTCTGTTACCGTCTTTCTCTGTTACCGTCTTTTTCTCTCTGTTACCGTCTTTTTCTCTCTCTGTTCCTGTCTTTTACTCTCTCTGTTCCTGTCTTTTACTCTCTCTGTTCCTGTCTTTTACTCTCTCTGTTCCTGTCTTTTTCTCTCTTCCTGTTTCTTTACTGCGCCTTCTTTTTTTGCCGGCTGCCCTATACCCCGGGGAGCTGTGGACAGAGGCACCGGTCGTCGGCCTCCAAAAACTGGCCTACAGTGACCCAGACTCCACCCCACTCACACCCCACCAGCCGGGAAATGCCTGCTGATATAAATGGCCAATCCATCCTCTGCGAGTGTGTCTTGTAAGGGCACCCAGATTTTTCGGCTGGAACTCGGCTCGGCCCACAATGTGAAAAGTGTTTTGGCCGCAAACAATGACGTTTACTTAGGTTGTTTCAGTAGCAATCGCTAGTGATGCAGCTGTGGGGAAAGTGGCACGTTATGATCTATAAAATAAAAAGCTGAGCTTGCAAAAGAGAAGTTTGCAGTACAGGCACGGGTGCACAGGCCATGGTTTGGGGGCAGGAGAGGTGGCGGGAAGAAGAAAATAGGGTGGACGTTCAATCTAATCAGTTATTTTTCATTAATTTGCTTTGAATTTTGCAATTTGATATATTGACCACCTTTCTATATTGCACATTTAACACTATTGACTCTTCAATCTACCACTCTTTACTTTTCAATGGTTGGAACATTTCAAGCAGCATCTTTGCGGCATGCGATTAGCGCATCAGCAGAAGCTCCCCGTGGGGTCCCAGTCACAGAGAGGAGCTGGCGCAACAGCCAAGGGCCAGGAAAGTGAGGCTCATGGAATAGAATGCGAGTGCTGCACCAACGAGACGAGAGCAGTGTGCGTGCCTGTGAGTGCTGAAGAACACAGTAGAGCATGCCGCCGAGCTAAATGGTTTTCAGACAGTGACCGTCACGGCACTGAGGCAGGAAAGCAAAGTAATTATGTATCAGAGCAGGAGACGGAGTGAATTAGCCTTAAGGAAGAGAGAGCAGAGGACCCTTGTAACACTCTAACGTGACAGCAAAGAGAGGTGCCTGCTGCGTGTAACTGTGAAGGGGGCACCTCCAGAGCAGGCTTAAGCTACGTACACTAGGTATGGGCAAAGGAAGTAGGGAAGCTGCAGCATCTCAAAAAAAAGGTTTGGGGTTCAGAAAATGCTGGAACGATAACAAGCATTTGAAATGCAATTGGTCTCTCATTTACGTGACTTTAAGCTATTGACATTGTAAATAACAATACCTTTTATTTACGTTTTGGATTTTAAAACACAAATAAAAGGCATTGTCATTTACGTTTTGGATTTTAAAACACAAATAAAAGGCATTGTCATTTACAACGCCAATAGCTCAAACTCTCACAAGGGCGAGACCTATTGCATTGCAAATGCTTGTTTATTACTTTTGTTGGTGGGTGGGAATTGGTGTTGGGGTTTATGGACATTGTTTGGACTTTTTCGTTTTGGACATTGGTTGGGGTTAGGGAGAGGGGTGGGTCAGGTGTGGGATAGTTTATTTGTGTTAGGGTAATAAATTATATGTATTTATACTTAAAAATACGGTGTTAATGTTTTGTGGGTGGGTTACTGTGTTACAGATTTATGTCACATGGTTTCCTTGCTGCTGCAGGGCAGCAACTAGTGTTGGATTTACATAATCTGTCAATTTTGTAACACACAAACAGATAAATGTGGTATCCCTCACTGAGTTATTATTTGTCCTACTAGTACTGTCAGTCTCTCCTCCTAGTCCATTATACCTCTAACCAAACTTATCTTACCTGTGATTGATGATGATTAAGTTCGGCACAGAGAAGGCTGCTTGGTTTCCCAAGAGAATGGAGAAGATGCCATGGTTGTGGTGGTAGTAGTAGACACTGGCAGTAGCATTTGCAAAAGAAAAAGAGACAGTCACTTGCCTGAGAGAGGCTGTGAGATGAGTATTAGACCTTAAATAAAGTACAGTACAGAAGAAGACTGCCAAACAAACAATATTGCAACTGCTAATGTAAAATAAAACATAATGGAGGTGGGGACAGCCTTGTACAAAGAAGTTACAAACTGTAGTTGTGTTGAGTGAGTCACTTAACACAATCGTAATTCGTAACCTTTAATGCTGTGTGGTAGGATGATGAAAATGATGCTGATGAAATTAATGCCGGCAATTAATTACGATGTATTAGGCCCCTTTGGAAAAAAATTGGTTTGCAAATAGATTGAGCATGGGTGGGCAAGCAGAAGAAGATCCTCGCCCTGCCTTCATATTGAATTGGTGTTGCTTTCACCACATCTGCCCTGTCAAGCATGTGATCAATTGTTGATGTACATTTAATGTTGTCACATCACACCTCAATATAAATCACACAGCCCAGGGAAAGAGGGTTAGGGTTTAATGAATGGATGGGAAGGGGGGTTTGGGGAAAGGTTTGACAAAGAAAAACAGTATGCATGGACCCAACAAAAGCAAAACACAATCTTGTCAGACGAGCATGATCTTATCCAATAAATCTATAAAGGGAGAAAAAAGAAATGCATGCATGATGATGATGAAGAAAACTTGATGTTTTATGATAATTAGTAGTACTAACTTCTACTACTACTACTAGACAGTACAGTGCAGCAGTATATTAGTATTCATTTTGCCTTGCCTGGGTGTATACTCTCAGAGTGACCCAAATTACATGTTGTATTGGGCTTACTTTTAAAGATAGCAAAGAATTGTTTGTAAATAGTTGTAGGGATCAGTTAGCAAACCAACAACAACAAAACACACAATCGTAATGATTGAAGAGAAAAAGCTGGGGCGTGGCTTGGATGCCGAGGAGGTAGGCAGCGTGAGCTCGGAGCTCCGCGCCCGATCCTGAAAAATATCCTGAATACCTGATCGGACCCCAACGAAACTGATATAATCCGGTACTGGAAGGTGCCACGGAGGGTCCGGCGCCGACGGCGGTCGACTCGAGGCCGTTCCCAGCCCGGTATTTGAATCTGAAAGTTGGTCTCAGGCGTGAAGTCATCGAGCTAAGATTGCGGCGGTGGCCTGAAGCACGGAGACGACGGAGTCGCAGGCCCGGAGCCACTTTATGGGCTGCTGCTCTTTTCCGATGAGAGGTGTAGGCGGACGCTTCTGACCTCCCTCGGGGATCTAGAGTGGACCTTTCGCGCGCTACCAGCTGTGGATGGGAGCCGAACCCTTGGTAGTGGCGGCGACAACATGGCGACAGCCCAGTAACGATGACCACGGCTCTCTGAGCACGACTGGCACCAGACGGCTCAACGGCCCATCGGAAACCCTAACCCCAAGAGGCGGCTTTGGCCCCAGAGTTTAGAGTGGTGCTCAAGGCGTGGAACGCAGCGGGCCTTTCCCACTACTGCTACAGGGGGACTTTCCTGAGGGCGAGGCCCTGCAAAGTGGGGAGCGGGTGCAGAGGCAGCTTTGGAGGCCACCACTCTTTCCAGCCCAGATGGGGAAGCCGAAAGGGAAGGGGGATGGTGCGACCGACACCGAAGCCACAGAAGGAGCGGATCGGGACCAGTCGGCGCTGCAGCGTATGCAAGACCGTATCCTGGAGGCCATCGCCACCACAAAGGACGCCTTGCAGCAGGATATAGCCCAGGTGGCGACGGGCTTGGGCCTCCTGAAAGCTGACCATGATAAGCTCAAGGACAGGGTGAAGTCCGTGGAAATCACGGTTCAGGAATTGGCCCCGAGCCATGCAGCGGTGAAGGCGCAGATGGCGGATGTGATGGATCGATTGAAGGTGCTGGAATGGAGGGCTGAGGACGCGGAAAACCGGAATAGGCGCAATAACGTACGCTTCGTAGGCCTGCCGGAAAAAATCGAAGGAGACGATATGGTGGGCTATCTCGACAACTGGTTACGAACTGAGGTGGCGCCAGAGGGATTGTCCCCCTTCTTCTCCCTTGAGCGAGCGCATAGGGTTCCAGCGCGTCCGCCGGCCCCGGGCCTCCCGCCTCGCCCAGTGGTGTTCAAGTTGCTCCATTACAGGGACAGAGACTGGGTATTAGAGAGAGCGAGGGAGGCAGGACCCTTTCAAGTGGACAACAACAGGGTCACTATGTTCCCAGACTATACGTTTGAGACACAGAAGCTCAGAGCTAATTTCTTGTCCCTTAAGCGGGAGCTCCGTGATGAAGGCATCAAGTACTCCCTGCTCTTCCCAGCGAAGTTGAGAGTGGTGGTGGATGAACAGACACTCTTCTTTACAACCTCGGCGGACGCCTGGGCCTGGTGGGACACCTACAAAGCGGGAACAGATGGCGCCAAGGCCAGGGAGGAGGAGGCTAAGGTGACACAACCGATCAGGAAATCTCAACGGATCAGGAAGAACCGCAGGAGGACCGGCAGGCCTTCGGTGTCGCAGACGGAGACGGAGAGGCAGGCGGCCCTACAGGCTGTGGTGAACTTATCCAACAATACCAGGAGCCAGTCCGGGAAGGGCACGGAATCGGAGGACCCGGGCACGGGCTCAGAGACGGGACTCTCGGAATTTGGTGGAGCCCGAGGCCCTATTGTGACGCCGCAGACTTCGGAGGAGATCCTTGAGGCGTGCTAACCTGGACTAGTAGAGCGGACTCGCTGGTTGGACACCGGGGCGTTGGGCCCGTGGCAGCGGAACACTGTTACTTGAGGTTTCGGGGCGCTATGATGTGGGGATTGTGGGGTGGAGTGTGCGGGACTGATTTGCTTTCACGAACCTTTCGCATCGATCCGCGCCCTACTGGCCCTTAAGGTCATCGCAGTGGAGACTGCGAACATTACTGCCTTTCTTTGAGGGGTGGTTGGGAGTGTTGGTTTGGATGGGGGTACTTCCATTTGTGGGGGGGCCTGTCCTGGGGGGGTGGGAATTGAGAGCAGTTGGGGTTGCTCTGGGTGTTGTTGTTGGATGGGGGGTTTGGTTTCCTGTTTGGAGAGGGTGGGGGGACAGTCCGTGGTCGAGGAGCGTGCAAGGTCAATGATTTCTATTGTTCGGTCTGGATGGGCGAAGGGGAATGGCTAGTACCGGGGCATTGAAATGTGTGTCCTGGAATGTGCGGGGTATGCAGTCCATGACACGTAGGCATAAAGTTCAGGCGTACCTCAAGCGTAGGGGGGTGCACATAGCGTTCCTGCAAGAAACACATCTTAATAAGCAAGAAGGGATTGCGCTGCAGAGGCGATGGAGGGGGCAGCTGTTCAACACGACGTTCTCAGCTTTTGCAAGGGGGGCGCTTATTTGGATACGAGCGGGGGTTCCCTTCCAGGTTACTAAAACATTGGTGGACCCTGAGGGCAGATATGTGGCGGTGGAGGGGAGGCTGAGAGGCAGGGTAGTGTCTCTCTGCAGTGTGTACGCTCCCAATGTGGATCTGCCCGCATTTTTGTCCGCACTCTCGGGTAAACTGGCGGGCTATTTGGCGGGGCCGGTGCTCCTGGGGGGGGATTTCAATTCGGTGGAGGATGTGGTTTTGCATAGGTCCCATCCCCCGCTGCGCGCGTCCCCAGCACATAGGGTGGCCAAGCGCAGGCTGGAGTGGCAGGAGAGTTGGGCCCTCACAGATGCATGGAGGGCGTTGCACCCCACTACCAGGGACTACTCCTTTCACTCGCAGTTGCATGATCTACATGTTAGGCTGGACGCGTTTTTGTGTTCATCGTATGTACTTTCTGCGGTGGGGGGGCGGAATATTTGGCTCGGACGATGTCGGACCACAACCCTTTGTTGTTATCCCTGAACTGGATGGTGGACGTTAACTGCGTACCAACATGGCGCCTGCAACCCGACACCCTGGATGACTTGTTGTTCAGGGAGGCCCTTGGAGACTGTATAGAGTGTTATTTTGAGGAGAACAGTGGCTCCGCCTCCACGAGGGCGGTGGAGTGGGATGCGTTTAAGGTGGTGGTGCGAGGGCACTGTATTGGACACACGGCTGGGGCTCGCAAGACTTTGATGGATGATTTGGATAAGGCGGAGACGCGGTTGAGGGATTTGGAGAAGGGTCGCCCGAATCACCCTGAGTTACAGGAGGGGCTTAGTGGGGCCAGGGAGGGGCTGGCAGTGGAACTGGAATGGCTGCGCAGCTTTGATCATAAAGCGTACATGACGAGGGCGCATGCGGAAGGCGATAAGGCGGGGTCTATGTTGGCGTGGCTTGCCAACCCAGTCAGGAGGGGTATGCCGATCATGATGATCCAGGAGACAGGGGAGGAGCCCTGCCATACCCAAACCGGGATACTGAACAAGTTTCGGGCGTATTATGAGGGTCTCTACGAGAGTGGAGAAACAGGGGGGATGGATGAGCTGGGCGATTTCTTGGACGGTTTACAACTGCCGAGGGTGGAAGACTCAGAGGCAGAGGAGCTGGGTCGGCCCATTACGATCGGGGAGATAGGGTGTGCAGCAAAACAAATGGCCAGAAATAAGACCCCGGGTCTCGACGGCCTCCCGATCGAGTTTTATGGTAAATATCTGGAGTACCTTGCTCCCCAGCTGCAAGCAGTCTACAACGAGGCACAATCGAGGGGTCGGCTCCCGGGCTCCATGTGTGAAGCCATCATGATCCCGCTCTTAAAACCGGGCAGAGAGGGAGCGGCTTTATCCTCCTACCGTCCGTTGTCCATGCTGACAACGGACTACAAGATCCTGAGTAAAATCCTTGCCAACAGGCTGCTAGTGCACATGACTGGCCTTGTTCATAAGGACCAGTGCGGCTTTATCCCGACACGCAACACCACCCACAATATCCGGAGGCTTACGAGATGGATGGGGGCAGACTGGCCGGGCGCCGTCTCTCCATTTGTTCTCTCTATTGACATAGAGAAGGCCTTCGACAGTCTTGAATGGGGGTACTTGTATGAGGTGATGCGGCGTTTCGGGCTGGGAGACGGATACATAAACTGGACCAAGGTCCTGTACACTGACGCGGTAGCTAGAGTCCGGGTGGGCACTCTGGTCTCGAGGCAATACCCCGTCCGGCGAGGCACTAGTTAGGGGTGCTCCCTATCTCCTCTCTTGTTTGCCCTGGCGATGGAACCCTTCGCTGTGGAGGCCAGGTCGGGCCGCCACTACGCCGGATTATCGTATAGGGACAGGCCACATCTCATTTCATTATACGCAGATGATCTGCTGATGTTCTTGGCAAACGCGGGCTCAGAGCTTTTGGGGGCGAGACGGCTGCTGGAGCGGTTTGGCCGGTTATCAGGCCTGAGGGTCAACTGGCCTAAGTCCTGCTTATTCCCCCTGCGATCAGGAGAACCGTGCCCACTCACGGCGCAGGAACTCCGGTGGGAACCGCGCTGTTTGCATTATCTGGGAGTTTATATCTATCACACTCCGGCGGATCTGCTGGAAGGTAACATCACCCGTTGTATTAATGCTCTGCGAGGGAGCATGGATTTCTGGTCTACACTGCCGCTATCCCTGGCTGGTCGGATCTCCCTGCTTAAGATGGTGGCCCTGCCCAGGCTGTTGTATTATTTTAGGACGCTCCCGGTGTGGATCCCGAGCTCTATTTTTCGGCGCCTGAGATCTCTGGTCATAGCGTTCTTATGGGGCACGGGGAGGAGGCGTATAGCGCTGGACACTCTACTACGCCCCAAGGATGAAGGAGGGTTGGCAGTGCCTGATTTTGAAGGGTATTATCTGGCGGCGCAGCTGCAGGTCTTCACTCAGGAGGTCGCGAGAGTGTATAGAGGCCCTGAGGAAGCGAGAGCAGAAGGTACCCCGCGACACGTGCTGGCGTACATCACATTGCACCAGAAGCTCATGGTTGGGGACCTGACGGTTGAGGAGCAGACGTTCTGACTCTGCTGGAACCGAGCACGTAAACGAGCGGGGGTCCGCCTTATGTACGCTCCTGAAATCCCGTTGGGGATGGTTACGGCCCTCCCTCACGGAGGGGACTGGTCGCGCTTGCTGGGGTGGGAGGAGGCGGGGATACACATGCTGGGCGACTTATACGAGGATGGGGTACTGCTGCCGTTTCAGGAATTGCAGGAGCGGTTCGACCTACCGCGGGGCGACTACTTGTTGCACGCGGCGGTCACGGGGCGCCATGCAGGCTCACTGGGGGGAAGGCTTGCAGGAACCGGGCGTCTCTATGGCATGTCAATACACGATGATGGCAGCAGGGACCTTTAAGGCCGTCACCTGCTTGTACTCCAGGATGCTGCGGGAGACCCTACAGCCTCTAGCGGCTCTGAAGGCCAAATGGGAGTTGGACCTCCAATTGGAGATCCCTGATACGACCTGGGGCCAGTTGCTGAGGCGAGCACGGAAAAGCTCGAGAAACGCCAGGTTTCAGTTAATTCACTTTTACGTCATTCACAGGGCATACCTCACGCCGGGGAAAATACGACAATATTTTGGGGTGGAACAAGCTGCTTGCCCCAGGTGCAATACAGTTGGTGCGGACTTGGGTCACATGTTATGGGATTGCCCCTCCCTGGGGGACTACTGGCAGGAGATTGGGAGGGCCCTCAACAGTGCAACAGATAGGGACATTCAGTACACGAAAGCAGTGGGGGTCCTCCATTGGTTTCCACACACGCCTAGAAATAAGACTACCAGCAAATTTATAGACTTAGGGCTAATTCTGGCTAAGCGGGAGATAACGAGAAATTGGAAATCGAGAACAGGGCCCACATATAAAAGATGGTATGGGGAATGCCTGCGGTGGGCGGCACGTGAGAACACCTTGAGGTACCAGGTGGCCTGGAGAACGAATGATGAGAAGGCTATGGAGAGGGCGACTGCGTGGGAAATGATGGTGCAGGCGCTCCGAGACACAGCCGACAAGGAGCGGGAGGACGTGGAGGAGCTGGGTACTGCTAACCCTGTCACCTTACCGGGGGACACACCTTAGTAAATGTATGTACTACCTACGCCACAACAGAGGTTCTTTCGACAGTGATTTAGCACATCGCTACCACGGGGGGGGGCAGGTTGTTGGGATTGGCGGGCTGTTGGGGATCGAAATTTTGGGGTGGGGGAGGGTTGAAAATCACAAAAGCAACCCATCATTACTTTGGTACTAATAGCGTCGGGCAATGTAAGGTATCACAAGGACTACTAGTGGACGGAGGCCGAGCAGCGCCTGACCAGGGGGCGGGCCTCCCAGAATGGGGAACAATGGAAAATGTCATTTCTTGTTTTAGGTTGAATTATAATTTTAATTCTAATGTCTGTACAATTATATTGGTGATGCAATAAAAATGATGTTAAAAAAAAAATGATTGAAGAGAAAAAAGGAATCAAATTAATTAAAAGACTAATGATGAATGATACTAAATTTACTGTATTATCCTGGTCAAATTGTGGAGTTGATTCTTGTCATTCCTCTTGGTCCTCCCTTTCATGGACGCTCCGCAGAACAATCTTGGTTGGGTGCCACTGAATGACTAATGCGGATTGGTAAGGTAAGTGTGAGTTTTTTCTCCCAGTATAGCACAGGGTAAAGGCCGGCCTGTAAGTGTAGATGGAAAAGCAAAAGGGGTATTGAAAAATAATTTAATTTAAAAAAGCATCAATTATGGTGGAGTGCAAGAAGAGAAGAGAGAACACTTTCAGACTGAGGCGGCTTGGATACATCATGTCTACTCTTCTGTTTACAGCATTAAGCTACAACAACAACAGGAAAGAGCAGACCCACATGGCACCGGGCTGTGACCCAACCTCCATTTAGCTTAAATGTTGACAGAGCCAGACTAAGGCATATACATTAACTTTGCATTTTCAAAATAAAGTGACTAAATCAATGTGCCGCTGTAATCAAAACCAGTACACTCGACTCCACCACTACACGGACATGTAGGTCTTCTGTGGTTCTGGTTGAAGTGTTGTGTTTACCTTTTATGCCGCTTCATGAAACGCAGTTATTCCATCAATCATCTCCGATCCTACTGGCTAACTGCGAAGATAGTATGGGCATCATCATGGTGTTATACGTGTGTTGTTGTCCAAGTCCAACTCAGTCTGTAGTGTACTGAGTACAACACTGACTAAGTCCACATTCCATATTAAAAAATGCAACGGATACTGGCCTGCAGTAGCAGGAGTACAATTTGATTATTAAACAAGAAAGGAAACATAACATTGACTGTCACTTGATTCATTATGAGTTGGTAGATTAATTACTAGTACAGTTCGACTTCATTCATGCACAACGCATCATCAACACAAAAAACAGCAATCACTCACAGTCTGCATACAACGCATGCCATCTTTACCTGTCCTGCTCTTCACTTTGGCCGTCAGACGCCTGCATAGTTCTTCTGACAGGTGTGGGTTTTTTACAGAGGCAGTGGCCTCATTATTACTCCACATACATTTTGAGTGTTAGTCGTTATTTTGGTTTTCGTATTCATCTGTGGCACGTTGTCGCTGTTGAAGTTGGTTCAGATGGTCAGTGCTGTGAGATGGGCCGCGGCCTTGGTAGCGGTCATTGGTCAATTGAGTTTGCAGAAATGTGACATGTCAGGCATCAGCAAGTTCTTTAAAGAGTCTTGTCTTTCTCTGCCAAGTACCTTCTGTTCTGACATTGATGAGCTTAATGCCTGCCGACTCCGAGGCGCTGGCCTAGTTCTGACAGTGATGAGTTTCGTCTCGGAATCAAAAGGCGGATAGCTATACTCACTTTCTACTTGTTCTGGAGGGACTGTTAGAGGCAACATTTCTTGTACGGTTCTCCATCCAATGTCTGCCTTGAGCGAATTTTTTTTATTTAGGGCGAGTCAGGAAGATGGAGAAGGACTCCTGAGGAGTGGACAGTGAAATGCACAGAGGGCAACTCCAATATGGAAATCAAATAACAAGAGAAGACGGTGGTGATGTGTTTGTTGTTGTTTGAACCAGAAAGACAGAGACACAAGCAAATAAAGTAAGGGAGAAAGTAACAATTTGAAAGCCTAGTTGTCAGGGAAGAGGAGATCGTCCTCAAACTCTGGTGGTTCGACAAGAAGTAACAGGTCATCCAACAGTAACAAACTACTTCCCTCACTTAAGTCACTCTCCTCTTCATGCTGTGATTCAGGTATTTTGTAATCAAGTGGTATAAAGTGCTGATTCATTTTGATCATGGTTAACCTCTCCACGCTTTTAGGAGAGAGACTGGTCCTTTTCACAGTTACAATGGCACCAGCAGCACTGAAAACACGCTCAGAAGAGGCACTTGTGACAGGGAAAGCCAGATACTTTATTGCCAGCCTGCTGAGCACTGGCCATTGGCTTCTTTTCCCATACCAATACACCAGTGGGCTTTGATCTATGAAGACCTCTGTGGTGCCATCCAGATAGGCCTGGACCATCCGTTCAATGTTCAGGGGTGCTCCGATTTGCTTGGCCTGTTTTGCCTTTGCATCAGCAATGCACTAGGTATGGGCGAATTTTGCGAATCTGGTGTTCGCGAATTTGCGTATTTGCGAACTCGCAATCCGCAAAATCCGCGAATTCTCACGAATTTGCGGATTTTTTTGTTTTTTTGTGTTCGCAAGGGTGTCTGCCAGTTCGCGAGGGTTTTATACCAGTTCGCAATTGCGAACTTACTTGTCGGCACGCAACAGTCGCGACTATGTTGTTTCTACGTCTGGTTCATCATCACAGGTTCACAGCACCCTCTGTTTCAACACTGCCACCCTCTGTTTCTCACATGCCACCCTCTGGTACATCAATGCCACCCTCTGGTTCATCATCATCACTGTAGATTATGGGGGGGAAAAGCAAGCACACCTGCCCTGCTTCAACTGACATGAATTAATTTGGGGTTGATTTATTAATGTGTCACTGTTTTAAAATTCCAGTCTGGCACCTGCTTCCTTATCTGTAATTTGCTTTCTGTTGCAGTGCAATTTTTTTTCCAGGACCTTTGTGGCCTACTTGTAGCTATTCTATGAGCCTGCTGTGAGGGTCAGAGCAGGGTCATACAATTGTTGCAACTAGCAACTGAACTCTGGAGGGGCCCAAGTCAGGAAGCACTACAGGGAATGGTTACTAATGATGAATTTGAACTTTTGCACCTGCTGAGTGCTTTCAGTTTTGCAAAACTCGTTTTTCTGCAGAACAGCAACTGTAATGCCCCAAACAAACATAGGCAACTGAACTCTGGAGGGGCCCCTCAGCAAGTACTACAAGGAATGCTTACTAATGATGAATGGCCTTTTGCACCTGCTGAGTGCTTTCAGTTTTGCAAAACTCGTTTTTCTGCAGAACAGCAACTGTAATGCCCCAAACAAACTTACTTGTGAAAGTTGATTTCTAATCCAAAAGTGATCCAAAGAAAGTCAAAAGGCCCCAAATCCAAAAAAGTGCAGGCAAATGTCAACCTGAGGGGTTATTCTGATAAAAATCATCATTTTCAGAAGGTCTATGCTGCTTGCTAGTGGATTTCTTGTGCAGAATTGCAAATTTTGTAATTTCGCAAGTGCGAGATTGTTGCTGCCCGCCGCACCTACATGTTCGCAATTGCGAACTCTCGCGATGCGTCGCCAAACTCCCGCGGGATCCCGCAGCAAGATCCAAAATGGCGCAGCACTCGCAAAATATCGAGAAAAACAACTCGGCAAACGCTGAATGACGGTAAGTGAACGCCGCACGCCGCAAAATTGTATCACCAAGAAAAAAAAATCTGCTGCGTGCGAATTTCAGGATTTTCGGTAAATTCGCGAGCGTTCGCGGATTGCGAATTTACCGAAAATCCGCAAAATCCGCGAGCAGAACGGATTTTCCGCCCATGCTTACAATGGACTTACCATACCCTTTGTAGAAACCAATCAGCTACAATTTTTTATGTGGCTGATGATCCTGTTGTTGCTGTTTTTTATGTTATTGGTAGTGTTGGTGACTGCTGGGAGCCATACGCACTCCTCTCAGGCTCTGAAGTAGAGCTTGACTCTGGATGCCCTGTAGTACTTGTTCTGGCCTGGGGTGACAGGCCTCTAATTAAGAGGCATTTGTTTTCGAAGTCAGTGGCTTCCTCAGCTATCAAAGTTTTGTACTTGGCAATATCCACTTCTGAAAAAGGAATTATTGCATTACTGTTCAGAAATACTTTGTACCGTGGATCCAAAATTGTGGCAGTAATGTAATGAGGATGTGACATAATGTTATTTTGAATCCTTGTATTTTCAGATAAGCCAACGGCTAAGGTGTCCGCCAAATAATATGCATCTACTTTCTCATCAACACCTGCGTACATTTCAGACACCTCCTTCAGCTCTTGCTCTAGCATGTGCAACAATGGGATAGCTTAGCCCATAGTACAGTCCTCCCTGCTGACTTCACGTGTGAAGACCTCAAAAGGAAGTAGCATCTCTGTCAGGCATTTAACAAGGTCCCATTGGCCCATCTCAACGGTCATGCCTTTCACAGTAATCTTTTCATGACATAAACATTGAGTGGTATGTACTGCTCAAACAGACGATCAAGCATGTAATAAGTTGAGTTCCAACATGTTGGCACCTCCTGGATGAGTGCTTTGACTGGCATTTTATGCTTACGCTGATTGACCGTCAGCTGCTTCTGGGCTTTAAAAGAATGGTTGAAATGTGTGCATATTCTTCTGCAGGTTGTCAGTAAGTTGCTGACTTTGCTTTCATTTTTCAGAAAGTCTTAAACAACAATGTTAATGCAGTGGGCCAAACACGGGACCCTGAAATAGCCACCATCTTTCATGGCCCTAACTACATTACTGCCATTATCTGTGGCAACAAAACCAATGTTAAGCCCTCTTGGGCACAGCCACTCAAAGACCTTGCTGTTAAACTCATCCAAAATGTTTACAGCAGTTTGATATTTCTCCATAGCAAACATGGGTACAGTTGCATGTTTGCGAGTGTCATTAAAAATCTCAGCAGTGTCAACACCTGCAGATATCTTTTCTCTAACACCCGAAAAAGAGATCCAGTATGCAGTGATGCACATGTAATCAGTGGCTTGGTAACTGGTCCACATGTCTGTTGTCAGGTGGATACTCTGAACAGCACTCTGTTTTAAGGTTTTTCCAAGTAATTCCAGCACGTTGTGATGTAATGCTGGATCAGCAACTCTGGCGAAATAGTAGCGACTGGGAACCTTCCATTTTGGGCAGATGGTTGTCACAAATTCCAGAAAACCCACCTCTTCAACCAAAGAAAAAGGGAGAAGGTCCAGTGCTAACATTTTAGCCAGCTTCGCATTGTGCAAACGTGCTATTGGGTGGTTGCGTTCGTACTGCCCCTCCGGCCTAGTAAATATGCTAATAATGGTGGGCTGCGTGGTATTCCTTTCTGTTAGGCTCAAAGCTGCACTTTTTTTCATTGCAGTACTCCTTGGTGTCTCAGGCTGACTCTCACTCGTATGCCACTGAGATGCTGCTGAGGATGTGGGCGGTACCACTCAGTGCTGGGAACAGGGCTACTTTGTTTACAACTACCAGAGAGAAGGTCTCCCTCTTCTTCCTGTTCCACCATGATCAGACCTTCTACTCGTTTAGCGCCACCAACAGCAATGGTTCCAGTTTTGATGCAGCGAAGGTGGTCCTCCCAGTTGATCAAGTGGTGTGTTTTCAGATGGATCATTTGATAACCGGTACCATAGTTTGTACCAAGCTTACCCCGACTAACAAAGGTATTACAAATGGAGCATGTAACAATGTTCTCCTCCTTTTCGTAACCGTAAAGAAGTCCCACACTGGGGGGCTTAACTTTTGTCTCCTTCTGGAGGTGCCATTTCCAATGCCGGATGATTTGGAGGGTGTGTGTTAAATTTGACTCTGTGAAGTACCACTCCCTACTTCTACTGAGGTGGTGCTTGTGCTGGTTGTAGGACGCTGCCGGCCTTTTGCTAATGTAAATATGGAAGCTGCAGGTCGTGTTGGTGTTACCTGTATTGGAGGTATGCATGCTACATCCCTCGCAGCCATTTTGTATAGGGTAATAATGTTTGTCTCCATCTCCTCGGGGCAGGGAGTGATGTTCGTGATGACTGGCTCATCATCATCATTATCCTGCTGTTCTACATCGACCTCCATAAGTGTCAGGCTTTCTGGAACCTTCCTTTTCCCTAGCCTGGTCTTGGGATGTGTCTCCCTCTCATGCTCAGGTTGTTGTGGCTCCCAAGTGACATCTAGATCATCAGAAGGGATGCTTGGCGAAGAACTCGATGGACTAACCCTCCTTTTCCTTGTTCGGGATTTGGAAGAGAATGGATCTCCTGAATGAGTGGCTTCCTCTTCTTCTTCTTCTTCTTCTTCTGCATGAGGCTCAATTTCCTGAACTGCCCCTACTTCGGGAGGAACAACAACTACTATTGCGGGCAGTGGTTGCGGCTTTTGTTGTTGACCACTTATCTGCTGTGATCCCTCCTGCATTGATTGTGTACTACTTTGAGATAGTGATAAGTTTAGGTCAGGCTCAGCATTACTGCTTTCCACCATTAGGCTGGCTACCTCTTCCACACTCATCTGCTTGGGTCTGGATTGTTGGGTTGGGCCCACTGATGCAGATGTGCTGCCCCCAGCTTGGTCCCCGGACACCGCTGCTGGAGGCGTCATTTTTGGTGTCCCAAAAAAGGTTTTGGGCGGCTCACCAGACTTAAGTGACACTTCCTTCTTCTTCTGTTCCTTCTTCTCAATAACAACTTTATTGGTACTGGAGGACCTGGTACATGCTTTCTTTGGGGGCATCTTCTTCAGATGTCAGCAGCACTCAGTTGCACAAGTTGCAGAGATGGCTGGTCAGATCACTCACACGTCACGTCACGTACAGCAGCAGGACATCTGTCTGGCACCACAACTGGCGATGATGACACACCTCCTCCTCAGTCTTTTGTGCAATTAAAATCAAATAAGCCAGAAGAATGTGGGGTCAAATGATAGTACAATCAAAATAATATAATATATAACTTCTTAGTGTGTGGTGGTCACAATTATTAAATTTTAGTAAGTCGGTGAATAACAACAGTGTAGCTATTTGCCAGACTTTGACAACAAGGCCAGGGCTTTCCTGGTGTACTGTACTGTGTACACTCAGGAAGAATATGAATAGCAAAGAACAAAAACATAAATGTAGTGGAGCCTGTTTGCCCTAAATTTGTGCATCACGTGGGATGGATGCAGCATCAGGGAGCAACAACACATACACAAAAAAGGCATTTATTTAACACACCCAAAAAGTGAAATATACCCCAGAAAAAAACCCACATTTTGCAATTCAATCCATGCGATCCATGCCATACATGATGTTAAAAGTCAACAGACAACACAAAAACAGTTGTTTAGCTTTCATGCACCCATGATGATTGATGAGTAGTACCTCTGGACCTACTGGCAGACTAAGCCACAAGCTTGGAGGCCTATGGCAAAAGCACAGTGGCTGGTCCCACAAAATGGGCACCACCACATGGCCAGGCCACTCACAAAAACAAGAAAAGGAATACAAGACAGACAATGCAGGCCAATGGTAAAAGCACAATGCCTGACTTCACAAAATGGCAGCCACCCACATGGTCAGGTCACCCACCACAATAACAAGAAAGTGAATACAAAGGACAGGAACAGGAAGTCGGAGTCTCTGGGGAACGTCCGTCCTCTTTTAAAAAATTGTAAAAACAAAATGACTCCATGCTCCAAAAACTACAGCCAAATGACAACCTGAGGAGGTTTTTTAGCAAAATGAGCAAAATCATCATTTTCGAGAAGGTTTTATGCTGCTCGAGAGATATTGTTCGCCAGATTGCAAATTCTGCGTGTTTGGCATCGCGAACTGTACAAAAAGTCGTTATTGCGTGCGCGAACACGCATATTGAGCGCGCAAAGAAGACAAAAACTGTAATTCCGCGTTGTCGCGCTGTGCAGAGTTGCCAAAACTACGCGAGCTGAACGCCTAGGATTACCTACTGGCTGAAAGCCCTATTTGTTTAACACACAACCAAAAACTGAAATTCCACTACAAAAACTAAATTTTGCAATTCAATCCAATGCCATCCTTTGGTGTTAAAATTCAACAGACAACACAGAAACAGTTTTTATGCACCCATGATGATGACTATCTCTGGGCCTACTGGCAGACAAGGCCACAAGCTTGGAACTGAAGCCTATGGCAAAAGCAAGCACACTGCCTGGATGGCTGCACAAAATGGCCGCTAGCCACCCACAACAAAAAGAAATAGAAGGCAGACAATGCAAGCCTATGCCAAAAGCACACTGCCTGCCTTCACAAAATGGCTGCCACCCACATGATGAGGCCACAACAACAACAAGCATAAGCCAAAGGGAACAAAGAAAAGACATGCAGGCCTACATGGAAAAAGAAGCACATTACTAAACTACCACCACAAAATAGCCCAAGCCACATGGTCACTCACAGTCACAACAGGCCATGAAAAACAATGAACTGAAGCAGGCCTATATATGATCAGACAAAGGAGGCCTGCTAAACAACACAGCTTTAATACAAAAATGCAAAAACTAAAATCAACAGGGCTACGAAAGGATTGGAAAGTTACGCATCAAACACACACACACATCCAACAAAGGTATTTAACAAACACACCCAAACAGTGAAATACACCACAACCACATTTAGCAATTCAATCCTATGCCATCCATGCCCTACATGATGTTTAAATTCAACAAACACCACAGAAACATGGACCCATGGTACCTCAGGGCCTAATGGCTGAAATAAAACAAGCATTTGCAATGCATAAGGTCTCGCATTAGGAAAGTTTGAGCTATTGGTATTGTAAATGACACATTTTTTATTTATGTGTTGGTTTTGAAAATAGCAAAAATAATAGATTTGTCATTTACAATGCCAATAGTTATAACTTGTGACACCTATAGCATTTGTAATGCAATATGTGTTGTATTCACGTGACTTAGATGTATTGATATTACAAATAACAATGGCTTTTAATTTTTTTAATAATTAATACTTAAATAAAAGTTATTGTAATTTAAAATGGCAATAGCTTAAACTTTTGTAAATAACTTTTGAGAAGAATATGTTCAGTGTATTTTATTGTGACGAAAATCCAAGAACAGAAGTGAAATACTAACCTCTTTTTGTGACATTTGTAATAAAGCTGGAAACATTGAGAGAACATATTTGACCCAGTTGTTGTTGAATGGTTGCACAGATTGATGCTGTGGTGGCGCTGAGTGATGTTGTGGTGTCGACTAGTGATGCTGTGGCATTCAATGATCCTGTGGTAGCGCTGAGTGATGTTGTTGTGCCCCTTAGTGATGCTGTGGTGGTGCTGAGTGATGCTGTGGTGATGCGATAGATAGAGGGAGGGCGATAGATAGATAGAGTGAGGGCGATAGAGAGATAAACAGATAGAGTGATGGCGATCAGTATCTAGATAAATAGATAGTGATGGCGATCAGTATCTAGATAAATAGATAGAGTGATGGCGATCAGTATCTAGATAAATAGATAGAGTGATGGCGATCAGTATCTAGATAAATAGATAGAGTGATGGCGATCAGTATCTAGATGGATAGATAGAGTGATGGCGATCAGTATCTAGATAGATAGATAGAGTGAGGGCGATAGATAGATAGAGTGAGGGCGATAGATAGAGTGAGGGCGATAGATAGAGTGAGGGCGATAGGTTGAGTGAGGGCGATAGATAGAGTGAGGGCGATAGATAGAGTGAGGGCGATAGGTTGAGTGAGGGCAATAGGTTGAGTGAGGGCGATAGGTTGAGTGAGGGCGATAGAGTGAGGGCGATAGATAGATAGAGTGAGGGCGATAGACATATAGATAGAGTGAGGGCGATAGATAGATAGAGTGAGGGCGATAGATAGATAGATAGAGTTAGGGCGATAGATAGATAGATAGAGTGAGGGCGATAGGTTGAGTGAGGGCGATAGGTTGAGTGAGGGCGATTGGTTGAGTGAGGGCGATAGGTTGAGTGAGGGCGATAGGTTGAGTGAGGGCGATAGATAGAGTTAGGGCGATAGATAGAGTGAGGGCGATAGATAGATAGATAGATAGATAGAGTCAGGGCGATAGATAGATAGAGTGAGGGCGATAGATAGAGTGAGGGCGATAGATAGAGTGAGGCCGATAGGTTGAGTGAGGGTGATAGGTTGAGTGAGGGCGATAGGTTGAGTGAGGGCGATAGGTTGAGTGAGGGCGATAGGTTAAGTGAGGGCGATAGATAGATAGATAGAGTTAGGGCGATAGATAGAGTGAGGGCGATAGATAGATAGAGTCAGGGCGATAGATAGATAGAGTGAGGGCGATAGATAGAGTGAGGGCAATAGATAGAGTGAGGGCGATAGATAGAGTGAGGGCGATAGATAGAGTGAGGGCGATAGATAGATTGATAGATAGAGTGAGGGCGATAGATAGAGTGAAGCCGATAGATTGATAGAGTGAGGCCGATAGATTGATAGAGTGAGGCCGATAGATAGATAGATACATTGATAGATAGAGTGAGGGCGATAGAGTAAAGGTGATAGATAGATAGATAGATAGATAGATAGATAGATAGATAGATAGATAGATAGATAGATAGATAGATAGATAGATAGATAGATAGATAGATAGATAGATAGATAGATAGATAGATAGATAGATAGATAGATAGATAGATAGATAGATAGAGTGAGTGAGGGTGATAGATAGAGTGAGGGCGATAGAGTGAAGGCGATAGATAGATAGATAGATAGATAGATAGATAGATAGATAGATAGATAGATAGATAGATAGATAGATAGATAGATAGATAGATAGATAGATTGATAGATAGATAGATTGATAGATAGATGGAGTGCGGGCGATTAGATAGATAGAGTGAGGGCGATAGATAGAGTGAGGCCAATAGGTAGATAGAGTGAGGGCGATAGATAGCGTGAGGGTAATAGATAGAGTGAGGGCGATAGAGTGAGGGCGATAGATAGATAGATAGAGTGAGGGCGATAGAGTGAAGGCGATAGATAGATAGATAGATGGATAGATAGATAGATAGATAGATAGATAGATAGATAGATAGATAGATAGATAGATAGATAGATAGATAGATAGATAGATAGATAGATAGATAGATAGATAGATAGATAGATAGATAGATAGATAGATAGATAGATAGATAGATAGATAGATAGATAGAGTGAAGGCGATAGATAGAGTGAAGGCGATAGATAGAGTGAAGGCGATAGATAGATAGATAGAGTGAGGGCGATTAGATAGATAGAGTGAGGGCGATAGATAGAGTGAGGCCAATAGGTAGATAGAGTGAGGGCGATAGATAGCGTGAGGGTAATAGATAGAGTGAGGGCGATAGAGTGAGGGCGATAGATAGAGTGAGGGTGATAGACAGATAGTGAGGGCAATAGATAGATAGTGAGGGCGATAGCAATATAGAATGAGGGCGATAGATAGATAGAGTGAGGGTGATAGATAGAGTGAGGGCGATAGATAGAGTGAGGGCAAAAGATAGATAGATTGATAGAGTGAGGTCGATAGATAGAGTGAGAGCGATAGAGTGAAGGCGATAGATAGATAGATAGATAGATAGATAGATAGATAGATAGATAGATAGATAGATAGATAGATAGATAGATAGATAGATAGATAGATAGATAGATAGATAGATAGATAGATAGAGTGAGGGCGATAGATAGAGTGAAGGCGATAGATAGATAGATAGATAGATAGATAGATAGATAGATAGATAGATAGATAGATAGATAGATAGATAGATAGATAGATAGATAGATAGATAGATAGATAGATAGATAGATAGATAGATAGATAGATAGATAGATAGATAGATAGATAGATAGATAGAGTGAGGGCGATAGATAGAGTGAGGGCGATAGATAGAGTGAAGGCGATAGATAGAGTGAAGGCGATAGATAGAGTGAAGGCGATAGATAGATAGATAGATAGATAGATAGATAGATAGATAGATAGATAGATAGATAGATAGATAGATAGATAGATAGATAGATAGATAGATAGATAGATAGATAGATAGATAGATAGAGTGAGGGCGATTAGATAGATAGAGTGAGGGCGATAGATAGAGTGAGGTCAATAGGTAGATAGAGTGAGGGCGATAGATAGATAGCGTGAGGGTAATAGATAGAGTGAGGGCGATAGAGTGAGGGCGATAGATAGATAGATAGATAGATAAAGTGAGGGTGATAGACAGATAGTGAGGGCAATAGATAGATAGTGAGGGCGATAGCAAGATAGAGTGAGGGCGATAGATAGATAGAGTGAGGGCGATAGATAGAGTGAGGGCGATAGATAGATAGAGTGAGGGCGATAGATAGAGTGAGGGCAAAAGATAGATAGATTGATAGAGTGAGGCCGATAGATAGATAGAGTGAGAGCGATAGATAGAGTGAAGGTGTTAGATAGATAGATAGATAGATAGATAGATAGATAGATAGATAGATAGATAGATAGATAGATAGATAGATAGATAGATAGATAGATAGAGCGAGGGAGATAGATAGAGTGAGGGCGATAGATAGATAGTGAGGGCAATAGATAGATAGATAGTTGTGTGTGTGGTTTTGTGTGGTTGTGGTTGTGTGTGAGTGGTTGTGTGTGTGTGTGTGTGTGTGTGTGTGTGGTTGTGTGTGTTATGCTTTGTTTTGCTATGCTATGCTATGTTTTGTTGTGTTTGGTATGCTATGCTATGTTTTGCTGGGCTATGATATGTTTTGTTTTGTGATGCTATGTTTTGTTGTGTTTTGTTAAGCTATGCTATGTTTTGTTGTGTTTTGCGATGTTTTGTTATGCTATGTGTTGTTGTGTTTTGTTATGCTATGCTATGTTTTGTTATGTTATGCTATGTTTTGTTATACAATGTTTTGTTTTGCTATTCTATGCTTTGTTTTGTTATGCTATGCTATGTTTTTTTGCTATCCTATGCTTTGTTTTGTTATGCTTTGCAATGCTTTGTTGTGTTTTGTTAAGCTATGCTATGTTTTGTTATGTTATGCTATGTTTTGTTATGCTATGCAATGTTTTGTTATGCTTTGTTTTATTATGCTATGCTATGTTTTGCTAGCCTATGCTTTGTTTTGTTATGCTATGCTATGTTTTGTTGTGTTTTGCTATGTTTTGTTATGCTATGTGTTGTTGTGTTTTGTTTTGCTATGCTATGTTTTGTTATGTCATGCTATGTTTTGTTATGCTATGCAATGTTTTGTTATGCTTTGTTTTATTATGATATGCTATGTTTTGCTAGCCTATGGTTTGTTTTGTTATGCTATGCTATGTTTTGTTGTGTTTTGCTATGTTTTGTTATGCTATGTGTTGTTGTGTTTTATTTTGCTATGCTATGTTTTGTTATGTTATGCTATGTTTTGTTATGCTATGCAATGTTTTGTTATGCTTTGTTTTATTATGCTATGCTATGTTTTGCTATTCTATGCTTTGTTTTGTTATGCTATGCTATGTTTTGTTGTGTTTGTTATGCTATGCTATGCTTTGTTATGCTATGCTATGCTTTGTTATGCTTTGCTATGTTTTGTTGTGTTTTGCTATGCTATGCTTTGTTTTGCTATGTTATGTTTTGTTATGGTATGTTTTGTTATGCTATGCTATGTTTTGTTATGCTATGTTATGTTTTGTTATGCTATGCTATGTTTTGCTATGCTATGTTTTGCTATGCTTTGCTTTGTTATGCTATGCTTTGTTATGCTATGCTATATGTTGTGTTTTATTATGCTATGCTTTGTTTTGCTATGCTAGGTTTTGTTATGCTATGCTATGTTTTGTTGTGTTTGATATGCTATGTTTTGCTATGCTATTATGTTTTGTTTTGCTGTGCTATGTTTTGTTGTGTTTTGCTATGTTTTGTTGTGTATTGCTATGTTTTGTTTTGCTATCCTATGCTTTGTTTTGTTATGCTATGCTATGTTTTGTTGTGTTTTGATATGCTATGCTTTGTTATGCTATTTTTTGTTATGTTATGCTATGTTTTGTTGTTTTATTCTGCTATGCTTTGTTTTGCTATGCTGTTTTGTTATGCTATGCTTTGTTATGCTATGCTTTGTTATGCTATGTTTTGTTATGCTATGCCAAGTGTTGTTTTGTTAGGCTATGCTATGTTGTGTTTTGTTATGCTATGCTATGTTGTATTTTGTTATGCTATGCTATTTTTTGTTGTGTTTTGTTATGGCATGCTAGGTTTTGCTATGCTTTGCAATGCGATGTTTTGTTATGTATGCTATGTTTTGTTGTGTGTTATGCTATGTTTTGTTGTGTTTTGCTGTTTTGTTAAGCTATGCTTTGTTTTAAGTTATGTTAGGCTATGTTTTGTTCTGCTATGTGTTGTTGTGTTTTGTTATGCTATGTTTTGTTATGCTATGCTATGTTTTGTTTTGCTATCCTATGCTTTGTTTTGTTATGTTATGCTATGCTATGTTTAGTTTTGTTATCCTATGCTTTTTGTTATGCTATGTTGTGTTTTGCTATGATTTGTAATGCTATGTTTTGTTGTTTTATTATGCTATGCTTTGTTTTGCTATGCTATGTTTTGTTATGCTATGTTTTGTTATGCTATGCTATGCTTTGTTATGCTATGCTATGCTTTGTTATACTATGTTTTGTTATGCTAAGCTTTGTTTTGTTGTGTTTTCTTATGCTATGCTATGTTTTGCTATGCTTTGCAATGCTGTGTTTTGTTATGTATGCTATGTTTTGTTGTGTTTAGTTATGCTATGCTATATTTTGTTGTGTTTTGCTATGTTTTGTTATGCTATGCTGTTTTATGTTATGTTATGCTATGTTTTGTTATGTTCTGCTGTTTTGCTCTGCTGTTTTGTTGTTATGTTATGCTATGTTTTGTTTTACTATGCTATGTTTTGTTTTGCTATTCTTTGTTATGCTATGGTTTGTTTTGTTATGCTATGCCATGTTTTGCTGTGTTTTGCTATGTTTTGTTATGCTATGTTTTGTTATGCTATGCTTTGTTTTATGTTATGTTATGCTATGTTTTATTCTGCTATGTTTTGTTCTGCTATGTTTTGTTGTTATGTTATGCTATGCTATGTTTTGTTTTACTATGATATGTTTTGTTTTGCTATGCTTTATGTTATGCTTTGTTTTGTTATGCTATGTTTTGTTATTCTATGCTATGTTTTGTTGTGTTTTGTTATGCTATGCTTTGTTGTGTTTTGCTATGCTATGTTTTGTTTTGTTATGCTATGCTATGTTTTGTTTTGCTATCCTATGCTTTGTTTTGTTATGCTGTGCTTTTGCTATCCTATGCTTTTGTTTGTTATGCTATGCTATGCTGTGTTTCGTTATGCTATGTTTTGTTATGCTATGCTGGTGAGGGTATGTGAGGGTATGTGATGGTGTGTGAGTGTGTGTGAGTGTGAGGGTGAGGGTGAGTGAGGGTGAGGGGGGTGAGGGGGTGTGAGGGTGAGGGTTTTTGAGGGTGATGGTGTGTGAGGGTGAGAGGGTGAGGGAGGGTGAGGGTGTGAGAGTGAGTGAGGGTGTGTGAGGGGATGTGAGGGTGAGTGGGGTGAGGGTGTGTGAGAGTGAGGGGGTGATGGGGTGTGAGGGTGAGTGAGGGTGAGAGGGTGAGGGGGTGTGAGGGTGAGTGAGGGGGTGTGAGGGTGAGTGAGGGTATGTGAGGGGTGTGAGGGTGAGGGGGTGTGAGGGTGAGGGGGTGTGAGGGTGAGGGGGTGTGAGGGTAGTTGAGGGGTAGTGAGGGGGTGAGGGGTGAGGGGTGTGAGGGTGAGGGGTGTGAGGGTGAGGGGTGTGAGGGGTGTGAGGGGTGTGAGGGTGGGGGGTGTGAGGGTGAGGGTGTGAGGGTGAGGGTGTGAGGGTGAGGGTGTGAGGGTGAGGGTGTGAGGGTGAGGCGGTGTGAGGGTGAGGCAGTGTGAGGGTGAGGGGGTATGAGGGTGAGGGGGTGTGAGGGTGAGAGGGTGAGAGGGTGAGAGGGTGAGTGAGGGTGTGGGGGTGAGAGGGTGTGTGTGGGTGAGAGGGTGAGTGAGGGTGAGGGTGTGTGAGAGTGAGGGTGTGTGTAAGGTGAGGAGGTGTGTGAGGGGTCAGGGGGAGTGAGAGGGTGAGGGGGTGAGGGCATGAGGGGGTGTGAGGATGAGGGTGAGGGTGGTTGAGGGGTAGTGAGGGTGAGGGGTATGGGTGTGAGGGTGAGGCGGTGTGAGGGGGTGAAAGGGTGAGTGAGGGTGAGGGGGTGTGAAGGTGAGGGGGGAGAGGGTGTGTGAGGGTGAGGGGTGTGAAGGTGAGGGGGTGAGAGGGTGTGTGAGGATGAGAGGGTGAGTGAGAGTGTGTGAGAGTGAGGGGGTGTGAGGGTGAGGAGGGGTGTGAGGGATCAGGGGGTGTGAGGGGATGAGGGGGGGAGAGCGTGAGGGTGAGTGAGGGTGAGTGTCTCCAATGAATGTTGCTGCTTTGCCTTCTTTGAAAATGTTCAGTGCTGCAAATAGAGCATGCCGCCCTAATTATCACAGCATGAGGCCCCAAAGTGATAATTATCACAGCATACAGAGAGGCGCCCCATGCTGCTGGAGCACTCAACTGCACATTAATTATAGTTGAGTGCTCCAGCAGCCTGGGGTGCCTGTTGACATGCTGTGATAAGTGGGGTCTCATGCTGTGATAATTGTTACTTGCAGCGCACAAGCTGTTCCACTGTGAAGCACGTTCACAGACCTGAATCGGCTCGTGCCCATAGTAGAATCGGCTCGTGCACAGGTCTGTAGCTAGCTCTGCCTCCCTTGGAGGCACAGACAGCAGCTATAAGACTCGTGGCGGCAGTGCTTCGCACTGCAACACCACTTGACCTAAAAAACAACTAGGCCACTACTGAAAGTGCAGGCTACACACAACAATAATTTTTTTAAAGGATGAAAATCCCAGAAAACTGTAGTTACAAACAAGCCCCAATCAAACAAACATGTACACTAGTTCTCCAACTTACTTGTAAAATGAAATCTCAAATCTAAAAGTCCTCAAATCCAATCCAAAGATATGATGCAGCAGACAGACAAAAAGTGATCCTTCCAGCTCCAAATCAAAATGAAAGTGGACAGCAAATGGACAAAGCACTGGAAGGAGCCTGCTGGACAGGAACAGGGAATTTGAGACTCAGGGACACTTCTTTTCTCTTGAAAAAAAGAGCTTAAAAAAAGGACTCCTGGCACAAAAGACTACATCCAAATCACAATCTGAGGAGTTTTTATGAGCACAATGATCATTTTCGAGAAGGTTTTATCCTGCAAGAGAGATATTCTTTGCCAGATTGTAGTTTCTGCATGTTCGGGAACTCGATCTTACCAACACTGCACGTTCGAATGACGTGTTCGCACAGTCTCGCGGGATCATGCGGCCGGATCCCAAACCTCGTGGAGAATGCAAACGGATAGAAAATCGAGTCGGCGAACGCAGAATCACGGTAAGTCGTTACCGTGCCCGCGAGAATGCATATTGAGCGTGCGAGGAAGAAAAACTACACTACGTTGTAGATTGCGTAGTATTCGGTAACTACCCGCTTTGCGTGAACGAAAAGTTACCGAAACTTCGCAAACTCTGCGAGCGGGGTGTATGTCACCACCCAGGCTTACTGATCATGTGCCCCCCAGTTTTAGGTAATATTGAGTTCACAGCACCACCAGCTCCAGCTCACCCAGAACCCAGTCGAATGACGCACACTGGACCAGGAGCACATTGTAATGAGGGTAGGGATCTTTGGAGGGATTTTGTGTGCCAGCATAATAAGGCTACTGTGGTCACTCTCACTCAGGCCACCATCAACCAAGTCTTAGAAACCTAACATCAGTCCCAAGACATGAAGGGCCAGATACTCACAGAGCTCCGGGAGATGAAGCAGGGCGCTCAATTATTCGATGGAGGCTCACACCTCCAATATGGGCTCCCGACTGGGGTGCTGCAGGACATTTCTACCCATATGTGCAGGGCTTTTTCAGCACCATCTACCCTTTCCTGTCATCCTAAAACATCTGAGACATCTCCATCTGCCACAGCCACAGGAAGGGAGGCCCTGCTACAGGAAGAACCACCTGAAACCACCCCAGGCACAGCAACTGTGGATCTTTCCCATCAGAAGGGGACGTCCTTGCATATTATCAGGAGCTGAGGATGGCTAGACACGTGCCACCACTAGCAAGAATCCACAACCCTAATTTTCTGCTGTGTGTGACTACCATTCACTCTGCAGACTATTACTGGACACATATGCCTTTCTGATGCCAGTCGTACTTTGGACATTGGACTTCAAACAATGTTGGCTCTCCAACTTTGGTTTCATTCACCATAACTGACTTCTTCACTTTTTGGTTTGCTTTTCATTTTCACCTTATTTGATTTCTTCACATTTAGTTAATTAAATTTGCAACTCAAGAACTTATTGACTGAATGCTGTTGCTTCCTTCCATCATAGCTTTACAACGACAAAAATCAAATTATTGTGTAAATATAGATAATTTGCAAGAAGGTAATGTTTTTCTCAAGTTCCCAACCATGACTTCCCAAAACAATAAAGCGTTAAAGCATCTCCTACTGTGTGTATTCCATTTGTCCAAGAATTGTCTGTCAGAATTTTTAGTAACATAACAATCCATGCATGTCACTTACACTCAGTGCCAGTTCTCATATTTCCAGTTTCAGGCCGTACCAACATGGCAGAAGGGGATATATTCAAAACAATCAGATTGAACATGGCAATTACCATTGACTCATGTCATAATCTGGAGCCAGATCTTCTGGCTCACATAAGGAATCCCACATCAATAACACCAATAAACACAAACATGGCAGGACTACATTTTGAGAACACAGGAACTTTAACATCTACTGTTTCAGTAAATGGTGGAATGTCACAACCAAGTTTCAGTGGAGTGCCACAAACTGTATGTCCTACATTGATGAGACATATCAATAGCTACATACACTTTACACACAATGAGAATTTTGCCAATGTGAAGAGACATTAGAAAGAGTTGGCGCCACTACCAGATGTGGTTTGAACTAATGATGGCACACATATTGCCTTAGAGCCAACACACGATGGAGAACAAGTCCAATGTAATCATTCATTCACAGTGCAAGTTGCCTTGGTACAAGATGTGTACACGCAAAGCCTGTGTCTGACATTCTCATGATCAACCCACTTTGACACAGCACCATATAACTGCAAATTTCACAACTCTGAAGTGTCCAAATGAAGATGACAAGGTGAAGGAACCTAAAACAATTCCAAACAAAAAGACTACGAATCAAACATAACGTATTAGACACATTATAAAATCAGCTTTTGAAGGACAGTGTTGCACAAAACAATCAGAGGTAAACGATGTAACTGAACAAAGTAGTCAATGTGTCAAAACTTTGATCAACAAACACCTTTGCCCTGAATGTCCCTGAACTTACCCTTCCTAACAAATTACCAGCACATGCTTCTCTCATCATCACATCAATAGTTGGTGTAACCGTGAAAGTGATAACATGTAAAGATCTACCTACAATCATGAGAAGAAGTTGTCAATGACATCTTGATGTAAGTCAACTCCTTCCTCTTCACCACTATCATCTTCATTTGACATTTCAGGATCCTCACCCAGTGGCTCATCATGGTCTCCATCCTATGTGATTTAAGGGATGTCCCATCGTAGAGAGATGTGTAGCATGCAGCTGGCGATGGTAATTTTGCAGACCTTATCAGGTGAGTAGAGTTGGCCTCCACAAGTTTTGTCCAGACAACTAATTCTTACCTGTAGGAGCCCAAAAGCGTGCTCCACTGGCTGCCATGTTCTTCCATGGGCCTCATTGAAGCAGACTTCTCATGTCATTGTTGGATTCCTCAGCGGTGCAAACAACCATGGTCAGTTTGGATAAGCTGAGTCTCCCAGACGGACGACAAAAAAAGTGCCAAAAAATATAAAACAATTTCAAATTACCTAGAAGTTCTCGAAAAATATTATGAAAGATTATACTGATCAACAAGCCAGGCCCTTTCAGCTCCACGTTGGGACATTTGAAGGGGTATGGAGCTGGTCTGTAATACAAAGGAATTATCTGCAGAGCAGGGAAAATGTGCACAAACACTTGTGATGTACAAATCTGGTAAGAAGTCAACTTGCATGTTGATTCAATGGAAGTGTTTGTGATTCCTGTAGACCTGTTCCCCGGTGAGTGGTGGCACTAAGGCAATATGTGTGCCATCAATGACTCCAATCACATGTGGTAGATGACACAATATGCAAAAGTCTACCTCCACATTGGCTAAATACTGCTGCCATGGAAACTGGATGAAGATGTTGATGTATTTTAGCACTGAAGATATAATTTCTTGTGGCACACCACTGAATGTTGGTTATGACATTCCACCTCATGCTGACACAGTATATTGGAAGGATCCAGTTGGCACCAAATCAAGTACTGCCATGAGTTTGACAATTAGTGTAATAGATGTGGGATTTCTGTTGTGAGGCTGAAGAACTGGTTCCGTTTGATGACATAAACCCAGTATAGTTTGCCTATTCAACCTGAACTTCTTGATTATCTTCCTTTCTCCCATGGTGGCAAGGTCTGGAAATTAATGTTACACCTAAGGCTACCGTCTCCTCACTCTTCCAGGGTTCAGATGTCTACATTGGAAAGATATTTGAACAGTTATCACATTTTCCACAGCAACATATTTGATAATTAACACTAAAGTCATGTAGTGCTACATAATGTATATGGTTTAACTATATATTTTATTCAAACATTTGCTTGTTGTCCTTTATTCTTCACAAATGACGTATATAGGATAAAATTAAGATAACAAAGACAATTGTGTAAATAATACATATTAAATCTATTATTTACACAATTATTTTTTAAAAATGTTCTGCCAAAAATACAATCAATGGCGATGTAAACCACATTGTGCTAATATCGCTTATCAGCACAGTAACACACTACATATAAATGTTTATTTTTTAAAGGAGTGTCCATTGAAGTTTAAATATCAATGCCCCCATTTTGAGTGGCCTATGCCTGACCTCGCTGATAAAACATTTGGAAACAGACCCACTGGGGAACTTGACCGCTTAGTGGGCAATAAACTCCAGAATGAACACAGCCATAGGCTAACATAAGGCCAATGGCTGTGTCCATCTTCGATCGCGTATGTCACATACATGTACGCAGCGGTAAGAAAAAAGCTCACTTGCTTCCTAACACTGCTGCCATAAAGACCTCCACCACTTTTGCTGTTGATACTTACCTCTGGGAGCAATGATGGCTGGTCAAAAAAGTGAGAGGACCCCTGCCTTCTCGCCAGAGGAGCTGGACTTGCTGGCTCAGGAGGGCCTCTCCCTGTATATCCAGTTCTCTGACTCACAAGAAGAACAGATAAATGTCTGAAATGTATATGGGAATCTGTCTAGCTGGTATTTTTCCATTAACACAGGCTACAAGGTCCCTTTGAGTTCCTGAGTGAAGTGTAGTTAGGGATGTGAAAAATCATATCATTTTGGGCCAGATGTATCAAAGGGTTTTGCCCATTCTGTGTCTATGGGGAAATGTATAGATACATATGGCCCAAGTTCCTTACAGAGGACAATGATGTTGGGTAGTACAAGTACAAAGCTTTATTTCGATATGATAATATCTTAAAAGCACATGACAGTTAAAATACAATGCTATGTATTTACTTATGCTGTAGAAGTCATTTGTCAATCCACACAAATATCTGTATCACACTGTCTTCAACAGCATGGGCATCTACACAGTATGTGATACATTGCTAAGCCACATTACTACAAAATTCATTTATAATTTTTGACAATTTACATTTACTTTAGTGACACGAAGTAAATGTTACCAATGTGAAATGCCCAAACAAAGGTTACCTGCTTTGCTATGTTATGTACCATTAAATACATTTATTAAGTGCTGACATCACCATCAAAGGGGTCTCCCGGCTCTCGAGCACATACTCAGGTTAAAATTAGATAAAAGCTTACGGATTGAAGAGCCATTTTTTAACAATTTTTTTAAGAGGTTAGATCGACACAATAGAGTAGATATAGAGGCAGCTGATTCCTGTGTTGGGGGGCTAAAAAAGAAAATGAGTGGCCCCCATAACTGGTAAGACAAATACGCTGGGGGTGTAGTAACGGTTGCTCCCTAGATCTAAGATTTCGAGTGGGAATGTAGGACTCTAATTTATTTTGTAAGTAACATGAGCTTCTTCCATTTAGAGACTTGTGGACCAAGCGTAGGGGCTTAAAAAGGGCAAGCTTTCGTATAAGGAGCCAGTGCAAAGATCTCAACGTGGGTTCGGAAGGAGAGCGAGAGGGAAGGTCGCAGACCAGGTGGGCAGCTGTATTCTGTATAAGATGAAGCTTAGAAAAAAGACCCTTATTCATAGCAAGCATTAAGGCATTACCGCAGTCCAGGTGACTCACAATGAGTACCTGAATGAGGGACCGCCTGGTCTGCAAATGGTGGCCAGTGGAAGATTTTTCTGAGCATACATTTCAAGCTGAAACACATTACAGAGTCTGAGTTAACATGTTCTTTCATAGACAATTTTGCATCAATTAGAACACCAAGATTTTTTTACTGTTTTTTGGGGATAGGAATCGGCCCCAGCTCACTGGGCCACCTGTTATTAGACCAGTGGGAGTGAGCTTTCCCAAGGAGCAACCAATGTACAGCTGAAGGTAGTCGGCTGGCATCCAGAGAGCAACCATAGTCATACATTCATCGATTCTTAGTTTGGTGGATTCAGGGTTGGGCCCATAGTGATGACAAGTTATGTGTCATCTGCATACGAGATGACATCAAATCTGCACGATCCTATCACTTTGCCTAGGGTGGGCCACATAGATATTAAAAATGGTGGGGCTCAAAGACGAACGCTGTGGCACCCCCTTGTCCAGTGCTATCATTTACGATTTGGAAAGATCAAGCTGTACTGAATGAGTTCGATCAGCCAGAAAGCTTTTCCGCCAGCCTAAGGCTTTAACCCTGACACCAATCACCATCAGTCTTTGAACTAAAGTTGCATGGGAGATGATGTTGAAAGCTGCAGATAAATCTTGTAAAAACCAAAATGACTATACATGGCTGAGTTTCCTCTGTCAAATGTGAGTCTAATTGAGTCCAGGAGCTCCATTAATGCTGTTTCGGCACTATAAGAGGCGCGGAATCCTGACGGGGATGGATCCAACAGTGAGTGGGTTTCTAGAAACGGTATGAGTTGACGATTGACCATGGTCTCCATGACTTTTCCAAGAAAGGGAAGCAGAGATATAGGTCTATAGTTTGTCATCAGTTGTGGGTCAGCTGTAATTTATTTTTATTTTTGGTAGTTTGACATGAGCTATTTTCCATTTTACTGGGAAGGATTCCATGCTCAAGAAAAGATTGAGTAGATCAGTAACAGGGACAAGAAGGGCTGGGCCAGTGGCCATAATATAAGGTGGCCAGGACCTTCTGGAGACTCAGATTTGATTGTAATAATCAGGGCCAACACTTGCTCGGTAGTAACTTAATTAAAAGTATCCAAGAGCGTGGGATTGATAATGTCTGACAAATTAGATAGGGTCAGCCCTTCTGGTTTTGTATTGCTGGGAAAAGATTTGGAGAGCTTGGAGATCCTGTCTGGAAAATGAGTAGGGAGCTCATTGCACAGAAGTGGAAAGACTGGAAATGGTGAGATACAAATTGTGGGATTAGTGAATTCCTTCAAAATCTTATACGGTTCTCTTGCTTAATTGCCTGCCTTATTAATCCTGTCTACTATATAGGACTTTCTTGCTACTTTGATGTTCCTATGATAGTTATCTAATGTGGTTTTCTACATAGGTTTGTCCCCATGAGATTTGGTAGTTCTCCATTTCCATTCTAGCCTTCTGTAAGCAGTTTCCCCCCTTTTTAAAGATACTGAGAACCATATTGGATTCTTTTTGTTCCCCTTGAGTTTGAGTGGAGCCATGATGTCTAATGTCTGAATAAGTTCTCCCTCAAAATCATTTAAGGATAGATTGATATCTTCATAATCCCTTAAAATAAGGGGAGAGAATACTGGAGCAATAGAGATGGTACTACCTTCCTCCAAGATCTTGTCAATCTTAGGGCTATTGCATTCCCATTTTTAGAATTTACCATGTCAAAGTAGAAGCTAATAGTAGAATAATCTGTCCAGACCTGCGAAATAGCAGAGTCTACATGTAGGTTGGGGGAGTTCGAAAATATCAGGTCCGGTTTCACTTTTTGATAAATACCTAAGGAACCCAGGTCCGAGAGTAAGCATATTGTGGCTAAATCAAAAAAATCTACTCAGCATGATGGTTAAAATCAATGACCAACAAGAAGGCCGCTGATACTATAAAATGAGGTGCCAGCCTTTCTATCAGCTTAGAACTAAACTTTTTTCTTACGCCTGGAAGTTGATAGACTAATGCAAGCTTCCAGATGGACTTTGACAATGTTCAAGTTTAAAAATAACCATCTCTGCCCAGTCAGTGCTACATGATTCTGAAAGTATTATTTTTACTGTGTTTTTAAAGTCAATTGCCCCCCCCCCCTACTTTAGACTGTCTGTCAAGTCTATTTAAGCTGTAATCCAATGGAAAAACTATGGGAATGCATTTGTGCAGGAGGATGCAGCCATGTTTCTGTGATAAAACAAAGATGAAGTCTTTCTGTATCCAGAAGATCCCCTAGTTATAGCACATGTTTAGGAATGGAGCAGGCATTTAGGTAGAGACAGTACACCCCTGAAATTGTGGACACAACAGTTTCTGACCATTCCCACCTGTCTTTTATGCAGGAATATGGCCCACCAATAATGTTATCTAAAAGTTTACACCTGCCCTGGGGGATAGGTAGGAAGCAAACAAAATTAAATTCATTGCATGTGTGAGGACCATATCCTGTTCTAAAGATAGCCCGCCAATACATAGTGAGCTAGGGGTTAGCCTCCATTTTTCGTTAAGATCAGCTCTAGTATATAATATGAGAGTCATGGTCTTAGTCCTGGCATGCGAAAGGCAGGGTTCCTAGGGACTGGCGGGGTCCAGTCATGGATGGGTGCAAGCGGGCTTGCCGTTGGCATGCTGGCAGCACGCCCACTGATGGTGTGCGCCAGGATGCTATTTAAATAGCCTTCACACAGCCTATGAGGCAAGGCAGGATTTGGAGAACTAAAGTGTCAACTACAAGAAATGGCAGGCACCATTATTTAGAGTCTGAGTTTCATTTAGTTTTGTTTATTCCCTCCACGGGACATGCTGTGGCAGACTTGGGAAATGAAAGTCAGATAGCAACATTCAGCCTTCAAGTGTCCTTGTGCTGTCTACCTGATTAACCTGTTGACCTCTGCACAGATTCTGCAGTGGTGCGGGTGAAATAATGGGTGGGCATGGTTCGGACAGCCCCCAGCCATCCTCTGCACATGCCCACTTATGTCGGAGGGCCGGGCCGTCCGACGAAGCAAAAGGGTTAAAGGTGCCTTAAGGTAATATGATATTATGCAGTGCAGTCTATTATTAAAACCAATGCCAATAAAACAATCATAACAACACTCTAAACCAATTTTATTGACGGGAAGATTCAAGCAGTAAATCTAAGCATAAAGTGACCTGTGCAGCGTTGTGCATTCGCACCAGATGCTATTTCAATAGCCTTTACACAGCCTATGGGGCAAGGCAGGATTTGGAGAACTAGACCATCAACCACAAGAAATGGTGGGGCACTAGTATCCCGGGTCTGAGTATTGTTTAGTTCTGTTTATTCCCTCTGCACAATCGGCACACGCCGTGGCAGACCGGGGAAACGAACATCAGATAACAACTGCAAGCCTAAAGCTTTCAGTTTACCATACTATTAGTACAGCATTGCAGTATTTGTTGACACACGTTGATTCATATTTTTCTTATTGAGAATGAAAAGTACGCAGATTTTAGGGCCTGGTGAACACACTGTACAAAGGTTTATTTGGTGTATATGTTCTTTTTGGTGAGATTAGTTCACTATTTTACACAACAAAGACCAACCATTCAGAGGTGTGAAACAGTTCCTGTAGAGACATAATGGAAAAGAGACTAGATCATACATGAGATAGGAGCTATCGTGGGGAATGACAAAACTGTGACAAAATGTTTTCTGAAAATGTTGCCTACATGCATGAGATTATAGTAATGTAGAACCAAAGTTTGAGAGCCTTGAGCAGATAAAATCTGACAACTTTGGAACTGTTTTGTGATCAGAGATCATTATAAGTTCTGTTTATACAGATCCAATAACACAATTGTATATGTATCTTTAGCATCATCCGGGGCAGGTGAAGGAGATATTGCCAACCTAGGTGGGGAAGTAGCTGACCACTGTGTTTCAGGAGTGGACACCACCACCACCACCGAAGGACCCAGTAATACAACTGATTCTTTAAATGTCTACTTTCTTAAGTACATACACTGATTAACAATGAATGTGAAGGTCGTTTGAATTTAGGTGCAGGCATTCATCATCATAGTAATTGATGTTACAAATTTTATTTGGATGGATTACTACAGGTGTGTTTGTTTAACATTGATTACTGATCAGTATAAAATAATTTGTGATTACTGAAAGTGGATACAGTTCAGGACTTGCACTAACAAGGAGAAATATTACATGGGTATAAATGTTGAATACTTCTAATTTGTGACTAACATTGATTTTACAAATAATTTCTACGGTAAAGGTTACAGCTTGTGTAGTACATTTTTTACATTATGTTACATTGTGCACATCCCTATCATATGTGTTGCATATATTTTTAATGTGCAAATTTTTGGAATTTCTTTTAGCACACATATATGGTGACTTTTACATTTTCATTTGTATATCTTTTTTGTGCAAGTGTCCATTTTTTAAGGTAGCTTACACCAAATGTATACATACAATATGATGATACAAGAGAGTTTTTTTCATTTCTTGAACATCAATATTAGAGACATACGCTTTGCACAATGATATGCTATTGCTTGCAAGAGAGATTTATAAATGCACAAGTCCTGTACATATGTTAATAGACAAGTCAATAGTTAACAGGTAAGAGCGTAGCTTACCATTGTTTGCATCCACAATGGTGTTGTTTTTTCATCATGAAGCAGCGGCAGGTTTAGAAAGATCAGATACATTGTGAAACAGGAAGTGTGTGAGTGAGAAAGGGAGAGTTTCTGCATTATATCCCTTCCATTGTACCAATTCAGGTGTGGAGGTTTTACAGCCACAGTCACCTCAGTGGGAAGGCACATCGTGATTGACCCGGCAGGGAAACTGGCTGTCCTCCCTTCGACAACCTCCTTTGCCTATCGTGGTCAAGTTTTCGTGACGGTGGCACCGCAGCGGTCTTCCATCTGTGGACCTGCTAACATCTAAATAGGGCATGTGGACCTCCAAGCTGGCAGGTGGGGAGACTGTTAATAAAGTCATGGCAGGGCTATATCGGCTAAGATCTAAATCGGACCCTAACTTGTGTTTGATGTAAAAATAGCATGCAGCACACCTAAATAATCCAGAGGCAATTGTCATTTCAGCAAACCAGAACTCTTGCCCCAAAACAGCCAGTTTGAACATTTAATGATGGAAGCATGCCAATCTGAATAGTTTATATACAATTGTCTACTCATACAACATGTCACAGAAAGTTGTTCCTTGTAGCAAAACCTAACTAATGAACACGCAGCAGGATCTTCTCGTGGAGAAAATGCAAATGATACAAGACATTAGCATGCTGCTGACTTCATTCATTTCTTAAAATTGCACGTCTGGTTTTCAACATTTAAAACAAGAATACACCTACCACGAGATACAGGAAATGTGCAAATGTACTACTTTGAATAAAATTACTTTTAGGGCTACTACAGCCATTAAACTTAACAGACTTATAGAGACTGCAGGACGCTCTAGATTAAGAAGAGGATTACATCCATATTTGATTTTAAAATATATTAGTGCACACTGTAATATGCAGATGCAAACATATATTAAAGTTAAAGCAAATGGAAAACAGGATTATGTTTTCACATCACTCTACTATCTCAGCAGTACGATCGGAATCACATTATTCTATCCAGCACAAAATAATTCTTTGTTCTATCAACCTTAGGGTGGTCCTACCCCAAACTTTTTTCCTCCTTACCTCCATATTGTCTGCTGAAATTTGTTTTTTTTTACCTTAGGACTTTGTGCACTTTACCAACTCTGACCAGTGCTAAAGTGATTTTGCTCACTCCCCTAAACATGGTTCAATTGGTTTACACCTGATTGAAATGTTTAATTTACCTATAAGTCCCTGGTAGAGTGGTATACCATTTACCCAAGGCCTGTAAATTAAATGCTACCATTGGGCCTGCAGCACTTGTGGTGCCGCACACCTAAGTAGCCCCTTAAACGATGCCCCAGACCTGCAGTTTTAAACTGCCAATTTGACATGGCAGCAAAACCTCCTTGACCAAACGTTACTCTCCTTTTCTTGCATATATGTCACCCCTAACGTAGGCTCTAGGCAGCCCATAGGGCAGGGTACATTGTAATTAAAAAGTTAGATATGCACCTTTAAGTTTTACATTTCCTGGTAGTGAAAAACTCCTAAATTCATTTTTCACTATTGTGAGGCACATTTGTCCCACAGGATAACATTGGGTTGCCTTGTTCCATTTAATAAGTGCAAACTTTTGCTTGAGGATAGTTAAGCATTTCATGTTTGGTATCTATGAAATTGTAATTAAAAATCCTGTATAATGGTAAAGTTAGATTATAAATTACAATTTTGAAAATGCAATTTTTAGAAAGTTACGTACCAAGGGGTTAGGCCCCTACTCAGCTTGATTGGGCTACAAATAATTCTGAATACAAACAGGATCTAGCTATAATGTACTAACCCTCTTGTTTTTGGAACCAAGGACGAGAAAAGTGAATCATCATGGCCCATGAATTTAATCAGATACCTTTCATTAACATTTCAACATTCATGGTAGATTTTCAACATGCCATGAAAAGGGATCACTTAAACTTTTTCCAAATACATGATTTACCCCACAGCTCTAGACAAGGCTGCTCCGAACTGAACCATGACACAAATAAATAAATCAATATGCATGAAACACTAAACATGAATATGCTTTAAAGGAAAATATTAGTGCATTAAAGAATGTCTGTCAATGGTATCCGTCAACGCGTTCTGAACCTCTTGTGGTTGTGGGGTTCTTCTCAGGACCTCGACTGACAGGGATCTGGTGACTCCTGAACTTGCATACTGTTGTGACCTTAATTTGATTGTCCTTCAGGTGCACAGCTGTGATGATCATGTGACTGCTACTTAGCATTTATTGCAGTTCATTTTGAAAGTGTGTGGCAGCAATCCTGGCTCTCACCAGAGAACAGGCTGTAGATCCCAGCCAGTCAGGGTCCTGAGGAGAACCCTAAAAACCACAAGAGGTTCTAAACGCATTGTCGGATATCCTTGGGGAGTGACTTTGAATTGTATCATCTGGCCAGTGGGAAATCTCAATACTCTTGGGGAGTGCCTTGGAATTGTATTGTCTGGATAATGGGGAATCTCAATGAACTTTCACTGATCTCACTATAGCCAAACAGCTTTGGAACCCCCAAGAGACATTAGCAAATAGAGGTTCAGGTTGGACAGAATGATAGTGATGGCCACCTCTGTTCAATGTCAAAATGTATTGGCTGGCATTCTGTAATGCAATAATATGTTCCTTTAAAGCACATTCATGTTTAGTGTTTTATGCTTATTGATTTTTTTATTTGTGTAATGGTTCAGTTCCAAGCATCCGTCTAGGGCTGTGGGATAAATCATGTATTTGGAAACTGTTTAAGTGGTCCCTTTTCATGACATTTTGAAAATCCATTATAAATGTTGAAAGGTTAATGAAAGATATGTGATTAAATTCACAGGTCAAGATAAATCAATGTTCTTGTCCTTGATTCCAAAAAAAAGGGGGTTAAACAAATTACAGCTAGATCACGTTTCTGTTCAGAATTTTTAGAAAGTTGGCATTTTTCTGTCATTAGCCATTTGGTGCCTGCAGCCTCTCCTGGGTCACATAACTAGGTGTATTTTACAGTGAGACTTTGTGAATTTCTCCAACCCAGTCACACAACGGAGGGATTAGGTGTGCCTGAATGGACCATCTGCTGGCAGGTTGGAGGGAGTGGAGCTAGGCACAACCTCACTTGCAACTGAATTGGCTGTACTCTGCCTCCACACAAAGGGCGTGTCACCTCCAAATTGTCTCTGCAGCCAGCTTAGAGCCAGGGAAGGGGAGTTGGGAAATTCAAAGCACTTCAAAGTGAAACCTCTAGACAATTCTCTTAACATTGAAAATGGCACCATGTATAAACAAAGGGCCCTCAGACCCACTCTTCGGTTCACTTTCTGGAATTGTGGAAGGACTCTCAGAGGACTACCTGCTGTTGTGGCCTGTTGTGTACTCCACAAAACTGTTTGCTGCCTGGAACCTGCCTTGAACCCTCAGAGGCCAGCCTGTTGTTTTACCAATGCATCTTCACATGAACCCCGGACTACCAGAGTGACTCCAAGGGCTCGTGTGCTGGCCTCCTATTCAGAGCAACAGGGATATAAAAGACTCCAACCATCTTGAACCCGCACCTGGACGCAACCTGAATGAGTCCTCAACACTCAAGTGGTGTCCCGCCAGTCCTTGACCCTTGGTTGTGGTGCTAAAGGTGACCAGATAGCCAAAATCCAAAACTTGGGACTTACATTTTCTTTTGTCTAAAAACTGCTCTGAGAACCAAGGGAATACTGGTATCGGTCCACCCAAGGTGCATCAGCAGTCGTCCTGTCTTTGTGGCTGATCCCGCTACTTTCTTCTCTGCAGCAGCAAATCCTGTTCATCAGTCCTTTGCCCAAAGACGTATTCAAGCTCCTGAAACTGTCTTTAGCTATAGCCTCATGCCTCATCCCGCTGGAAATTTTTGACTTCCAAAAATGTGACGAAGTCCAAACGTAGAAATCTTCACCGTGACTTCGTCCAATGGCTCCCTGAGGATGATGCTTCCTCTTCGAACACTGCCTGCAGCCTTGCCCCTCAGAACTGTATCTTAACTGAACATTTTTCTTGAAAATTCTTCTAAGTCCAAAGGTGAGCGCCGAACGGGCCCAACCCACTTCTTGTATCCAAATTGCACACCATTGTGGTCAGCCATGTTTTTCATCTTTAACCTGGTTTTGTGCGACTAGATGTTGTGGTTGGTGCTGTGATCTTGCAAAAAGGAGAAAATTAGGATTCCTTCACTTCTCAAGTGGAGAAGTGTGGCTTAACGGTTAGAGGCGGCAAACCCGGAGGCAGAGGTCGGCCCGGAACCAGGGTTCAATTCCCGACGCGGCTGGGTGCAGGACCAATGTCAGCGGGCTTGATAAATCTCGCCTCGGCGCCACTCTAACCATGGGGTCCCATGCTGCAACTCTGGGCAATAGCTTGCTTAATCTCCACTCCGGCCCCATCTCCACCGGGGATGCCTGGCTGCACCTTGGGGATGCCCAGTAAAGGGACCATTTCACAGGGAAAGACAGGACGGGTTTCCCAGTGGTACAGCGCTGGGACGCTCCAGGGTAACCACGCGCTCAATAAATCCACCATTCATTCATTCTCCTTACTGCCAAGGTGTCAACTGGCTGCACTTTTCTTCAGTGATCCCAAAAATTGTTTGTTTTGTCTTCCCCTCCCTTTTGCTCCACCCCAGGCGTTGGTCTGTGCAGGGGTGTTAGTAGCACACCCTATGATGAAGCATGTCACAGTCCTGTGAGTGAGGGCAGTTTTTTCACACTGAACATGTGCCGCTATTTTTATGCATATTTTACAACTCCTTTAAGTGTGTTTCAGTACAATAAAATAATTACAGCTTACTGGGGAATTTGTGCTTCATTATCACATAATTTACACCCTCCAGCACAGTTGCATGTAGGCTGTAAATGATATATGGCTAGCACTTTAGACTATCATGAACTACAAAAAAAAGTTGCATTAATGTATTTTTCAAACTTCAAGTTTATACTAAAGGTAACAGGCATGCACATCAGACTAAATGGCACGTTTATGCTATTCCTATAACCAAAACCAATCCTCACAACCATTGGTAAGTGGAATTGTGCACACATTATATAATAGGCAGATCTAAAGCAGAATTACAATGAGTACCAGTGACTATTAGTACTAGTACTGTGAAGCACCCCAGTAATTCCAGGACATGAAACTAGAATCCACTTATTACACAAATCTGCATGAAATACCATTACAAATTGCATGACAATAGAAACTGCATGAGTAACTAAGTTTATGTGTGACTAAATCACTAACACTAGTTTCCAACAGAGCAGTATGCTACCAATCCGCACTTTAGCACTTTACCAGCAGTTGTAAGAGCAACGTAAATACTAGTAAAAAACAATATAGTGTTGTGAGTCCTTGAGTGGTTGCTGATAGCTGTCTCCCTTTGCTTCTAGGATGTCACTGCTGCTACCGGTATCTTTCCCTCTCTGCACACACCAGTGTAGCTCATGCTGTGGTGTCTCATTTGGATCCACAAACCTCGCAATGAAGCTCAGAAGAGACTTTTTTCTTTACCCCACCAGTTTGAGCAAGATGTAGGACATCAGCCTATGGGCCTCAAAAGTAACATTATGTTTAAAGAAGGAGGCAAGTGCAAGACCAGTTGCCTGCACCAGAGAGAATGAGATGGTCTTGTGCCCATACAACATACTATGATTGGCTGGCTTGAGTTACTTCATATCCCCTAGTAGTTTTATGGAGCCTCTCATCTTCTTGGATTCTGAGCAATTGCAAGTATTGTGGGCTGCTGTGTCACCATAAGGAATATATTATACATAATGAAAGATATCTTTGAATCCTGGCGGCCTCCTCTTATTTCCCAAGTGTAGCTCAGAATCTGAGTCAGTGGTTGTTGCAACCTTGTGATATAATGTCTCCCTTGCATCAGAATATCAGCTCTCGTATTACTTCAGTGAAGCTCGGTGCATCAGAGCAGCGAATGAGTTGAAGCAGCACGGTGACTCTATTCGTCAATGTCAGAGCAAGAGATGGGCTCTAGGAGTCAGGGAAATTCCTCCTGTTGCTCTGCCTTTAAGGCCAAAAGATAGACTTCCATGACTGTGGTTAATCATCCAGAACTCACTTTGCAAACTACAAATCTCAGCTACTCAATTCAACATATTTATAAAATTCAACTCAGCTACTCAAGATTCTATAAGGGCTAGCTGCCTGTGGGGGGAGACATGCTAAGTCCAAAGTGCCACTGCAGCTGCCTGCTATAAGGAAAGCCTGAACACAAGGACTCTGAAGTAGGGCTTTTTTTCAACAAATTGAAAGTTTTCTTGCCGTTGTTCTTAAATGCGATATTACGGTAACCACCGAGATGGTGCTACTGGGCATGGAGTTTACTAGTTCCAGACCAAAGCCAGTAATTTACTTCCTATTTATTTGTATGGCGGTAGCTAGAGCGTGCATTACTAGGGAGTGGATTAACTCAGACCCTCCTTCATTTTTTACCTGGCGTGAAAAACTATTGTTTATGTATAATACTGAGTCTGCTATCTATAAGTTAAAAGGGATCAAAAGAAGAGCTTTGGGGGAGAAAATTTGGGCACCAATTTCTGATTGGATCTAATCACTTTGTTTGAAGTTTTGTATGTTGTATGTATCCAAGCTGGATTTTTGTTCTTTGTTCTTATGTATTGCTATATTTCCTTGCAAGAAAACAATAAAACTATAAATTAAAAAGAAACAATTAAAAAAACAAGGACTCTGAAGTGCCAGTAAGCGGGAGACATGCAAAGCATCACGACTGTAAGGACCACAGATACGGCAAGGAAGAACCCTACTCTGTTACCCAGGGCTGAGCCCAGCCCCTGACTTCACCCTCTGCGAAGTACCAGCTATAGAAATCTCAAAATGGGACTCCAGGCCTGGCTGACATGTGGTGGACCCCATACTGAGGCAGAAGTGTTAAACCTTCACTGGTTTACATACCACTTCACTACTTACAGTTAACTAACCCCAGGCAAGGTAGATGACACGTATGGATTGACATCAGGGAGAACAAAGGTAGCAAAGTCCATAAGTCATCAACATGAACATAAAAAATTAGATTCCTTGCTGTCTAGGATTGACATCTAGCCTTAGAATTCTCAATGACTGGAGTGTAATAGGTGTAATTTCACTGGCAATGGGGTGTGCGCATGCATGCATTTGTTTATTGTGTTTGCATGTTTTTGTGTGTGTGTGTGTGTCTGTGTGTAAGCATGACTTTAAGTGGGGAGTGTCCATCTGGGTCTCAGACCTGACAGTAATTAAAAACTGACATTGAAACAGGTCACTACTGGGCCTGGTGATAATATTCTTCCCTGTTCAGGCAAAAACAATGATTGATTTCTGAACCATGACTATAAAAACACTACAGTAATTCTCAAGCATGTCAGCATGTAGTTCTGGTTCACATTTCACATGTTTTACTTAATCTTGCAATCCCTGAGAGTGTTTGCTTTTCCAAGATGATGTTTCTTTAGTTTGTCTTTGTGCATCTTATTACTTTTGTATAGTACATACTTTGAACTGAGTCGCCTCTGGGTGCCTGTGTATGTCCGGCTGAGAGTAGGTTATATACGGGGCTATGACTGACAGCTCTGGAGTTGAGGCGGAAAGCAGTGCAAGATTCTCACAGTGCCTGTTAGTGGGTCATAAAGGGGTTCCGAATACATGCCCATCCAATCCTTGGCCTCTATCATTTGCACATTTGAAGATAGCAAAAAGCAATGTTCACGTCATCAAGTTTTACTGATTCTCTGTAAAAGTGTTAATAGAGGGACACAGCAGATGAATATTGACAAGGCGAAAGTAAGAGAAAGTCTAGTGATCACAGGTGAATGGGCATGTTGTGTGCAGGGAGATGGTGAAGTGAAAGAGATGCAAGGAAGCGTGTGCAGCAGAGAGTGAAAAGAGAAATTCAAATGGAAAGAAATGAGGTGTGAGCTATGCAGGTGGATGGTTTCAGAAAGACATCAGGAGAAAAAAAGGTGTAACTGTCTGAGAGACTGCAGAGGAGAGTGGTGTGAAGAGAAGAACAGGAGTGAGTGAGACACCCCGAAGACTGCTGTCCCGTCCAGGGCACTGGCACTAGTAATGTTTAATTCATAGCTGAAACATTTTCAGTACCAAATATTCAGAATAAAATTATTGTTGTCACTCATTTACCTGATGCTGCTAACAAGCATTTGCAAAGACAGCAGGTGGGATGGTTTTATGAGCATGTGCTTTACTAAGTGATGTGTCTGGATGAAATATCAGAAAACTCACACAGAGGCACAAACATATTGGTCAGGTGGTGCCTATGCAAAGCACATGATATAAGTTTACATGTTTTAAACCACAAGCTGAGTTGTATAGGCCACGCCTCTTTGAAAGGATTCCTAGTTATGCGTCTTAGAGCCGTCCCCTTTTAGAGACCCCCCCACTTTTTTCATCCTATTGAAAGCCCTGTGTGCAAGTGCATCTGTTTATGTGCGGAATTAGGAATACCTATGCCTTCTAATCAGAGATATGGATTATAGGCACGCTCTGTGTCAGAGAAACATTTTGTTGCTCAATAAAAACCAGAGAATGACAGCCAGACAGCTGTGTGTGAGATTTCCTATGGAGTGTATACTGTATACATAGGTTGGGTTCCTGGACCCCGATAGCATGTAGAGAAAAAAGATGTTTATAAAGACGTGAGGCGATTATACCTGCCTGTGCACACAAGTGTAACCTGTGTGTGCATATTCTGTCTACAGGATGCAGGTTAGAATGTGTACTCGCCTCTGTACATATTCACACCAACACTAGCATGTAAATGTAAAATGTAAATGTAAATGTAGAGGTACTTGTATAGCGCACGACTAACCGGAGGCATCTCGGCGCTTGTACGAATACCGCTGAGGAACCCTTCCTGGCCTTTCCCTGTGAAGTGCCCACTCCTGGGCACCCCCAAGGTAAAGCCAGGCATCCTAGCGTTGTTGGGGTCTCACCCGGCCCTAGGGAAGGAAACCTGGGCTACATGTGTATGCAAATGTAAGTCAGTGAGTTACACTTGTGATTCATTCAGACTAACAGTGTTCTGGAGGGAGGAGTGGATGAGAAGCGAATGGAATCTCACAACCCAGGGAAAAGAATGTGGCCTAATGGCTAGAGCCGTCGACCTTGAAGCTAAGGAACCGGTTTAGAGTCTCGGCAGGGGCGCTCAACATCCCGTGATTCTGGGCAAATCACTGAATCTCCTCGGGCCTAACAAAAACGAATGTTTCTGTGTGTAATGCAACTGGTGCTCATGTAAACCGCTCTAATACCTTCAGTTGAGTTTGCACTATAAAAAAGAACAAGCATTGGAAATGCAATAGGGCTCGTATTAGGAAAGTTTGAGCTATTGGTCTTATAAATGAAATTGTTTTTATTCATGTGTTATTTTTTGAAATGGCTAAATTAATAGCTTTGTCATTTACAATGCCAATAGTTATAACTTTCGCAAATGTGACACCTATAGCATTTGTAATGCAACATGTTTTGTATTTATGTGACTTAGATGTATTGATATTACAAATAGCAATGGCTTTTAATTTTTTTAAATAATTAATACTTAAATAATTTATTAAATTTGTAATGGCAATAGCTTAAACTTTTGTAAATAACTTTCGTGAAGATTATGTTCATTGTTTTTTATTGTGACGATAATCCAAGAACAGAAGTGAAATATTAACATCTTTTTGTGATTTGTAATAAAGCATGAAAGCTTGAAAACAGCTTGAAACATTGAAAGAACATATTTGAACCAGTGATGCTGTTGTTGCGCTGAGTGATGCTGTGGTTGCCCTGAGTGATGCTGTGGTGGTGCTGAGTGATGCTGTGGTTGCGCTGAGTGATGCTGTGGTTGCGCTGAGTGGTGTGTGCATCGGTGGAGCTTAGTGGGTGCATTGGTGGAGCTATGTGGTGGGTGCATTAGTGGAGCTTAGTTGGAGCATCGGTGGAGCTGTGTGGTGGGTGCATCAGTGGAGCTGTGTGGTGGGTGCCTCGGCAGAGCTGTGTGGTGGGTGCATCGCGGAGCTGTGTGGTGGGTGCATCGGCGGAGCTGTGTGGTGGGTGCATCGGTGGAGCTGTGTGGTGGGTGCATCTGTGGAGCTGTGTGGTGGGTGCCTCTGTGGAGCTGTGTGGTGGGTGCATCGGTGGAGCTGTGTGGTGGGTGCATCGGCGGAGCTGTGTGGTGGGTGCATCGGTGGAGCTGTGTGGTGGGTGCATCGGTGGAGCTGTGTCGGTGGAGCTGTGTGGTGTGTGCATCGGTGGAGCTGGGTGGTGGGTGCATCGGTGGAGCTGTGTCGGTGGAGCTGTGTGGTGGCTGCATCGGTAAAGCAGTGTGGTGGGTGCATCTGTGGAGCTGTGTGGTGGGTGCATCTGTGGAGCTGTGTGGTGGGTGCGTCGGTGGAGCTGTGTGGTGGGTGCATCTGTGGAGCTCTGTGGTGGGTGCATCTGAGGAGCTGTGTGGTGGGTGCCTCGGTGGAGCTGTGTGGTGGGTGCATCGGTGGAGCTGTGTGGTGGGTGCATCGGTGGAGCTGTGTGGTGGGTGCCTTGGTGGAGCTGTATGGTGGGTGCCTCGGTGGAGCTGTGTGGTGGGTGCATTGGTTGAGCTGTGTGGTGGGTGCATCGGTGGAGCTGTGTCGGTGGAGCTGTGTGGTGGGTGCATCGGTGGAGCTGGGTGGTGGGTGCATCGGTGGAGCTGTGTGGTGGGTGCATCTGTGGAGCTGTGTGGTGGGTGCATCTGTGGAGCTGTTTGGTGGGTGCCTCGGTGAAGCTGTGTGGTGGGTGCATCGGTGGAGCTGTGTGGTGGGTGCCTTAGTGAAGCTGTATGGTGGGTGCCTCGGTGGAGCTGTGTGGTGGGTGCATCGGTGGAGCTGTGTGGTGGGTGCATCAGTGGAGCTGTGTCGGTGGAGTTGTGTGGTGGGTGCATCGGCGGAGCTGGGTGGTGGGTGCTTCGGTGGAGCTGTGTCGGTGGAGCTGTGTGGTGGCTGCATCGGTGGACCTGTGTGGTGGGTGCATCGGTGGAGCTGTGTGGTGGGTGCATCGGTGGAGCAGTGTGGTGGGTGCATCGATGGAGCTGTGTGGTGGGTGCATTGGTGGAGCTGTGTGGTGGGTGCCTCGGTGGAGCTGTGTGGTGGGTGCATCGGTGGAGCTGTGTGGTGGGTGCATCGGTGTAGCTGTGTTGGTGGAGCTGTGTGGTGGCTGCATCGGTGGAGCTGTGTGGTGGGTGCATCGGTGGAGCTGTGTGGTGGGTGCATCGGTGGAGCTGTGTGGTTGGTGCCTCGGTGGAGCTGTGTGATGGGTGCATCGGTGGAGCTGTGTGGTGGGTGCATCGGTGGAGCTGTGTCAGTGGAGCTGTGTGGTGGCTGCATCGGTGGAGCTGTGTCGTGGGTGCATCGGTAGAGCTGTGTGGTGGGTCCCTCGGTGGAGCTGTGTCGTGGGTGCATCAGTGGAGCTGTGTGGTGGGTGCATCGGTGGAGCTGTGTAGGTGGAGCTGTGTGGTGGGTGCATTGGTGGAGCTGTGTGGTGGGTGCATCGGTGGAGCTGTGTGGTGGGTACCTCGGTGGAGCTCTGTGGTGGGTGCATCGGTGAAGCTGTGTGGTGGGTGCATCGGTGGACCTTAGTGGGTGCATTGGTGGAGCTGTGTGGTGGGTGCATTGGTGGAGCTTAGTTGGAGCATCGGTGGAGCTGTGTGGTGTGTGCATCAGTGGAGCTGTGTAGTGGGTGCCTCAGGGGAGCTGTGTGGTGGGTGCCTCGGCGGAGCTGTGTGGTGGGTGCATCGGTGGAGCTGTATGGTGGGTTGGCAGGCGCATTGGCAGAGGTCGAGCCATAAAAAGGGGAAAAAAGATGGCCACTGAGATTTTGAAAGGTCAGTCACAAGAGTAAATGCACCAGATTCTGTTACATAAGAAATCTTGCATTAGCAAAATGTGGCTGAACATTTAAAACAAATTAAATCACAAACCCTGGAGTTTAGGATAACATCTGGTTCAATATAAAAATGGGTCGACAGTGATTGTTCCTTAAAGCCTCCAACAAAGCTACAAAACAGGATAAGTTACGTCACACCATGGAGGCCAATATTTAACTGCTCGAATCGGAGTTGCTGACATGCTAGCCCATGAACTATGGATCGAAAGGCATCTGGGATCTGCGCCTCAGCCAAGGAGAGGACACGGGGCTTCCAAATAGCCAGGCATTGTTTAAGAGCAAACTAGTAGCCTGGCAGCTGCAATTTGTTCTTCTTCCAAAACATCAAAATACAAAACAAGCCAATAAATGTTGCATAGACAAAACCTACTGGCTTTGCCAATGCTTTGTATAAAATACTTCCGAAATCATGTTCCTGCATGCGTGACGTGAGACAGCGTACAGACAGATGGCTTAGAGAAGTTGTGTCACCCTGAGCTATTTTGTTTTCTGTTCTGCCTTAAGTTTTCCTCCCGTGAAATAGAGGATATGTAGGTCCATCGAAGGTGTTCCACATTTTGACAGAGGTTCAACAAGAGCTTACACTCACTTATAGGGCCAGACCCAAAGTGTTTATATTAGTGGGTTTTAGATTTTTTATGACATGGCACTCTAGAGAAAGGAAATATGGTTCCAGGTACAAAAGCAAGTGAACAGTGAGGCACATGCATACGGCCTGGGTTCCTCACAGTAACGCAAATCACGCTGATTGGCAAGGGTCTATGACCTCGAACCCTCATCTGATTCTCACCACAACCAAAATCAAGAGGTTAAACTGTTGCAAATGGGAGACCAATTGCATTGTAAAAATCAGCAGAAATTAAATGTTAATACGTTAGAAAAAACCAACGTTCATATGTAAACTGTGATCAAAAAGTTTTGGGGGGGATTTTAGCATTGTCTCGAACAGAAAACGGGATGCAGTTTATACATATATACATTGTTAAACTTAAAGGGAAACAATAATACAACTTGAGAAAAAGTGGGGCCTACACACGTTTATCAAATTAAAAAGCCACATAAAGCGAAAAACTCTGAATTGAACACTACACTTGTGTGTGCATGTTGCAAACTGATGCGTGCGTGCGCTAATGCACAACACAGTGTGCACTTTGACATGGTGCACCTACCTGTTGCACTTCGGTGTGGGTGTCTTGCACATGTGTGGGTTCGTGTTCTGTTGCACAACAAAGTGTGCACTCTTGACACAGTGTGCATTTCGACCTCCCTTCGGTGTGCGTGTTGCACATTGCTGTGTATGTGTTCTAATGCACACGTACGTGTGCACTTTTGACACGGTGCACCTTCCTACTGCACTTCTGAGTGTGCATTTTGCACTGATGAGTGCATGCCCTAATGGACAACACAGTGTGCAATTTGATACGGTGCACATTCCTATTGCACTTCAGTGTGTTTGTGTTGCACATTGGTGCGTCCGTGTTCTGATGCACAACAAAGTGTGCACTGTTGACATTGGCAACTGTGTGCCCTAATGCACAGCACAGTGCACACTTTGACACGGTGCATCTTCCTGTTGCACTTCTGTGTGCGTGTGTTGCACATTGGTGTGTCCATGATCTGATGCACTCCAGGATGTGCACTCTTGACACAGTGCACCTTACTGCTGCACATTAGATATGGTTGTGCACTACAGATCACCATGCGTGCTTCAACACAGCGCTGATATAAATTAAGGGGGGAATATAGGAAAAGATGGCTGTTTTTGTGTGAGACTTAATGGTTTGTGCAATTTAAAATCTTGAAGAATGAAGCGCTGCGAGGAGCTTTTAAGTAGCAAAAACTTTCTGGCATAGAAAGGCTTAGCACTGTTCGATTAGTTACTGGCCCCGCATATTCTGTGCTAGTATTTGATCTACTGTATTAATATAAACTTGTAAAAAGGGAAAATTGTGACTAAATGGAGAGAAAGAGAGGGGAAGGGGTGTAGATATATTTGTAAGGAAGGAGAGATAGAAAAGAGGAGCGGTGAAAGGAGACACGGGCTGGCGGCCGTGAAACTTAAAGTACGTGAATAATTAGGGGATGAGAAGCTCACGCTGAGAAGCTTGTGGGAGGGAGGCTGGGCTGCCTTTGATGTGGTAATGCGAGGCAGGTAGGCAGGCGGCTGGTGGCATTGTGCACGCGCTTTTTAGGGCTTGCGCTTGCGCAATGACCTAAAAAGCACATGCACTGCATGGAATCGCCAGTGGTAAAACTCTGGATAAGCCACTATAGAGCTTCGCCAGCTATGCGCAAGCGCATCAGCAGGCGAGCCCAAAAAACACCCATGTTATTACGTGACATTCATGTCTTTGCTTTCAATTAAGTATCTTGAGGAACACTGTGTTCCTCACCAGTCGTCCAGGAAAAGCCGGTTGTGGTCGAAACTTTGCCCAGGGTATTGGTTGGGAGATCCCACTACAGCCCCAATCATGTTTTCCCACTAGAATACCAGATGATGTCATTGCTGATGTCATAAGCAAAGTATCTTCTTATTCAGCTATCCTGAAAATGTTTTAGGCCTTGCAAGGCATATGGCAGCACTATCAAAATATCAATAAAATGCAGTATGGTTTATTTCATCAGTGATGTCGTGAATGCCATTTGAGAGGTCAGTGAAGTCACAGATGATGTAATGTGGGGTGACATCAGTGATGTTGAGTGTGAGCTTATAAGCAGGGCATGGTACGGGGTGTGAGTTATGTTTAGCGATGTTTACAGTGGTTTCTATGCTTCACACTTTAACCGAGTTTTTTTATTGGAATGATTGTTACTATGTTATTGTTGTTATTTAGAAACAGTATTTATTAGAAGATAAGAGGACAATAAAGTACCTTTAACAAGGATATGTCAGTGCCCTGACCTAAAATGAAGGAGTGGGAGTACCTTTTGTTGGTACTGAGAAATCTAGTGCCTCTTAGTAACGTGGCACCACAAGCACCCTCGGGTGATTGCTTAGACCCAAACACAGTAGTTAATGGACAAACCATCAAATGGCAGAACTTATGCTGCGCGGTCGGCTTGCTTCCCTGGAACGCACAAACGCCCTGAATTTGTACAGGAATAAACCTCGTGCTAGATTTCAGTGGTACCTCACAGTGAAGAATATGTACACATATTCATACTACACCCCGCCAAGATCGGTAGAAGGGGAGGTGGGCTGAGTAATGTAGATGAGTACGTACCATGGACGTCCTTTAGGGGGCTACGGAGGTAGCAGCTTCTACCCCTAGCATTGCCCTCGCAAATCCTGGCTTCAGAGGTTGTAAAACTAGTGCCAAGAACAGAAGGTAAGCAAGTTCCTGATGAACTTGTTTACGTTTCTCTGCCTACCACAGGCACTCTGGGCATTATTTTATTTATTTAGGAAAAAGAAAACAAATACAGCAGAGCGGTGAACATGAAAATGTTGCAACTCAATTTGTATCTGAGGTGCCTTAATCGCCACACAAATGTAACACGTAGCAGTAAGCATTTAATAATAATGATTTGGCTATTTTGTAACATAAGTTTCTAACGTTATTGTGGGGCGGGTAGGCTGGCTCCTTCTACTAGGCTGTTTTCTTTGCCTGCTCACCTCCCGAGGGCCTAGTTCACAAAGCCATACGTGTACACAATTTTGACAGATACCTGGATTCATAAGTGAAATATATTCACAAAAGTTGACACTGCATTCGTAAATTCTTTTACTCACACACAGTGGGCCAGATTCACAGAACTAACTTAAGACAAATTCCTAAACTTACTACTTTTGGTATTCACAGAAGTTAGGATTTTGTCTTAAGACAGACTTTAGACAGACTTAAGACAGACTTAAGACAGAATCCCAACTTAAGTCTGTCTTAAGTCTGTCTTAAGTCTGCCTTAAGACAACATCCTAACTTCTGTGAATACAATAAGTAGTAAGTTTAGGATTTTGTCTTAAGTTAGTTCTGTGAATCGGGCCCAGTATTTCTACAGAAATCTTACTCAACCGATAGGAAGCGGAAATTCAAGGATGCAATTCCCCTCTTAAATTTGGAAACGCATACAACTCGAGACTTGGAGGCTATTCTCAAGCCTTCTAAGACTGGAACGGGTCAGTGGTTTAATAGCACACGAAGGTATGCAGAAGGAAGTGGGTTTTGCACAAGTCAAAACAGCAATCCACAAACGTTTTCACGAAGTGCACCTGGACGCTTCTAACTGGGGCGCTTTTAAAGGTGTACTCCAGAAAGGTTTTGTGGATTCTGGAAAGTTGCAAATCTGCAATTTATTCACGAATCAGGCACAAATAGTTCACAAACCAGTGGAACTATTACACTAACTTTCAGCGCTATGAGCCAAGACTGGGCCTGGGGAAGGATGTGCCATGGGAAGCAATGGGACAGCGCCACCAATGGCCGAGTCTGTCTCACGACATGTGAGGCAACACTTGTACTTTGGTATAGGATGGCTCCACCTGGATGGGTGATGGCTGAACATTGGTATGTCATGGTAGTACCCTAACTGCAATATAGGCAGGATGTAAAATAGACCATCCATCAGTCTTAGTATCTGGTATTTTATTTTAATAATATTGCACTTAAAATGAGGATCTTAAATTCAGTGCTGAGAATGATTGTGAAACCCCTTTCTGGCAATAATGGGCCAAATATCATATAATGTCACTTCCTGTGATGTCAATGAGGGTGCGTGAAGTCCTTTCTGCTGCCTCTGGCATTTTGGCGATTCAACTTCCATGAATCATAGAGTGGCATTGGTCGAGCTTGTTCACGTTATGGCCAATTCCATGCTTTTCGTTCCTGGCACTTTCAAATCTTCCTGCGGTTCCACTGCCCTATCTTTATTTCATGATGCTGTCTTGGGCTCACATTCTGCACTGTCCGTGCTTCTTGCTTGCCGCTAGGACCAGTCTTCCTCCTATTGTGGTGACCCATCATGTTTCATGTTCTGAGTCTGTGAGAGCTCCATGTTTAGCCCCAACCCAACTGCACAGAGTTCCACATTTGTCACTGTCCACACATCTCATGTTCGACGCTATCCAGTCTTCATGCTGTGTTGTGTCACTGACCGCATGTCATGTTCCCCTACTATCTGAGCTCCATGTCATGGCATAGTCCGATCTTTTTGTACTGCGCTTGTTCAATCTTCCTTCTGAGTTTCACCTTCTGGCACTGTCTAAGCTTTAAGTGGTGGCACCTCATCCTGATGTTGTGCTCTTGTATTGGCCATGATGCACTGTCCGAGCTTCAGATTGTGGCAGCCCATCATGATATAGTGCTTTTCCGTTGGCCAAGATCCATGCTCTAACACTGTCCGGGCTTTATGTTCTGCCATTGTTTGTGCTCCATGTCCTGGCTTGGTTTGCCATTTACTATTAGTACTGTTCCAGATCCTTGTTTCTGCACTTTCCAAGTTTCACATTCTGGCACTGACCGATCTTCAAGTTGAGGCACTGCCACGGCTTCTATTTGCGGCACTCCATGAGACTTATTTCTGGTCCAGCTCAAGCTTCTTGCTCCAGCACTGTCCATGTTTATTATTTCGGTAATGGTCTAACGTAATATCCTGCCAGTGTCTGTATATTCTGGCATTATGTCTGGGAGACAAGTTATGGCATTCTCTCTGCATCTTGTTTTGGCATAGTTTTAGTTTCACACTGGTTCAGGACAATGCTTCTATATCTTTTCTTCTTGTTTTGACATTGTTTCAGTTTAACACTCTCATTCTTGCCAGTCCTTCCATATCTGTGCTTCTTGCTTTGGCATAGATTTAGTTTCACACTGGTTCAGGACAATGCTTCTATATCTTTTCTTCTTGTTTTGACATTGTTTCAGTTTAACACTCTCATTCTTGCCAGTCCTTCCATATCTGTGCTTCTTATTTTGGCATTGCTTTAGTTTCACACTTTGGTTCTGGCCAAGCCTTCGCGACCTGTGCTTCTTGCTTTGGCATTGATTTAGTTTCACACTTCGGTTCTGGCCAAGCCTTCGCGTCTTGTGCTTCTTGCTTTGTCATTGTTTTAGTTTCACACTTTGGTTCTGACAAAGCCTTCACTATCCAGCATTTTGCGTTGGCATTGTTTCAGTTTCTCACTCTGGTTCTTGCCAATCCTTCACTATCTGTGCCTCTTATTTTGCCATTGTTTAGTTTCACACTCTGGTTCTGGCCAAGCCTTCGCTATCTGTGCTTCTTGCTTTGTCATTGTTTTAGTTTCACACTTTGGTTCTGGCCAAGCCTTCACTATCTGTGCTTCTTGCTTTGTCATTGTTTTAGTTTCACACTTTGGTTCTGGCCAAGCCTTCACTATCTGTGCTTCTTGCTTTGTCATTGTTTTAGTTTCACCCTGCTATTCTGGTCAAGCCTTCGCGTCATGTGCTTTGTGCTTTGGCATTGTTTTAGTTTCACACTTTGGTTCTGCCCAAGCCTTCACTATTTATGCTTCTTGCTTTGGCATTAATTTAGTTTCACACTCCGGTTCTAGTCGAACATTGGTGTCCTGTGCGTCTTGTTTTGGTATTTTAGTTTCACACTTTGGTTTTGGCCAAGACTTCACTATCTGTGTTTCGTGCTTTGGCATTGATTTCCTTTCACATTTTGGCTCAGGCGAAGTCTTCCCAATCTGTTCTTCTTGCTTTGTCATCGTTTTAGTTTCACACTTTGGTTGTGGCCAGGCCTTAATGTCCTGCGCTTCTTGCTTTGGCTTTGCTATAGTTTCACAGTTTAGGCCTTCATGTCCTGTGCTTCTTGTTTTAGCATTGTTTTAGGTTCACACTCTGATTCCTGCCAATCCTTTACTATCTGTGCCTCTTATTTTGCCATTGTTTAGTTTCACACCTTGGTTATGGCCAGGCCTTCACTATCTGTGCTTCTTGATTTGTCATTGTTTTAGATTCACACTCTGGTTCTGGCCACGGCTTCACTATCTGCGCTTCTTGCTTTGTCATTGTTTTAGTTTCACACGTTGGTACTGGCCAGGCCTTCATTATCTGCGCTTCTTGCTTTGTCATTGTTTTAGTTTCACACGTTGGTACTGGCCAGGCCTTCACTATCTGTGCTTCTTGCTTTGTCATTGTTTTACTTCCACACTCTGGTTCTTGCCAAGTACTCGCGCCCTGTGCTTCTGGTTTTGGCATTGATTTATATTTTCACACTCCGGTTCTGCCCAACCCTTCACTATCTGTGCTATTTGCTTTGGTATTGTATTAGTTTCACGCTCCACTTCTTGCCAAGCCTTCATTATCTTTGCTTCTTGTTTTAGCATTGTTTTAGTTTCACACTTTGGTTCTGGCCAGACCTTTATGTCATGGGCTTCTTGTTTTACCGTTGTTTTAGGTTCACACTCTGGTTCCTGCCAATCCCTCACTATCTGTGCCTCTTGTTTTGGCATTGTATTAGTTTCACACTCCGCTTCTTGCCAAGCCTTCACTATCTGTGCTTCTTGCTTTGGCATTGCTTTAGTTCAAACTCTGGTTCTGGTCAAGCCTTTGCTCCCTGTGCTTCTTGCTTTGGTATTCGTTTAGTTTCACACTCTGATTCGGACTAGGCCTTTATGTTCTGTGTATCTTGGTTTGGAATTGTTTTAGATTCACACTCTGGTTCTGGCCACGGCTTCACTATCTGTGCTTCTTGCTTTGTCATTGTTTTAGTTGCACACGTTGGTACTGGCCAGGCCTTCACTATCTGTGCTTCTTGCTTTGTCATTGTTTTACTTCCACACTCTGGTTCTTGCCAAGTACTCGCGCCCTGTGCTTCTGGTTTTGGCATTGATTTATATTTTCACACTCCGGTTCTGCCCAACCCTTCACTATCTGTGCTATTTGCTTTGGTATTGTATTAGTTTCACGCTCCACTTCTTGCCAAGCCTTCATTATCTTTGCTTCTTGTTTTAGCATTGTTTTAGTTTCACACCTTGGTTATGGCCAGGCCATCATGTTCTGTGTATCTTGTTTTGGCATTGTTTTAGTTTCACACTTTGGTTCTGACCAGACCTTTATGTCCTGGGCTTCTTGTTTTGCCGTTGTTTTCGGTTCACACTCTGGTTCCTGCCAATCCTTCACTATCTGTGCTTCTTGCTTTGGCATTGCTTTAGTTCACACTCTGGTTCCTGCCAATCCTTCACTATCTGTTCTGGCCAAGCCTTTGCTCCCTGTGCTTCTTGCTTTGGTATTCGTTTAGTTTCACACTCTGATTCGGACTAGGCCTTCGTGTTCTGTGTATCTTGGCTTGGCATTGGTTTAGATTCACACTCTGGTTCTGGCCACGGCTTCACTATCTGTGCTTCTTGGCTTGGCATTGTTTTAGTTTCACACTATGATTCTGGCTAGGCCTTTATGTTCTGTGTATCTTGGTTTCGCATTTTTCTAGGTTCACCCTCTGGTTCTGGCCAAGCCTTTGCTCCCGGTGCTTCTTGCTTTGGTATTAGTTTAGTTTCACACTCTGAGACGGACTAGGCCTTTATGTTCTGTTCTTCTTGCTTTGGCATTGTTTTAGTTTCACACTCTGATTCTCGCTACGCCTTTACGTTCTATGCATCTTGTTTTGTCATTGCTTTAGACTAACACTCTTGGTATTGTTCATAAATCCTATCTGGCACATCCCCACCTTTTGTTTTTGCAGTGCCTGAGGGTTGTTGTTGGTCCCTGTCTTTGTTCCATGTTCTGGCAGTGCATGAGCTTCATTTCTGGCCCTACTCGAGTTTCTTCTTCTGACACTATTTCTATTTGTTGTTCTACTACTGTGCCCCCTTTACATCCTGGCACCGTGTGGGTGTACTGTGTTGTCACGGATTGCTTTTCAAGTTCTGCCACAGTAGGAGCATCTTATCTTTGCACTATCTGAGTTTCACATTCTGCTTCCAGCAAAGCCTTACAGTCTAAAATATAAAGTTTTATGTTCATACAATATCTAACCTTAATGTTCTGGCACAGCCCCACAGGCTGTGATTTACTCTTGGGCCCCATGTGAACTTTATTTTCTGGCACTGCCCAATATTAATATTCCAATTCACCAACATCTCAACATATTCTGACACGCTTCAAATTTCCCAGGCCCATGCCTAAGTGCTGCTCCAGCCCAGGTTTTTTCTTTGGATTTCTGGGACATGTAATGTTGTTTATTCCATTATGAAACAGGACTACAAGCCCCAGAATTCAAAGGAAAAAACGAGCACATTACGCATGGATTTAGGAAACTTGGCAGCTATGCAAGCTTCCCTAAGAGCACTGTTCAGTATTAATATTTTAATCCAGCATCATTGCCTGGAACTGTTCAAGCTTCAATTTCTGCAAGCTTAACGTGCCTTGATCTAGACCCGTCTACACGTCATCTTCTAGAACTCTCAAAGTTTCACATTCTTGTCTTATCCATGCTTCTTAGTGTGAAGCTCTCCTACTGTGTGCAGGGGCGGCTCTAGGCTCATGGTGGCCCTGGGCAGGGAGCGTAGGTAGGAGGCCCCAGAACAGGGGGTCCGGGCGGGGAGGAGCCCCCCGGAGTTCAGGAAGGTACCAGCCGGCCAGCAGTGGGTAGGGAAAAAAAGAAGCCAATCAGGAACCAGGAGGAACGCAGGTGCGGAGGCCAGTGAAGAGGGGGGGTCAGGGTGTTTGGAAGTGGAACAGAGCCGGAGGCCGCCAAATCCCCGCCAGGGGCCGCCACGCAAATATGTATCCATCCTCAGAGGATTATTATATTAAGGATATATATTGGCGTGGTGGCCCCTGGGGTTTGGTGGCCCTGTGCAGGTGCACAGCTTGCACATGCCTAAGGCCGCCCCTGCTGTGTGTTGTTGAACTTTCCTTGGTTTCTTTCAAATTTCACGCTCGTATACTTCGATACATCACTTTTCTTCACATTGCCTGTAACATCCACCACTTTTTTGACAATGGTGTTAGCAAAATGCTGTAGTAAAATGAATGGCCAACATTTTTGGGTAAAGAAACTGTCCATAGGGCGAACCCCTCTCACTCTCTCCTGCACAGGGTCGGGCTCACTTTCCTGGTGCATTATGGGGTGACGAATATAAAACTTTCAGCTTTGCATTTATTGTGCAATCTAGCCCGACTGCAGGGCTCGGATGCCATGGAGAGTTTTATGAATGCATAAGCCTGCTCCAGATTGTGTGGAAAGGAGCCGTGCGCCATGCACACAGGAAGGTTTGCCATAATAACGATGCCGATGTCTATTATCGAGAAACGGAACTGTAAAGCTCTCAAGTTTTAAATACTCTGAGGAGTGAGATCTAATTAGCATATTTGATGATTTCTCATGAATTAATGTGGGCAGGTATTTTTTTTTAATTCTGGGACCTGTAGTCATGTTCATTCCAATATAAAACAGAACTAGAAGCCTCAGATTTAAAAGGAAAATACCTGGACTGGAGCAGCACTTCACGCATGGACCCGGGATACGTAGCAGCTTTGCTTCACGTGGCCTCGACAAGGCCTAGCCCTGAGGTAAGATGGCGTCTTGAAGCTGTACAGCACCTGTGGACGTCACATCAGATGTGTTTGCTGTCAGTGAGCGCTCAGCCGGCCCTGTAAAGGAGTATGTACAGAGGGCGCCCTGATATGGAGACACATTAATGCAGCATGTAAAGAATGAGGTATGACTGGAGACGTGGCAAGGCGCTATCACTCGAGGGACCCCTGCGAGGCAGATGCAGCAACGCATGCTGGCAGGGGTGCTACTTCCGGGTGCAGCTAGGAGGCCGCGCGCAGTGCCAAGGAGAGCTCGAGGGGGGAAGTTTCATGTTTGCGCAGTCTGACCGCTTCCTCTTTCCCTGTCAGCAGCCCCAGACTTTGACCACGGGACGGCGGCTTCAGGCAGATCACGGAGCCAGGGGCTGAAACCGAAAGTGGCCGAAAAAAGAGGAAGTTTGTGGCACACCTGTGTCCTCAGGAAAGGCCCGGGCGGATAGAGAGATAGGCGGTATCTTTACATGTTTAATACTTTCACAACAGTACAAAGGATGTTCTTTATCTCCCCCTGCACCCTGGCACCTCCCACTGCAGGCAAACCACACAAGGGCACAGTTTAGCTGCTGCTCGTTGACAAATATGCGCAATGAAGGGCAGGCACCACCACCACTTAGAGTGATCAGGGAGAGAGGCAGCGCAACTATGGGTGCGGGAGGAGGGGCAGCACCCCTATAAACCTTGAAGGAGTTTAGCTGGAGAATAAACAACATAGGGTCCCTTCAAAGGATTTTTCTTCTGGCAGGATTGTTGTGGTTTAAAAGTTCCACACTGTCAAATAGCCCTTAGTCTTTTATTGAGGTGACGTTATTACAGCCAGGGCTTTAAGTGGGCTGGGTCTCACCGGGTCTGAGCACTGGCGTTTTTTTTAAGGGGGCCTCGAAGCAGGTCTCTATCGGGCTCTGTTTTGTGCCCTGGCACGGGTGGTCCGTTTTTTTTTTCGGACTTCAGTGACAGGAGGCACATCAATGTGTGCGTGGTGAGTGTTGTAGGGAAGGGAAATCCTTTATAGAGAGTCATTTTCTCTCTGGATTTCCCTTCTCCTTTTGAATCTCAGGAGCAGCAACATTGTCGTGGTGTCACCTCCAGGGCTTTAATCGCTTCCATGCGTCGGACGGCAGCGGCCATATGATGTCACAGTGTGCGTGTGCGGGGGAAGGGCGGGGGCCATCCGAACCGCGCACGTGTGGAATTCTTCCACACTGCGGGTGAATTCTGGCCAAGGCAAAGTTGTTAAGTGGAAGTGTTTTCAATATTATATACAAGCCATCATCCGCGGTCGGTAGTGGGTGTACCTGCAGGGCGGTGACGTGGAGAGGGGGAGGGGCAGGGTGGGGGTAGTAATCTATGGATTACAGAGCTTTATAGGTAAGTGTTAGACGTGGCATCTTTGGTGTGATTTCCCCCTATCTTTTTGCCTCTACCTCCTGTCTTTTTTATGCTGTGCTGGATTTCTTTTTTGCTGGTTTAGATGCTATGGGCACTTTGCCACTGCTGTTCAGTGTCAAAGTGCAAGTGCTCCCTGTGTAAATTGTTATTATGGTTGGTTATCCATGATTGGCATATTTGTGTCACCAAGAAGTCCCTAGTAAAGTGCACTGAGTGTGCCAGGGCTGCTGATAACAAATGCTACAAGTGGGCCTGCAGCACTGATTGTGCCATCCACATGAGTAGCCCTAAAATGGTGTCTCAGGCCTGCCACCGCAGTGCCAATGTGGATTCTGCGAACTGCCATGTCCTCCTGGTCAGTGTCCCCACTGGCCAGACCCAACCCTTCCCTTTCTGTACACATTGGTCACCCCTGTGGAAGGCCCAAGGTACCCCCTTGGGCAGGGTACAGTGTATGTGAAAGGTAGAGCATGTACTTGTGCAGGTGACATGCTCTGGTAGTGAATTACAGCCATTTTCGTTTTTCACTATTGTAAGGCTATCTTGCCCCATAGGCTATCATGGGGGATGCTGGCTACCGTGGCTACCGGCATATATTCCTGTAGGAGCACGATAGGACATACATGTCTGGTATCCCTGAACTCAGAATTTAATAACACATCTTTTAGGAAAGGTTGTTTTTAAATCCTGTGTTTGAGAACAGCACTTTTAGAAAGTTGCTGTTCTCTTGTCTGACCCTTCTGTGTGCCTTGGCCTGTTTGTGAATTGACTGTCTGGTTTGAGAGTGACAGGGGCTGGGAGCCCCCAGGAGGCTGGCTGAGTCAGCCCTAGGCTGAACAACTGCATCTGCATCTTGAGTGGTGGGGGGGATAGCACCTGGGCCTGAATAGGGCTGATGACCCTGCCCCTCTCCCTGAAAGGAAAGGAGAGGCAAAGTGCTCAAGGAACACCCAGAACTGGTTCAGACCGGGCTCAGAGCCCTCCTGCACAAAGGGATCAAAGACTTTTAGGGGTATAAGTACAGGACCCCTGACTACAGAAAATTAGATCATCCTGGAATCAAGAAGGAACCTCTGCCAAGGAGAAAGCCGGAAGACTGAAGGAGGAAGACTGTCCTGCTATTGCTCTGCTGGACTGACCTGCTTTTGCTTTGCTGCCTAGGAGAGGGGAAGGACTCTGCTTTTGGTGCTGTGTCCCCTTGCTTGAAGGAATCTCCAAGGGCCTGAGAAGACCTGGCTCCCTGTTAAAAAGTCCCAGGAACAAAAGGACTCCACCCCAGCTTCTCTGAAGTCTGCTGAGAGAGTTCTGTCCTTCCTAGAGTGCTTGGGCCAGTTGTGGTGCCACTGGAAGTTGTAGCTGTGTTGGGAAGCTGGAAACCAAGCTTTTAAAGACTTTCTGCAAGTTTTGTCGCATCGCTCGCTTGCGGAGCGCATCCCCGACAATGCGAGGAAATTCCCGACTCTACGAAGGCCGAGATGGTCGCAGCGCCTGTTGCCGCTGCCAGAGTCATTGCATCCTTTGTTTGCAGGACGCACCAGACTGGTGCGGGAAGATTACCATCGCTGCGAGTGTCGTCACAGAGTCTGTCGTCGCTGGGTGAGATCGTCGCACCGCTTGCTTGCAGACTGCATCACGTCGCTGAGAGTGTCGTCGCAGTGCCATCGCATCAAGGAGCTGCGAGAGGAAGATCACCGCTGGTCCACGTATCGTCGCCCCGGAGATCGTCGCAACTCCAAAGATCATCGCATCGTGCCTTTGCAAGCTTCTTTCACTACGGAACCTCCGCACCGGAATCCATACAAGGTATCACATCCCTCCCATACAGACCGGAGTCATCGCATCACGCCCGCTACATCCAGCGGGGCTGTCGCATCGCCTCCCCAAGGTCTCAGGAGTGACGCATCGCTTGTTTTCCACCGCACCAGTTTCTGTTTTGGAACTTTGTCGCATTTAAAGGTACTTTTGGCTAAACGTGATGCAAGTGTTAACTTTTCACGCAACTGTGGATTATTTTATCACAACTTTAAGAACTCTTGTCTTTTGCAACCATATTCTTGAACTGTGTATGTTGGATTTTTTTTCGTTTTGGTCTTGTGTAGTTTAGATGAAATACCTTTTATTTTTCTAAACTGTTGTTGAGCCAGTTTGTGGTGTTTTCACTGTGTTACTGTGAGTGTTGGTACAAATACTTTACACATTGCCTTTGATAACCCTTGACTGCTCGTGTCAAGCTACCAAGGGGGTGGGGAGGGGTTATCTCAGAGGGTTTCCCCTTACCAGAAGCAAGGGTCCCTATTGGACAGTGGTACCTACCTCTGCCAACTAGAGACCCCCAGTTCTAACATTGTTGGTCAGCGATGGGATTTGAACTTGTATTTGTACTAGACCCACAGTAATTGCTGTACATCAATAGTGAGTGCAGACCACTACGCCACTGCATACAACTGTTGCGTTTTTTTTGGTTGGTTCTATTTTTGATTAACTCTTCAAAGCATCAAGTCTGTGAATGGAAAGGCACCCAGTGTGGAAGAGGCAGAATTGGAACTTTGTATTGAGGATTTGTATTCCTACAAAGTTGCACAGCTTAAACAATTCTGCAGCCAGTTTGAGTGCCCCATAAAAAGCAGCCTCAGGAAGGAGGACTTTCAGAGTCATTGAAGGCCTAGTGGGATGCACAAGAAGGAAATGGTGCAAGTTGAAAGGGGGGTTTCAGCCCCATGAATTGCCTGTGAGCAGACCAGATTCAAGGGCTGGCAGCAACCACTTCGGCCGGGGTCTGACCCCAGAAGAGTTAGAAGAAAATCGAAAAGTGAGAGATCATGAAATTGAAATCTTGAAAATGAAAATGAAGGAATTGGAGGTAGAAAAAGAAAGGGCGGCGGAGGAGAGCAAAAAAGCCTGTGCCCTGGAGGAGAAGAAATTGCTTTCGGCTCATGAAGTGAGCATGAGAGAACTGGATATCAAGGCCAAGCAGGTAGATTTCAGTTCAAATTGTAGCAGTGCACAGCCAGTGCAGTGGGGTAAAGTATATATTCCCAATGGATCTGGTACAGAATTACCATAGGAGTGAGGATATTTATGCCTGGTTTACTTCTTATGAGATTGCATTAAGAATGAATGGTGAGCCTGAACAGCATTGGGGGGCGGACCTGTGGAAACATTTTGAGGCTTCTAGGAGAAGTGCTCTAGAGCCCTTAGAGCTAGCAGGTACCATGACCTACCCCAATATGAAGGAGGCCTTATGTCTCAGGTATGGACTTACTCCAGAGCAGTGCAGACTGCAGTTTAGGAACTCTAAGAAGAAAGAGTTCGAGACTTTGATGGAGTGTGTGAATTTGTACTCACGTGTACTGGAAGGTTGGATGAAGGGCAGCAAAGTAACTGATTACAAGGGGTTATTGCATTTAATTAGTTGGGAGCACTTGAGTAGTCTCTGTGTTCCAGAGCTGCGCCAGCATCTTTCAGACAGCAAGCTGACAGACCCCATTGAGCTTGCTAAGGAGACGGACCGCTAAACCAGTACCAGGGTCCACAGAGGAATTGTGGGTACCACAGCCAAAGGTGGGCAGGGTCCCCAGCAGAAGAGTGGGGGGGACAAGGGTAACCAAAAGAAGTTCTCTCAAGGGCCCAAAATAATTCCCAGGGAAAGGAATCCCAACCCCCAGACCTAGACAGCCATGGCCCCCTAGGGGCAGGCGGGACAACAGAGCCAACAGGGACAACAGCGGTCCACCTGCCTGCTATCACTGCAATGAGGTGGGCCACTTTGCTCCTAGATGTCCCAAGAAACCCCCAGCACCCACTGGTGCTCCAGCCCCAGGGTTAGCAAGTGTAGCTTTGGGAGGGGATTTGATTTCTAGTGGGGAGGAGGGACTAGCAGTTATGACCCTTGTCTCTTTAGGAGACCAAGAGATGATCCAGGAAACCTTACTGCCCCCTAACACTAAGGAATACGGGCAGAAGGTGATCATCAATGGGAGAGAGATAGAGGCTCTGAGAGACACAGGAGCCAGCGTGACATCGGTGAGGTGTCAGTGGGTGTCTGAAGAGCAGGTAAAATGATGTACTCCGCCCTGTAGTGGCAGCTGACAGCTCAGTGCGCCTCTGAAAAGTGGTGCGTGTTCTCTTTGAATGGGGAGGGGTCTCTGTTCTCTTGGAAGTTGTTGTCAGTGATGCCTTGCCTGTAGACTGTCTGCTAGGTAATGACCTGGAGAGTTCTCCATGGAAGGATGTGGAACACCGAACTCATTTGGAGATGTTGGGTTTGCCTGCGTGGATATGTGTGACCACTCGTGCTATGGCAGCTATGGCAGGGGTGATTCAGCAGAACTGGAGCCTGAAACAGTGGCCCAGAGACCTCCCAAGAGAGGAAGAGGTAGGGGGCGCGGGAAACCAGCTCCAGCCGTTCCCACCATCCGGGAAGAAGCAGAACCTGAGGGGGATGCCGTGGAACCTACAGGGGAACAGGTGGCCGAACTGGGTGACCTGTATGAGCTGAACCATTGGCAGCAAGAAGGTGGGCCCTCCAGGGAGGAATTCTGCAAGGCGCAGAAAGAGTGCCCTTCCCTCATTGGTGTGCGGCAACAGGCTGCAGAACAGGCAGCAGGTGGAGCATCCAAAAATAATTTCCTTTACTGGGAAGATGAGTTGTTGTATAGTGAGCCTAAGTTTGCTGAGCCCGGTGCAGCCCATGTGCTGATGGTACCCGCGCGCTTCAGGAACTTCCTAATGGGTCTGGCTCATGACGTGGCTCTCGCAGGACATCTGGGGCAAGACCAGACCTTCCAAAGGCTTGTCACCCACTTCTACTGGCCCCAGATGAAGAAGCATGCCGGTACCTTTTGTAGAACTTGCCAAACATGTCAGGCCAGTGGCAAGAGCGGAGGAAAGTGCAAGGCACCCCTCCAACCCTTTCCTGTGGTGAGCACCCCTTTCGAGCGGGTGGGCATAGACATCGTGGGGCCCCTGGACCCCAAGATAGCCTTAGGCAACAGGTTCATCCTGGTCTTGGTGGACCATGCCACCCGGTACCAGGAAGCAGTCCCTTTCAGGACAATAACAGCACCCGTGGTGGGCCATGCATTGATGGGGATCTTTTCCCGAATAGGGTTCCCCAGAGAGGTGGTCTCCGACCGGGTACCAACTTCGTCTCTAGGTACATGAAGTCTCTGTGGGAGGAGTGTGGGGTAACTTATAAGTTCACCACTCCTTATCACCCTCAAGGAAATTGGTTGGTTGAAAGGTTTAACCGCACCCTCAAAGGTATGATTATGGGCCTAGCGGAGCCCATGAGACAGAAGTGGGACTTCTTTCTACCATGCCTGTTGTTTGCCTACAGGGAGGTGCCTCAGAAGTCCTTCGGGTTCAGTCCCTTTGACCTCCTGTATGGCCACCCTGTTAGAGGACCTCTCACACTGGTGAAGGAGGGGTGGGAGAAATCCAGTGAGAAGACACCCCAGGATGTGTTCAGCTACGTGCTGGCCTTCCCCAACCAGGCACAACGCTTCAGGAAGCTCGCACAGGAGAACCTAGAAGCTAGCCAGGAAGAAATGAAAAGATGCTACGACCAGATTACCACTCTGGTCGAATTTCAACATGGGCAGAAAGTGTGGGTGATGGCGCCAGTGGAGCCTTGTGCGGTCCAAGGCTAGTGGACTCGACCATATGAGGTGATGGAGCGCAAGAGCAAAGTAACCTACCTGGTTAACTTGAAGACTCCCAGGCAGTCCCTGAGAGTCTTGCATGTGAACCGCCTCAAACCCCACTTTGAAAGGTCTGAAGTGACAATGCTCATGGCTACAGATGCTGGAGGAGAGGAGGATAATGATCCTCTCCCTGACCTAATGGCAGCCAAGGAGCAAGACGGGTCAGTGGATGGTATGGTCCTCTCGCCCACCCTGACCCCAGTACAGCAGAGGGACTGTCGCCAGGTGTTGGGTCAGTTTTCCTCCCTGTTCTCCCTGATCCCAGGTGTCACCAATTGGTGCGTCCATGATGTGGACACTGGAGATAGCCTGCCTGTGAAACAGAAATTTTACAGGGTAGCTGACAAGGTCAGCGCCGGCATCAAGGAAGAGGTTTCCAAGATGTTGGCGCTGGGAGTAATTGAGCCCTCCAGCAGCCCCTGGGCTAGCCCAGTGGTCTTAGTGCCAAAAGCTGCTGCGCCCAGTGCCACTCCAGAACTCCGGTTTTGTGTGGACTACCGCGGGCTCAATGCGGTCACGAAGACTGACGCACACCCCATCCCCAGAGCAGATGAGCTCGTGGATCGGTTGGGAGCTGCCCAGTACCTCAATACGTTTGATTTAACTTCTGGGTACTGGCAGATTGCCTTAACTGAAGGGGCCAAAGAGAGGTCTGCATTCTCAATGCCAGAGGGTCACTTCCAGTTCCAAGTCATTCCCTTTGGCTTGAAGAATGCCCCTGCCACAATCCAGAGACTGGTTAACCAGGTACTGACCAGGCTGGAGAAATTCAGCGCTGCATACCTGGATGACATTGCTGTGTTCAGCTCCACATGGGAAGAATACTTGCAACACCTCTGTGAAGTGTTGAAGGCTCTGCAAAGGGCAGGCCTCACTATCAAGGCCAGCAAGTGCCAGATAGGGCAGGGATCTGTGGTGTACTTGGCATACCAGGTAGGGAGCCGCCAGGTGGCTCGCCTACAGTTGAAAATTGATACCATTCTGGCTTGGGAGCCCCCCGAGACCCAGACAGAGGTGAGAGCCTTTTTAGGTCTCACCGGGTGTTTCAGACGGTTTGTCAAGGGATATGGCACCACTGTTGCCCCCTTGACAGATCTGACTTCCAAGAAGCAGCCCAAGAAAGTGAATTGGACCGAAGCCTGCCAAACTGTTTTTGATGTTCATAGTGCAGACAGACTCTTCAGAGCATGGTGAGGGAGCAGTACTCTCACAGATCACTGACGAGGGCTGGGATCAACCTGGAGCTTTCATTAGCCAGAGGCTATTCCCTAGGGAACAGAGGTGGAGTGCAATTGAAAGGGAAGCTTTTGCTGTGGTCTGGGCTCTGAAGAAGCTGAGGCCCTACCTGTTTGGGACTCACTTCCGTGTTCGACAGACCACACGCCCCTCAGATGGTTAATGCAGATGAGGGGTGAGAACCCAAAACTGTTGGGGTGGTCATCTCCCTACAGGGAATGGACTTCACGGTGGAACACCGCCCTGGCACAGAACATGCCAATGCTGATGGTCTGTCCAGGTTTTTCTGCCTTAGTGAAGAGAACTCCCAAGAGGGTGGGTAGCTCTCCCCACTTTCAGCTGGAGGGGACATGTGTTAGACCTGGCATCTTTGGCGTGGTTTTCCCCTATCTTTTTGCCTTTACCTCCTGTATTTTTGATGCTGTGCTAGATTTAGTTTTTGCTGGTTTAGACGCTTTGGGCACTTTGCCACTGCTGTTCAGTGTCAAAGTGCAAGTGCTCCCTGTGTAAATTGTTATTATGATTGGTTATCCATGATTGGCATATTTGTGTCACCAAAAAGTCCCTAGTAAAGTGCACTGAGTGTGCCAGGGCTGGTGATAAAAAATGCTACTAGTGGGCATGCAGCACTCATTTTGCCACCCACATGAGTAGCCCTAAAATGGTGTCTCAGGCCTGCCACCGCAGTGCCTGGTGCAGTCTGTGAACTGCCATGTCCTCCTGGTCAGTGTCCCCACTGGCCAGGCCTAACCCTTCCCTTTCTGTACACATTAGTCACCCCTATGGAAGTCCCAATGTACCCCCTTGGGCAGGATGCAGTGTATGTGAAAGGTAGAGCATGTACTTGTGCAGGTGAGATGCTCTGGTAGTGAATTACAGCCATTTTCGTTTTTCACTATTGTAAGGCTATCTTGCCCCATAGGCTATCATGGGGGATGCTGGCTACCGTGGCTACCAGCATATCTTCCCATAGGAGGAAGATAGGACATAAAAGTCTGGTATCCCTGAACTCAGAATTTAATAACACATCTTTTAGGAAAGGTTGTTTTTAAATCCTGTGTTTGAGAACAGCACTTTTAGAAAGTTGCTCTTCTCTTATCTGACCCTTCTGTGTGCCTTGGCCTGTTTGTGAATTGGGTGTCTGGTTTGAGAGTGATAGGGGCTGGGAGCCCCCAGGAGGCTGGCTGAGTCAGCCCTAGACTGAATTACTGCATCTGCATCTTGACTGGTGGGAGGAGATGGCACCTGGGCCTGAATAGGGCTGTGCCTGCCTTCCACAATGCTAGCTCTACCTCCTGCTGGGTGGCTGACGACCCTGCCTCTCTCCCTGAAAGGAAAGTAGAGGCCAGGAAAACAATGTGCTCAAGGAACACCCAGAACTGGTTCAGACCGGGCTCAGAGCCCTCCTGCACAAAGGGATCAAAGACTTTTAGGGGTATAAGTACAGGACCCCTGACTACAGAAAATTAGATCATCCTGGAATCAAGAAGGAACCTCTGCCAAGGAGAAAGCTGAAACCCAAGAAGGAAGACTGTCCTGCTGTTGCTCTGCTGGACTGACCTGCTTTTGCTTTGCTGCCAAGGAGAGGGGAAGGACTTTGCTTTTGGTGCTGTGTCCCCTTGCTTGAAGGAATCTCCAAGGGCCTGAGAAGAGCTGGCTCCCTGTTAAGAAGTCCCAGGAACAAAAGGACTTCACCCCAGCTTCCCTGAACTCTGCTGAGAGAGTTCTGTCCTTCCTGTGGTGCCTCTGGAAGTTGTACCTGTGTTGGGAAGCTTTTAAAGACTTTCTGCAAGTTGTGTCGCATTGCTCGTTTGCAGAGCGCATCCCCGACAGTGAGAGGAAATTTCCGCCACTACGAAGGCCGAGATTGTCGCAGCGCCTGTTGCCGCTGCCAGAGTCATCGCATCCTTCGTTTGCGGGACACACCAGACCGGTGTGGGAAGATTACCATCGCTGCGAGTGTCATCGCAGAGTCGGTTGTAACTGGGTGAGATCGTCGCACCTCTTGCTTGCGGACCGCATCATGTCTCTGCGAGTGTCGTCGCAGAGCCATCGCATCGATGAGCTGCGTGAGGAAGATCACCGCTGGTCCGCACATCTTCGCCCCGGAGATCGTCGCAACTCCAAAGAGCATCACATCGTGCCTTTGCAAGCTTGTTTCACTACGGAACCTCCGCACCGGAATCCATACAAGGTATCGCATCCCTCCCCATACAGACCGGAGTCACCGCATCACGCCCGCTACATCCAGCGGGGCTGTCGCATCTCCTCCCCAAGGTCTCAGGAGTGACACATCGCTTGTTTTCCACCGCACCAGTTTCTGTTTTGGAACTTTGTCGCATTTAAAGGTACTGTTGGCTAAACGTGACGCATCTGTGAACTTTTCACGGAACTGTGGATTATTTTATCGCAACTTTAATAACTCTTTTGCAACCCTATTCTTGAACTGTGTATGTTGGATTTTTGTTGTTTTGGTCTTGTGTAGTTTAGATTAAATACCTTTATTTTTCTAAACTGTTGTGGGGCCAGTTTGTGGTGTTTTAACTGTGTTACTGTGAGTGTTGGGACAAATACTTTACACATTGCCTTTGATAAGCCTTGACTGCTCATGCCAAGCTACCAAGGGGGTGAGCAGGGGTTATCTCAGAGGGTTTCCTCCTTACTCCGACTAGAAGCAAGGGTCCTTATTTGGACAGTGGTACCTACCTCTGCCAACTAGAGACCCCCAGTTCTAACAGTAAGTAAACATATAAATAAATAAAACACATTTCTTTGCATGCACTGCATCCCCAAATGCGATGCATTTGGGGATGCAGTGCACCCACCACCGACCGCGGCTGCAAGCCATAGTTGATGCTTGTTTATCTAATGCAACTAGCAACCATTAACAAAGCCAATAGTTCTGACTGTAGGTATGATGTGACTTGTTGTATCATATATCTGGGCGCAATGGCAGGAACATCAAAATACAAGTTGGGTGGCACACTGTGCTAAACACAGATTTTTAGCTTATGTGTTTTTAAGCCACGCCCTTAATTACATTGACCATGCCCCTTTGAGAGACCCCACAGTTTTTTCATCCCACTTAAAGCCCTGATCACAGCCCACCAATCTAAAAATTGATTCAGCAGCGCAGGTTTGCATGTACAAACAAGCATCTTCAATGCAATCGGTCTCGCCTTTGGGACCGTGTAGGTTTTGATCTATGCATCATTTTATGCTGGGTGCTAAGAAATGTAAGCAAGACACATTTCTTTTTGAGCCCATGATGAAACTGTTAAAAGGGCAAACTACAAGGCCCACAACGCAGCGAGCACATAGTTGAAGAAAACTAAAATAGAAGATGGTATCCTCTGTCCTCCAATCAAAGAATGGGGTTGTGAAATGCTAAATAAATGTTAGTTCCTCGGTTTCCTACATTTTATTTCTTATTGGCAATAAAGGGTTAAACAGCCCCGTGGGGGAGAGGAGAGAGATGCCTTTCAGATCTAATCAGCTACATTAACACTACATAGAAAACCTGCAGTGGGCGTTATTTCCAGAACAATGTGAGCAGAAGGGCCCAAACTTGACACTCCGAAATAAAGATTTCATTGACTGAATGAATGAATGAATGAATTCTTTATTTTTGTGGTTATTTAAAACCATTACAAAATACAGTTTATATAAAAACAGTATAAAGTCTAAAAAAACTTTAAAAGCAAGTGTATGTACAATACAGTGCTAAGATTCTCTTTACTTAATTGGGAAAAACAGCCAAGTGTTGATCAGTCTTTACATTAGTCTTTTGTGTAAAGTCAGTCTGTTTAAAGAAGGGGGCCGAACGGCAGTCCCAGCAGTGCCTGCCTAGCAGCCTAGGGTGAAGTGCCCGTCAGTGTTAGGCGGGTGAGGTGGACAAATTTGCCAAATTTGGCCATTTGCTTCACTGTGTCCAACGTGTAGAGTCGAAGGACTGCCTCCTGTGCAGTGCGAGTGCCCAGTTGGAACAGAATTGGTCTAAGGTAGAGTCTGCGGGCTAGACGCAGAGCCGGGCAGCAGAGTATAATATGGCCCAAAGACTCACGTTTGTAGTTGCAAAGGCGGCACTCCGTAATGGCTGACCTTACTTTCCAAGTTGGATATAGATCTTTGAGAGGGAGGGAATGTAGTCTTGCAGCTAGAATTCTATTTGGGGCTTCTCTCCCCACAGCCTGCGTAAGATGGAGTTTGAGGCTGGGCAATGTGTGGGGGAGACTTTGGGTCTCGTGAAAACCTCTTGCTACTAAGGATTCCATATCCAAGGTTTTCATTGACTGCTTTACACCACCACTATGAAGTGCCTTGCATGAGCAAGTGCAGCCCAGGCTGCGCTGCTAACCTGCGACAGACGTCAGGGAAGTCAGAAAGGGATTTATAAGTATGTAAACTCTTGTAGCACTAATTGGCTTTTTGCTAAACCTTTTTGCACAACAGCAGGAACTTAAGCTGGCTCTGAAGTCTGCACTGTTTAAAAAAAAAAAGGTGTGATGGCGCAATGTCACTGCCAAAAAACCTCAAGCGCTCTAAAATGTCCTATTTTTCTCTAAACAACCTAGTTCTCTTCTCTCCTGATTTCTAACCTCTTGCTCTACTTTCTCTGCTTATCTCTTGTTTACCAGCCTTCCAAATGCATCCTTCACGCCTCACAGCATCCCGATGTTGAAGCTTCTCGTGTACTTTTCTCTCATTTCTGCTCGTGCATGGAAATGCTAAAGGCTTCCTTGCATTTATATTATTTGCCACAGTCTCATTCATACACCGTCAACTGTCTGCGGCCCCCCTATGTGAGTGATCGCCTTCAGTACTAAATATGAGTTTTTAAAAAGCAGTGTCGTTTGAATCTCGTGGGCTCTAAATTGTTTTGGCCCCATCTTCCTGAGGATCTCGATCAACTTCTGCAAAATCTTAAATCAGTAAATACAACTTTTGCACCTCACACCTATCCTCTCCTCTCACACTGACTACAGTGTGCACAGGAGCATCGTACATACACCACAGCAGGGCTCGAGTCGGGGTACCACGCGGGTGGATGGCGTCCCCCCACTTATTTGACCCGGGGGACGCTGTCCCCGTGCCAAACAGCTGGACTTCACTCTTTGGCCTCTCTGGGATGAGGAGCTCGGCACATTTTTTGACGTCACTTCCTGTCGTGACGTCACTTCCAGGAAGTGACGTCACTTCCGGTGACAGCAGGCCCCCCCCATTTCTTTTTTTACGACTTGTGCCCTGCACCACAGTGTTTACCTCTCTTGTCCAACTGTCCTCTTTCAACGGTTGACGCAATCATCATGATCTCACTCAAACGCCATGTGGGTACCCTGTCCACTGCTTGTTAGTATGTGATGGGTAGCTGTTCCAACACTCCTCCCTGCTCTTAGTCATTAAATTACTGTCAGTGGCCGGCTGAGGGGTGCACACAGCGGTTTAGAAACGAACCACTGGGAGCCATGGAAGTGAGTGGCCACATTTATCCGAACACTTTGTGCCAGCAGGAAACTGCCTTCTAGTATATCTCCTCCAAAGAACGTGGCGTCAGCATGTTTGTGTGACGTCTATTCACACGCATTCATGTGCCAATCAAACAAATTAAACCCACCAATCACTAATTTGAGACCATTTCCTTTAGCTTATATGTTTATTTACATTAGTCCCTATATATGTCAATGTATCGGGCATTCAGAAGATTTTGCTTTAAAAAAAAAAATCTAAGAGCTCTATGTGTGTAATCAGCAACAAAAATGGCAAGGCGGTGGCATTCCCAAGGGAAAATGAGGGCGATAAACAAATACAGTGCAGCGCGGCACTAATATTGTGAGACAGCACGTTAAGTGCACGCCAACAGCCTCTTCCAACTGCAGGTACACAACACCCACAACACGAGAGGAGATGTGCTGTTTGCAGAGTAAACAGCCGGGTACTGCGCCTGTTTGTGGGGACAACACGAGCACCGTGTGCATCTGCAGAGGCGCCGAGACTACCCGTGTTTGTGTTTATTCAGCTCGGTGGGCGGCGACTCCCTGGCAGGTACCACCTTAGCTTATCACTATGTAGCTTAAAACCCCCTCTTCTGATCCAGAGTTGGCGTATGTGGATAACATAGCAATGAGTCTGATGTAGTGTGACAATAATAAGAGTGTAAAATACGAGACAACTTGTCACAGCAGGGAATCAAACTTCGGAATATAAGACATGTTACATGCAGGGTACACCAGTATGGAGTGAAGGAGAGAGCAGGAACAGAGGAGGTCTTCAAGGGGTGGCTAAATATTTGGACACAAGCAACACGGGTGCAGGCCACAAGCAGCGAAGGGGGGAGGCTGGGGTAGCTGCATGCAAAACTGGGAAATCCTCTCTTTGAAGGAAGAGACAGAAAATAACGAGGCACTCAAAAACAGCGTCTGACATTTGACTTGGGTCTTTGAATGTTCAGCAAATGTAAGTAGATAACATTTACAGACCTGACTCTCCGCCTTGGGCCGGAGGAGCTAGTAAATTAATTAATATTCACTGGCGGCCAGCATTTAAATAATAGCCCCCACAGCGGGGGCCCAGCCAAGGGTGTGAGCAGCACTGCACTTCAGTGCTGCTGTCAGACTGAGCACCATAACACAAGTGATTGTCCCGTGATTCTGAGCAAATCACGTAATCTCGCTGTGCCTACCAAATAATGAATGTGTCCTTGTGTAATGTAACTGGTAACCTTCGGATCTGGTTCGCGCTATATAACACTACAAAAAAATGCAACACAGCCTGACCTGCAATAGCTAGGTGGGAGGAGGGAAGAGAGGCCATCATAGCTGTACTGTGTGATGGCTGACCAAAACGCTCTCTGAGTGAAATCGCAGAAAGAGAGCTAAACATACAAGGGGGGACTTTTACAGAATTGCACCAATAAGAAGCCAGCATTTCTGAATGCAACAGATAGTAACCAATAGCAATCAGTGGGTTTGCCCATCCCCACAGAAGAGATACAACCAGTCGATCGAAGCTCAAACTAAAAACTGCCTCACATGGCTCTATCATCTTGTAGACTATCCCAGTGCTTAATTTGTGAATAAAAAATAAAAAAAGTAAGTGCCAGTGTCCTTTTCACCAGGCCACTACAGCTTGCAAAACCATTGATCCTGCCAGGGCTACAAAAGACAGTGCCAACACAACTACTAACCACCAGACTATTCCAGGTGACTGACAGGTATAAGAACCACATGTGTGTCAGTTATCATGAATTTTTAACGAATATTGAATGATTAAACAAGTGTTTTTGAGCTCATCTCAAAAATAGCCAAACAACGCCACCATGTGGCAGAATGTCATAAGACCCTTGTTGACATTTAAGGGCTGGTGCAGGCTGCATAAACCACTGGCTCAAATTAAGCACTGAAATATTCTAACATTCAGTAATGCAAATTAAATATTCCTTACCCCTTTTATCCCTAAATCGACCAGCAGCATGAGCCCACTAGTCACATTTTCCCTTTTCTGATGCACGGGTCCTCCCTTCATGCTGACTGTGCGAACTCTGGGCAAGAAGTTTAAACAATCCTCTTAATCTCTCCCACAACTGACCCTAGAGGTCCTCAATATTCTGTACATATCCAAGATCACCTTCCTCTTCTTGGTCCTCTCAGCTAACCTTCCAGCCTGACCTTTAATATCCTAGCGCTCCTGAGCCTCATACACTTCCAGGATTGACATGTCCTTCCCAGCATCCCAAAACTATGGTTCCTCATAGGACTTGATGTGCCTATCGGTCCTCCATTGACTGCCGGCTCACCTTGGCCTCACAACCCAAGATGGCTTGTGGACACAGTGATCCAAGGCTAATCTAACTGTATTTTCCCAAATCAAGAATCTGGCCTCACAAATATTGAACCAACAACTCCGGCATCTAGGAAAAACACTCACTGATGATGGTTCTATACCCCATGCTAAATTCTCAACTAGCATTACATAAGGCTCTCCAAGTTCTTTTGTACGCCCAAAATACTCTGGTTGAAGTCCCTGAAGCACAAATGCAATCCATTTTATTTTTTAAAACAATCCTTATTAGGGTTTAATCTCAGCAAATGTTATACAGAATGAAAACATAATGCTTAGCAATTTATAACATTAAGTCTAATTTAGCAGTGGTGGGGGCCTGCATTGGCTGGACAGTAGGGTTGGTTCATATGTCTTCTTATACAGTGTTACTGTTTGTCATAGCAATATAAATATATTGGGTTAGATTACTGCTAGGGAGATTAACTAACTAGTACAACATTGAGAGGTCAGGTCAATGTTCAGCAGTTAGCAATGCTGTCAAGTAGGAGTCATGCAGGATTCTCTAATACGGCGATCAGTAATGGCAATTAGGGAGAGAGAGAAGTGGATACGATGGCGGAGTAGAGGCCAATCTAATGAAGCCGCTAGTATGATGGTGGTTCTTGGCTATCGGAGGGAGTATGAGGTCTTGTGGTCTCTATGGGGGACGCGGACGATTGCCTGGTGGCTCTGAGTGCCGCTGTCCCCTGGTGCCTGAGCCTATGGAGCCCGGCAGCCTGGAGTAGAGCTGCCAGATTTCTCCCCTCTGCACAGCCATCTTACCCTGCCTGGTGGGGATCTGCCGCTGCATGCTGTGATGACCTGGACACCCCATAGAAAAGGTCAGTGACATTGCAGCTTTGGCCCGGACTGCCCCTCCAAAAAAGTCTCAGAGGGCCAAAGCAACATAAAGGGATCGTGCACGATTCAGTACAGCGGAGAATGACTCCTTTACTTTACGGTCTGGGGGATGTGCACAGAGGGCCATCCTACACCTCCCCACACAGGATAAAAGAGACTTTTCCTGGGAGGCCAGGCCTGCCACCTCCCCAATCGCTGAGTCAGCCACAAGAACTGTGACTTCTTGGGAGTATGCCTTGGCTGGCTAGATCGTGGAAGGCTCCTCACAACTCTGATTTTGGCCTTTCCCATCTCTACGGGGCAGACAGTGGCCCATGCTAGGACTCAGGCGGATGAGGAGCAGAGGCACTGAATCCAAAATATGGCCCACCTTGGAGTGACAGGCTAATACGTAGAGCCCTATGAACTGCCCGCTACCCACCCGATGACCTTCAAAGGGGCCTCCTTGCCTCTAGAGACAGATCCTAGGGAAGAGCTTAAAACCATCACTGGTAGCAATACTCGCTAATTCCATTGTCTGCCTCACAGGCCTTTTGAATCTAATAGGGAGTACCAGTGCTGGCGATCCAATAGCACAGAACCCTGCACTTAGTGAGTGAAAGTGCTGGAACTAAATAATTCGAAAGTGAACAGCCTTGTGGCCACTTCCCTACTGTGGGTAGTGTTGAGGAGCCCTCTTCATTGCCTAAATCCCCAACGGTGCATTGTCAACTGAGCTTTACCATAACCCACATCACATTGCTCTGCTCAGTGGCATACGCAGTCCCCGGGAGGTCCTCAACTAGTGAGCCCACCTTATCTGTCCCAACCTTGTTCCTAGAAATGAGTGCAGAACCATCTTTTACTGATGACATCGGAGGCTTGTCCGGATGCCTCACCTGCTTCAGACTTCACCACTGTGAGTTTGTGAGCTTCTCTGCTGGGGTTCTGGAAAGCCAACATCAGAGACTGAGAAAAATCCCCTGCTCCATAAACAGAACAAAGCGCCTCTGGACAGGAGCTGCGGAATGGGGACCATGGAGAAAGTGACCAGAAAGAAGGACCTAGACACTGGAGGCCCAACCCTGACCGACCCCACTGAGAATGTGCCTGGCGATGGAGCAACCACCCCATAGGTGGGGCCTCCTGGCAGGCCTACTTTGCAAGATATTCTGCTGGCTAAGTACTAAAGACAAAGATTAATCCACTGGGAGTGGATTTGGGTATCCTGAAAGATGACAGTCGCAACCTGGCAGAGCGAGTCACCATGGCAGCAAAAACACTAGTGGAGATCCCCTCTGTATTAATAGCAATGCAATAAAGATTCATGGTTATGGCGGAAAAAGCCCAGACACTAGAGCTCTGAGCAGAAGATGCCAAAAACAGGTTGTGGTGGAACAACATCTAGGTGATAGGGGTGCCAGAGTGTGTGGAAGGGAGAAACATGCTGGACTACCTGGAGCTGTGGCTGCATGAGGAAGTCACATCAAAGGGTCTGTCCCCATTCTACACCCAGGAGATGGCATATAGAATTTTGGTGTGACCCCAGCTTCTAGGTGCACTTCCCACAGCTGGTGGTGGCCAGACTGATGTACTATAGCGACCTGGATCAGGTCCTGTATCAGGCCAGAAAGAGAGGAGACATCAGAGTCGAAACTAGAAAAGTCATAATATTCTCTGACTTCACTAAGGAAGTACAGAAACAATGCTCAACGTTCGTGGGTGCTAAATGACGTCCCCGCCAGATGGGCTTGACTCACACCAAGCTGTTAACAGGATTGGGCGCACGCTGCTACACCTCTCAGCTGGATGGCCCCTGTGCATTCTGGGTCATGAAGTTCGTGTGTCTTCGCAAATGAAAAAGAAAGGGTTTGTAAGTGTTTCACCAAGTTTGGTGCAAGTCGGTACTTGGTATCTCCAGGCATCTCTAGACACGAGACTCGACTCATGTTTCTGTATCAATATCCTTCATCAGTAGAGATAAGTAATGAGGCCGCTGAGTAGGCTGCCCAACAACAGTCACAGGCTTAGATGCCTCCCGGGCGCGCAGGTGCAGCACCACTAGCTCGTCAGCTAGGGAGGCTCACGGGAGCCCTTAAACAGTAAACAGGATTGGGCGCACGCTGCTACACCTCTCAGCTGGATTGCCCCTGTGCATTCTGGGTCATGCAGTTCGTGTGTCTTCGCAAATGAAAAAGAAAGGGTTTGTAAGTGTTTCACCAAGTTTGGTGCAAGTAGGTACTTGGTATCTCCAGGCATCTCTAGACACAAGACTCGACTCATGTTTCTGGATCAATATCCTTCATCAGTAGAGATAAGTAATGAGGCCCCTGAGTAGGCTGCCCAACAACAGTCACAGGCTCCGATGCCTCCCGGGCGCGCAGGTGCAGCACCACTAGCTCGTCAGCTAGGGAGGCTCACGGGAGCCCTTAAACAGTAAACAGGATTGGGTGCACGCTGCTACACCTCTCAGCTGGATTGCCCTGTGCATTCTGGGTCATGCAGTTTGTGTGTCTTCGCAAATGAAAAAGAAAGGGTTTGTAAGTGTTTCACCAAGTTTGGTGCAAGTAGGTACTTGGTATCTCCAGGCATCTCTAGACACGAGACTCGACTCGTGTTTCTGGATCAATATCCCTCATCAGTGGAGATAAGTAATGAGGCCGCTGAGTAGGCTGCCCAACAACAGTCACAGGCTTTGATGCCTCCCGGGCCCGCAGGTGCAGCACCACTAGCTCGTCAGCTAGGGAGGCTCACGGGAGCCCTTAAACAGTAAACAGGATTGGGCGCACGCTGCTACACCTCTCAGCTGGATTGCCCCTGTGCAGTCCGGGTCACACCATGCTGTTTCCTGCCCGATTGCAGGTTGCAATTCCAAACAGGGATATATTTTTCCAAACCCTACAGAACGTATGGGAGTGGATTGATCTCCATCTGCAGGCCGGTCTAGTCAGAGATCCCCAAGCTGGAAATCAAGAGTGGAACAAGTTGAAACACAGGGCTAGGAGTGCCCATGGGGAACTCCTTTGGGGAAGGAGGCCCAGCAAGAGCAGCAAAGAGCGAGGGAGGTGGTGGCAGGGATGAGCAGCAGTGGTGTGAGCCTGGCTACCTTGATGGGAGAAGACCATGCCCAAGATTCATATCTAGACCATAGATCTTGCTCATCAAAAGATTCAGACATAGAGTTGCCTAAAGTAATGTCCAGAGCTGCTAATGAAATTATATGAAGCAGATGCTATACTGTAGGAATTGCACTTTTTAATTGGGGGTAACTGTGAAGCTACTGTTTTGCCTCCCTTGGTCTGAAGCTTTTTTCACTGCCTCTGACCGGGTGGAGGGGGGGTGGACACCTGGTGGGATACCCCTAAATGATCACCACCCCTGTTTGTGATTTACCTGGGTCCACTCAATAAACTTGGAATCTTGCCCCAAAGAATGTAGCAGAAGTATATGGTTTTGAGCGACTAGGTTTTTCACTCAAGAATAATAGTGGTCATTTACTTTCTGGAATACTTTGCTATAGACCACCTGGAGGAGCTGCCCCTCATCAAGATCTGATTGATGTGATATATAATCTTTCACAAACTCACTCCAAACTAATGATCTTCAGAGACTTTAATCTCTGAGAGAATGGAAACCATGAGATTGCTCTTGAAGAATTACTCCAAGCCTGTGAAAACTCCAACCTACAGCAGCTGGTGCTGCGTCCCACTCACCAAGGAGGACATGTGCTGGACCTAATCTTTGCCAACAAAACTAAGGTAGTTGTGAGGGAGATACTACCACTGTGTTGAACAGACCATTTCCTGGTCCTTTTCTCGTTAAGGTCAGCCATTACAAAATAAATAAACTTCCAACCGGTCAATACTCGACTGGGAAGGGAATGGTATAAACTATTAAAATTTAAAGAGCTCCCACAACTTACTAATGGTAGTAGCTTCAAAATTAACAAACCGGTGGACGAGAACTTTATGAATCTGTGTGACCAGATTACTCACACATTAGATCGAGTGGCCCAGTTGAAAAAATGTAAAAACAGGACAAAGCTGTCAGCCCCATGGTACAACGTGGAGCTGAGGATACTGAAGACAAAATGCAAACAGGCAGAGACAAAATGGAGGAGGAAATATGAGGAAACAGACAAAGCAGCTCTGAAAAAACTATTACATCATTATAAAGAGATGATGGGTAAGGCCAAAGCTAAATATTATGAGGAATCTATCTTGCAGGAGCCCAATACGTCCAAAATCCTATTTAGTATAGTAAGAAACATGTCCAATCCTGACGTGCAAAGAATTGGATCCCAGCCACGCAAGATCTTTGCAATGGTTTGGCAGTGTTTTTGGAGGAAAAAATTAATAAAATTATAAGTGGCTTAAATACCACCAAAGAATTAGAGATGGACAGTGAAAATGATATATGTGTATTATTAAGTAGCAGAACTCTATATGAAGAATCTGCTAGAGAAACTAAGGCAATCCTGGAGTCTTTCCAGGTTCCTATACAGGAAGAGTTCAATATAATCGCAGTTGACATCTCCTCAGGTTCTCCTTTGGACCCGCTTCCACATAAAATGTGGAAGGTGTTTGGAATGGAACTCTTCCCGTACATTTACCAAAACTGCTGCCAGTCCCTAACGAATGGCACAGACCCAAACTGCTGGAAAAAGGCAGTTGTGTCTCCTCTATTAAAGAAAGCTATACTAGATCCTCAATGCCCCTCAAACTACACACCTATCTCCCTGATACCATATCAGCCTTTTTGTTACGCGCTCTATTACTCAAGAGTATCCTGTAACGATCCTAGAAAGAGTAGTGAGTAAATCCCTCTCAAAATATGCGGAAGAAAATAATCTTCCAGATGAAGTCCAATCTGGGTTCTGCCCGAGACATGGCACCGAAACTGCCTTGGAGACAGTTCTTGATGACCTCAGAATGCGGACTGACAATGGCCAAACAGCCATACTAGTGTTACTAGATATGTCAGCCGCATTTGACACGGTCAACCACAAGACCTTGATCAAGAGACTCAAGGAGAATGGTATCGTGGGCAAGGCATTGGACTGGCTGCAGTCCTATCTACTAGACAGGTAATAGGCAGTGGCCATAACGCCATTTCTCTCCCAAAATAGTCCCGCAAAGCATGGGGTTCCGCAGGGTTCGGCAATAAGTCCAATCCTTTTTAATTTTTATCTGCGCCCACTTATCTCCCTTATAACATCCTTCGGCAATGAAGTTATAAATGATGCAGATGACACCCAACTTGTCTTGTCCTTTGAAGGCAACAATGTAGTCTCCTTGGAAAAATGTCATAGTTGTATGCGGGAAACAGCAGGCTGCCTCAGAGACAATTCCTTTCAATTCAATGGCGATAAGATGGAAGCATTATGTTGTGTAGCAAACAAAGCTCCCCGTCCACTGCTAGCAGATTTCTGGCCAGCCCCTGAAAATAATCCTCCATTGCCTGTTAAAACAGCCTGTAATCTAGGAGTACTACTAGATAGTAACCTACAATTGGACTCCCAAGTGAACAAAACAGTGAGCACTTGCTTATCTCTGCTCCGAGCTCTTCTGAAAATACTCCAATTTTTTACCAGCTCTAGCTAGACCCAAAGTGGTAAGGAGTATTATCATGAGCAGATTAGATTATTGTAATGCCCTACATCTGGGAGCCCCAGTATCCTTGATAATAAAGCTGCAAAGGATACAAGTAATTGCAGCTAAGCAAGCTCTAAACAGACAACACAAAGCCTCTGCTTCACTTGCTCTAAAAGATCCTTACTGGGTACTCATCATGCAGAGAGTTCAGTTTAAAGCACTCTGTATTGTTTATAGGGCAGTACACAAAATGGGGCCTAAGCCATTACAGAGGAAATTCCTCTGGTATTCCCCAGCCAGAAGTCTTTGTTCTTCTTCAGCCAACTTAATTTGTATTTCACGTTTTAACAAAACTCGACGTGGCGGTAGATCATTCAGCTATGTAGCTTCTAAACTTTGGAATGCACTGCTAATCGAGCTCAGACAAATTGACAATCTGCTGCGATTTAGGAAGGAGTTAAAAACCAGACTTTTCCCTAAAGATGAGTATTACAGTGTTAGCAATCTGGCTGTAAGTTTGGATGGAGCTGTCCACCTGCTGGTCCTGGGGTGTGTGAGTTGGGTTGTTTGCAGTTTGACTGTTGTGGGGGTTCTTTGTGTCATGCCCCATGGGTGATTTTCACTATTTTGATGTTGTAATGAAGAATGTGTTTAAGATCCGGTGGTAGCAACTGAATGTCTATAGTACCATCCAATGGCAAGCACCATGACCTACAAAAATCCTATCCTGGAATATTAGGGGGATGCACACCATGGCCAAAAGACATAAAGTATTTTCATATCTTAATATGTAGTGGATCCAGATAGCTATCCCACAGGAAACACACCTAAAAGCTAAGGAAGGAGCAGCACTGCTGCGAAGATGGAGGGATCAGGCATATTTTACTACCTATTTGGCTTATGCGCGGGAGACAATGGTGTGGATATGCTCAAGGGTTCCCTTCCAACATACTAGCGACCTGATTGACCCGACGGGCAGATTTGTAGTATGGACTGGTTGCCTTGATGGTCGCAATATAGCAATAGTCAATATTTATGCTCCAAATATAGATGAAGGGGCATTTTTTGCAGAGCCGTTAAGAACATTGGCCCCCTACCTGGTGTACTCGATCATTCTGGATGGTGATTAAAATTGTGTAGCAGACCCTATGCTTGATCGCTCCTACCTTGACTGCGAGACTGTCCAGTTATAAAAGTAGCCTGAATATTCTCTGAATCGTAAACAAATGGGAACTCATCAACTCTTGGTGCTAGCAACACTCCCTAGAGTGAGATTACTCCTTTTTCTCAACTCTCCATGATCTCCATGTACGCTTAGACCCATTTTTCTGCACCTCGGATGTTCATGGGTCAGTACGAACTGTTGAATATCTCTCTAGGACCATATCACACTACAAGCCAGTCCTGCTATACATTGGGTGGGAGAGGACATTACCCCACATTCCAACATGGAGACTGAAACTGGAGTCCTTGGAGGACCCAGTTTTCTAAGACACAGTGGGAACCAGCATTTGTCAATATTTTTAGGACAATACTGGCACAGCTTTGTCCCCTCAGGTGGAGTGGAATGCCCTTAAAATTGTGCTCATGCATAAAGATCAGAGTGCTGCCAATTTCCAAAAAGAGGTTGTTTGCACTACAGTGGGCTTTATGCAAGTTCCAAAGGTAGAAAAGAATGTCATTGGTGTAAAGAAAGATGAAAGTAGTAGTATTATGCAACTGGATCTCTCAAGCTACCCCTCCACCTTCGCATGTATCATGAGGGGTTTTATGGCTAGGGCAAAGAGAAGGGCATAGAGTTGGCAACTTGGTGGATAGGGAAGTAGGGTTCTCTGGAACCGCCAAAGTAGATTATAGCTTGGGGGGTAATGTAAAGGAGCTGGATAAGTTTGATAAAAGTGGTCTGCATACCTATGCCTTCAGGACTCTGAATAAGTAATCCCATCTGAGGATTTAAAAAGACTTTTCTAGGTCCAACCTGGCACAGGCCGTGCTGAGGCAACACTGAGGTGTTGCCTCCATAACTGTGTATAATTGTCATATGTATTGGGATGCACTTCGGACTGGAATTGAGCCATTCTGGTCAGTGTGAATTAAGTGTGGGAGCATTTGGATAACGCAGTCAGCAAGAATCTTGCTAAGTATTTTTTAATCCGTATTAATAATAGATATTGGATGGTAGGTGATAGGGTCTTATAGGTCCTTTCCTGTCTTTAGGATGGAGATTAGTAGTGCTTACCATAGGGAAATGGGTAGGATACCCTCAATTGTTGGAGTCTCAAAATGCTGAGCTAGTTTATGGGCCATGAGGGGAGAGTATATTTTATAAAATTCTGAATGGAGTCTGTCCATTCCATGTGCTTTTCCGTGGGCAAAATCCATTACCACTTTTTCAAAGTCAGTTATTGTGATTGTGTTCTCTGGCCTTTCCGGTAGAATTGAAGGCAGTCGAGGGAGCAGAAGTTTCATGAAAATGATCAATGTGCATTGTGGTATATGTAGTGCATCTAATTTGTGTAGCGTGTTCGATATACAGTCTGGCGGCCTACAGGCCCCGGAGGAACTAGTCATTCCCTAACTTGTGCAATTATGGTATATAAAATACACCTAAATTGTGTAGCATGATTGATGTATGGTGTGGTTTGCATCATAAGAAGTGCAGGGAGGCACAAGCAGTGCAAGCAGCACGTGGCAGAACAAGTTGCAAATGTCTAATAGCAGGCGGACTGTCGTTTAAAGATGGCGGGCACTACACAGGATCAGAGAGGGAACTGTGCATCTTCTCTACTATGTGATGACTTTATCAAATTATGTGGTTAACAGATATGTAGCTAATGAATAGCAGGATTGGAACAGAGGATTCTGGTCATGAAAAAGATGGGTTATTGACTCACATTATACTTATTGCTGTTTAAAAGATGGTGCATCTTACATCGTGTCTCCAGGCAGATGGGATACAAGAGCAAGAGTACATGTCAATAATGGGTAATACAAAAATTGATTTTTTCCAATTTCCATGGGGATGAATACACTACTGTTTTGAGATGTGCAATTCATAAAATCATACGATTTGCGAAGGTAATTTTTTAAATAGAAACCTGAGTAGGATATTGACAATGGTATGTACTTCTGTTTCAAGATGGCGTATTGTGAGAAATTGGGTTATTGTTTGGAGGAGATGTAAACTCTTCTCAAACAACAACCAAAACCCTTGTTAGGGGGGCCACGAAAGTCAATTTATTAACCTGTGCTTAACCCTCCGGTAGTTTGACCCAAAAGCAGTCAGACTTCACTTAGAGACAAAGTATAAAGTATTTATGCAGCACTCAAACAGTAGTAAAGTGAAAATAAAATACAAGGAAAATCCCAAACCATTTTAGAAAAATAGAGTAACATTTAAATGATAAAATGAAACCAAAACAACAAAAATCCAATCGGCAGAACTGGGTATAACTACATTTTAAATGTTTAGATAAGAGTAGAGCCAGAAAGCGCAAAGTGAGGGTATCTGGTCACATTGGATCGGAATAAAGTCAAGGTCAGGCTGAGTGCAAAGAAGCGCTGGCCCGGCACAGGACCATGCATGGCCATCTGAGGATTATACCTTAGGTCCTTGCTGCGCAATCTGCACTGAGTTGCTTTGCAAGGCTGAAACTAGATGTAAATCTTGTGACACTGCAAATGGAGATTACGGGGAAGGCTCTGAGGGAGGTAGGATATGAGGTATCCCAAGCTGAGGACCAAGTTTACCTTGCAACGAAAAAGTCGGTACAGTTTATGGCCCAGGCCTGGCAAAAATATATACATTTCCCTTATATTGATAGATTACCGAATAGATGGCTGAGGCAGAGAAGTTCTAAGATTAAGAACTGGATTGAATCCCTATTATGGTAATATTAGAATAAAATCGGAGATGATAAATATCATTGGAAACTGTAAGAGTATAGTGGGAACCTCATGTGATATGATGCATATCTTATTAGACTGTTCAAAGCTCTTAGAACTTCGAAAAGAGATCTTATGTCCAATTTTAAAAAAATATGGTGTACATAATAGACTTGCTGCAAGTGTCGTCCTAACAGAAATGCTCTCCCTAGATATTGTTTGTGCATTGGGGAGATTTATGCAAAAAGTTAAACAAACTAGGAATTGCGATTAGCCCATGCCATGTGTGATCCATTTTAATGAGTTATAAGTTTTATACGGTTTTAAAGTTTTTATGTGACATTGATCTGTTTTTAGAATGTTTTATCTGTTTAAGGACAATGGTCCAAATAAACTTTGATTTTGAACTGAAAAACTGAAATATTATTATTACATAATGTCATGAAATGCTGAAGGTCTATTGACTTTTAACGTGATGCAATGGCGAGAAGTGCTTCCCTCTATATGTATAAATGTAATTTTGGAAGGCGTTCTGTGGCCCTTGAACCTCGAGAGTTGAGCACCAGAATGTATTTACTGTAGGGACTATAACCAGTGTGGTGGGTTGAGACTATCACTGCTGATAGTGTCAAATTATTTGCAAGGACAGTGCATTAACATGTTCAGGCATCTCAGCAGAAAAAGCATGCATGGCCCCGGTAAAATGCAGGCGGGTAACAGTAGGTTCCCTCACAGCCTTACTAAATCCCACTGGAGGATGTTACCAAGCATTTAGGTTGCTTTTGGAATGCTGAAACAATCATCAGGTCAGGGGTTTCTCAGGCGAATTGCTGAAGTTATGTTGCTCTGTTTGATCCTCAGTCTTAGAGGACCTCTTTTCTTGATTACAATTGTTCCTTTTTTCCCTCGGTCCTTAGCCTGGTTCACTATTTTGTTTTTGTTAGGGGATTCTATGTTTTATGCCGTATTGGGATTCTGTTAATAAAACTTCTGTTCTAAAGTGATTCAAAAAATTGCATCAGAAACATTGAAAATATAAAGAGTTGCATAATTGCATCCTAAGTGTCTTGATGTACAAAGAAAGTCCAGATACCCTTCAAGACATTGAAAAAAGGGAGAGAAGTGATATTGTAGGTTTCAAAATGATTTGGCAGTTGAAAATATAGTGTCTGTAATGTCATTTTTAGCATTTCAATTTCTTGTGTTAGTTTTATATGCTAAAAATACAAAGGGGTGTTATAGCACAAATGTGTTGGATCACTGAACATACACACTGATGAATATGCAATAGGTCCACACAAAAACAGGGGCATATTATAAACCAAGTTTTATATAAATTATTACATATGATTGTGAGAAAATGCGGGAAGCGCAAGAAGGACTCACCAGGGTATCACTTTGGGAGGACTCGTCAAAACAGGTTTCCAGCAATGACCAGGACTCTGTCGGGGGACTACAAAAACCATACCCCTCTCCTATTTGTTTTCAGTGAGGCGCCGATGTCAATGGGAACCCGCAAGTGGTAAAGAATGACTCCGGAAGTAATCCTCACGATCCAATGAAAGGAGGCCGAATCCAAGGGGAGGTGTCTGAGTACGGTGGCGCACTAGTAACAGGAAGGAAGTCGAGTGAGAAGAGGAGCGAGGACGGACCCTGGGCGTGGACCTCGGGAGAAGACGCAGGACCTGAAGGAGAAGACGCAGGACCTGAAGGAGAAGACGATGGGCCTGAAGGAGAAGACACAAGACCTGAAGGAGAAGATGCGTGACCTGAAGGAGAAGATGCGTGACCTGAAGGAGAAGACGCGGGACCTGAAGGAAAGGACGCGGGACCTGAAGGAAAAGACGCGGGACCTGAAGGAAAGGACGCGGGACCTGAAGGAAAGGACGCGGGACCTGAAGGAAAGGATGCGGGACCTGAAGGAAAGGACGCGGGACCTGAAGGAAAGGACGCGGGACCTGAAGGAAAGGACGCGGGACCCTGAAGGAAAGGACGCGGGACCCTGAAGGAAAGGACGCGGGACCCTGAAGGAAAGGACGCGGGACCCTGAAGGAAAGGACGCGGGACCTGAAGGAAAGGACGCGGGACCTGAAGGAAAGGACGCGGGACCTGAAGGAAAGGACGCGGGACCTGAAGGAAAGGACGCGGGACCTGAAGGAGAAGACGCGGGACCTGAAGGAGAAGACGCGGGACCTGAAGGAGAAGACGCGGGACCTGAAGGAGAAGACGCGGGACCTGAAGGAGAAGACGCGGGACCTGAAGGAGAAGCCGCGGGACCTGAAGGAGAAGCCGCGGGACCTGAAGGAGAAGCCGCGGGACCTGAAGGAGAAGCCGCGGGACCTGAAGGAGAAGCCGCGGGACCTGAAGGAGAAGCCGCGGGACCTGAAGGAGAAGACGCAGGACCTGAAGGAGAAGACGGGGAACCAGACGAGAGCTGGTGCGAGGATTGGTGGTGCCCTCCAGAGGATGCTGGGGAGCGGCTGCAACTCTGGAGAGTTGCTGCGGAGCCGGTGAGTGAAAGCGGCTCAAGGGTCCAGAGAGTGGGGGCAAGGGAGGCGGGTGGCGGAAACAAGGTTGGCTACGGGTAAGAGTGGGAGTCCTGCATGTATAAAGCCCTTATGGTGTGAGCCCGTGAGGAGCCTTATGATATTCCAACCAAGAGGCATTCTGCTCCTCTACCTTAGCTGAACCGCATAACGTTAATGTCTTTTTGTGACAATTGCAAAAGAACCCCCTTTTTTCACTGAACACGACCCAAAAGTCCCTAGGCACTAAATAAATAACCCCTCCTCCACCCTAAAACCAACACAAGAGAAATAAACCCAACACAAAAAGGTGTGGTAATGGGTATAGATCCACTGTATATAATCAGAATCCCTATCTGACGGCTCCCTCTTTTTTCCATCCTATGAGCCTCCGGGGAGATCACCTTGAAAGCAAGGAGGAGGAGCCGGGAACATCACTCCTGGGATCTCCATCAAGCTCAAGCTCGACCCAAGATACTTCGGGAGAAGAACAGGAAGAAAAACAACCTGCATCACCTATGACTTCTACTTGTGACAATGAAAACCTTCCTTTCCGTAAATACATACAGGCTCCTCGCCTTTTTATCAAACCCGCCCTCCCACAATGATGTATAGCAAAGCGAAGGATGATGTTTGGTAGCTGAAAACCTAGGATCAACTAAGGAATGGATACAGTAAACATAACAGAGAAGCAAACAAAAAAGGGGTAAGGAAGATTATAGGGGTAGATGTGTTTTTAAGATGGGATAAAGGTGTACATTTTTGCTGGTTAGAGTTGCTCATAGAGTATGTGTCTGGTGATAGGGTTTCATAAGTGTAAATGGTAACACTTTACTACCATGAGATACGTGAGTGACATATTTCAGAGGGGTTCCCTTCTTGCATGAACATGTCAAGTTCATTCCATAGGGTGCTGGATTTGTGTGTGGTGTTTGTGGGAAATTAGAAGTTGTGTGCAATACGCATGAACTCATCGCACAGCATTTAATCTCACGAGTTCGCACATACCAAACTTGCCCCTGCACTCCCCACACATCAGGAACTACCATGGACACACATATCCCCCATGCATTCCTAAAGGAGGGCTGGCCAATCTCACCACACGCACTCAAGCTGCGCACGCACTTTATACTGGGACACAGTGTTAAAGTGCGCAGAAGCCTAAAACAACTAACACCAGGTGACATTTAAAAGCAAAAAGTTTACGGGTGAACCTGCCAAAAGGGCCAAGTCCAACAAGCACTTTTCTGCCCGCCAGTGTGGCGGGCACAATGTAATTGGGTGGTGGGACCACCGACATCTTGTTGGGCAGTCCTCTGAATGCGGCGAAGCTTGTCTGACGCTCGTCTGACACTCGTCTGACCTCCATCGTAATGAGCCCATAAGTTAGAGGTAATTGATTGTACAAATATTGATTTACAGTTAAAATACATTTTTTAAGTTAATTTACATAATATTACAATATTGACCATAAAAACATGTTCTCTATTTATTTTTAAGTTTATTACAGTTTTTAAATTTTCCCTATACTATACCATTGAGTGATCTCTGCTGGTGGACAGCTCCGCCGACATGTGAAAAGTTACTAGCAGTAAATTTACAGCAAAAATTTGTATAAAAATAAAAGAACAAACAAACTAGAAAGTAAAGTATTGGCCCACTAGCCTTAGCACAAAAGAACACTTCTTTTTAGGATGTGCACAATTGATGAAGCAAAATGCCAACTCTCACAGTATGAAAAATTCAAAGTAGGCTATGTCTTTTTGTCACAGGCTGTATACCTTGGTGGTCAGTACCAAACATGAATAACAGTTGAACAGACATATAAACTGATATAGGTAGGTAGGTGTATTACGTAGGTTGAAGTAATGTTATATTTAGGGATTGTAGTGATATCTTACTTTATATTTATAGAAAAACTTTCAAATTCACTGAAAAATCAAATAGGTTAAAGGGACATTATAGTAAAGGGAAAATGTCAGTTAAACATAACACTTTAAACTAACAAAATCACTGAAATTCAAGAGCTATAGTTTTCTCACGTAACTGTAGCTGTGCCCTAAAGTAGCTATACCTTGTGCCTTCGCCATGCACAGTGGTGTTATCAATGACGTCATTTTAGATGTCATTAGGGATGTTAGTAATGTAGTCATTGGACATGTAATGCATGATATAATATGTGAGGGTACAAACATTGCATGGCTCTACGCTTTAAAAAAAATGTAAAGTAAAATATTATCACAATTCCTATGTAGAATGCCATTTAAACCTTTGTTTTATTCAGCAAATGTCTTTGTTTCCTATAGAAATGTGATTCTAATTTGATTTTATATATATAAATATCCCTATAAAAGTTACGCTGGGACCCTTAGGCCACTGCATCTTCTGCATACCCTGTGGCATCATGGAAAGGCCACTATTCTATAGTCCAACCAGGAAGACCACACCCGTCCCTCTGAAGTGTTTGGGAACTGAGGCTGTCTCAGGCATGGCATTACGTACACTGCTCCCAAGGCCCTGCACTCTGCTTTGCTCAGTCACTTTGAGAAGATTCCCAAGAGCTCCTCGTTCCTACTTACCAGATGGCGGTTTGACACCTCATTGGATCTTCTTTGCCGGCCTCTGCCTGGAACCAGCTACATATCTTTGGAATCCGCTACAGACATTTGGAACCAGCCCCAGACCTTTGGACCTGCAACGAAAGAAAATCTAAACCTTACATGTTGTGATTTAGAGGAATATCACAGTGATGTACCACAGAACTGAAAAGTGCCTCCACAAGTTCAATGTAAACTGTTCGCTAGCCAAGGATGTTTACATTGCCACAGTGATTTTTGAGTTGTGAGGAGATAAACTGGAACTGTAAGGCAAAGGAATTGCAGATGGACGTTTACAAGACATTAACTGCTCCACAGTACCCTTGAAATCTTTTCTTGAGATATTGATTATGGGACTATTGACTGCATTGGCAGTGACATAACAAGGCTTTTTTTTAAACTCTTGTCCCATCAGACCTACCAAGCTATAATCAGTATGCAGGTGTGCATTGCATCCCTTGATGTGAATAATAGAATGTGCGTAGAGAACTGCAGTAGACTGGAGAATAACTGTGTATGCTTACATCTTAGACACATGCCACACTAAGACCCAAGGAGGTGACCCCTGGAGCAGAAGGCTTGGCAGAAATCATTCATAGATTTTTTACAACATGCCAGCATGAGGTGCCAGGCTCACATGACAAGAAATACGTCTCTTCTCTCTTTCCATCCCCCCTTCCCCTTAAGAGAGTGGCCGCAGGAGGCATAGGGTAATATTCTTCACTTCAGCAGAGGCTTGAGATCACAGGTAAGTGGAATTGGACTCACAACACTTTTTTTCATAACAAAACTCCTATACCCATACTATGAATTCATCATCTACACATTTACAGAGTACATCATTCTGTCCCCAATTCATAAATTGGCAATAGCCTACTCTGCATCAATTAATGCTACTATATACCTTTTCCACTCTCATCCCCCATACCTGTAGATGAAGTGTATCGTATGCCATTCCGCTATCCGAACTGGCAGCAAGAGGCAATCTTGAAATATATGTATTCCCTTATAATGGCCAATCCCTGTCCTCACACTGCTCCTCCCATCCTCACTTGTATAACCACTTACCTACCAGCATCCTCCCACCATCTTATCATTGGCACTTTTCTGCAACAAGTGGCTTTACAAATCTATCATCCTAATTTAGAGAAAGGTTTACTTCAACACAATGTTACAATCCTAATCACAATCCTTAACCTTTATCTGAACCTTATAAATATTCAATAATATCAAACAGCATTTAATCTCACTAGTTCGCACATACCAAACTCGCCCCTGCACTCCCCACACACCAGGAACCACCATGAACACACATATCTCCCATGCATTCCTATGGGAGGGCTGGCCAATCTCACCACACGCACTCAGGCTGCGCACGCACTTTACACTGGGACACAGTGTTAAAGTGCGCAGAAGCCTAAAACAATTAACACCAGGTCACATTTAAAAGCAAAAAGTTTAGGGGTGAACCTGCCAAAAGGGCCAAGTCCAACAAGCACTTTTCTGCCCGCCAGTTTGGCGGGCACCATGTAATTGGGTAGTGGGACCACCGACATCTTGTTGGACAGTCCTCTGACTGCGGCGCAGCTTGTCTGACGCTCGTCTGACGCTCGTCTGACCTCCATCGTAATGAGCCCATAAGTTAGTGGTAATTGATTGTATAAATATTGATTTATTATTCAAATAAATGTTTTAAGTTAATTTACATAATATTACATTATTGACCATAAAAACATGATCTCTATTTGTTTTAAAGTTTATTACAGTTTTTAAATTTTCCCTATACTTTACCATTGAGTGATCTCTGCTGTGCTGGTGGACAGCTCCGCCGACATGTGAAAAGTTACTAGCAGTAAATTTACAGCAAAAATTTGTATAAAAATAAAAGAACAAACAAACTAGAAAGTAAAGTATTGGCCCACTAGCCTTAGCACAAAAGAACACTTCTTTTTAGGATGTGCACAGTTGATCAAGCAAAATGCCAACTCTCACAGTATGAAAAATTCAAAGTAGGCTATGTCTTTTTGTCACAGGCTGTATACCTTGGTGGTCAGTACTAACATGAATAACAGGTGAACAGACATATAAACTGATATAGGTAGGTAGGTATATTACGTAGGTTGAAGTAATGTTATATTTAGGAATTGTAGTGATATCTTACTTTACATTTAAAGAAAAACTTTCAAATTCACTGAAAAGACAAATAGGTTAAAGGGACATTATAGTAAAGTGAAAATGTCAGTTAAACCTAACACTTTAAACTAACAAAATCACTGAAATTCACCAGCTATAGTTTTCTCACGTAACTGTAGCCGTGCCCTAAAGTAGCTATACCTTGTGCCTTCGCCATGCACAGTGGTGTTATCAATGACGTCATTGTAGATGTCATTAGGGATGTTAGTAATGTAGTCATTGGACATGTAATGCATGATATAATATGTGAGGGTACAAGCAGTGCATGGCTCTACGCTTTAAAAAAAATGTAAAGTAAAATATTATCACAATTCCTATGTAGAATGCCATTTAAACCTTTGTTTTATTCAGCAAATGTCTTTGTTTCCTATAGAAATGTGATTCTAATTTGATTTTATATATATAAATATCCCTATAAAAGTTACGCTGGGACCCTTAGGCCACTGCATCTTCTGCATACCCTGTGGCATCATGGAAAGGCCACTATTCTATAGTCCAACCAGGAAGACCACACCCGTCCCTCTGAAGTGTTTGGGAACTGAGGCTGTCTCAGGCATGGCATTACTTACACTGCTCCCAAGGCCCTGCACTCTGCTTTGCTCAGTCACTTTGAGAAGATTCCCAAGAGCTCCTCATTCCTACTTACCAGATGGCGGTTTGACACTTCATTGGATCTTCTTTGCCGGCCTCTGCCTGGAACCAGCTACATATCTTTGGAATCCGCTACAGACATTGGGAACCAGCCCCAGACCTTTGGACCTGCAACGAAAGAAAATCTAAACCTTACGTGTTGTGATTTAGAGGATTATCTTAGTGATGTACCCCAGAACTGAAAATGCCTCCACAAGTTCAATGTAAACTGTTCGCTATCCAAGGATGTTTACATTGCCACAGTGATTTTTGAGTTGTGAGGAGAAAAACTGGAACTGTAAGCAAAAGCAATTGCAGATGGACGCTTACAAGACATTAACTGCTCCACAGTACCCTTGAAAACTTTTCTTGAGATATTGATTATGGGACTATTGACTGCATTGGCAGTGACATAACAAGGCTTTTTTTTAAAACTCTTGTGCCATCAGACCTACCAAGCTACAATCAGTATGCAGGTGTGCATTGCATCCCTTGATGAGAATAATAGAATGTGCGTAGAGAACTGCAGTAGACTGGAGAATAACTGTGTATGCTTACATCTTAGGCACATGCCACACTAAGACCCAAGGAGGTGACCCCTGGAGCAGGTGGCTTGGCAGAAATCATTCATAGATTTTTTACAACATGCCAACATGACGTGCCAGGCTCACAGGACAGTAAATAAGTCTCTTCTCTCTTTCCATCCCCCCTTCCCCTTAAGAGAGCTTCTAAACCCTGGTGCATGCTATCACTGGATGGGAAGTGGCGGCAAGAGGCATAGGGTAATAATATTCACTTCAGCAGAGGCTTGAGAACACAGGTAAGTGGAATTAGACTCACAACACCTTTTTTTCACAACAAAACTCCTTTACCCAGACTATGAATTCATCACCTACAAGTTTACAGAGTACATCATTCTGTCCCCAATTCATAAATCGGCAATAACCTACTCTGCATCAATTAATGCTACTATATACCTTTTCCACTCTCATCCCCCATACCTGTAGATGAACTGTATTGTATGCTATTCCGCTATCCGAACTGGCAGCAAGAGGCAATCTTGCAATATATGTATTCCCTTATAATGGCCAATCCCTGTCCTCACACTGCTCCTCCCATCCTCAATTGTGTAACCACTTACCTACCAGCATCCTCCCACCTACTTATCATTGGCACTTTTCTGCAACAAGTGGCTTTACAAATCTATCATCCTAATTTAGAGAAAGGTCTACTTCAACACAATGTTACAATCCTAATCACAATCCTTAACCTTTATCTGAACCTTATAAATATTCCTTAATATCAAACCTAATATCATACCTTGTGTTAGATTCCGCCTCATCTAAAGCTCTCATTATTTGAAAATGAGGTGATCATTTTTATTATACATCTAATATGTCTAAGTTGGATCAGGAGTGCTTTCCAACCATTTATCACACAACTATTCCAACAACTGACAAAAAAAGTAAAACATTTACCCTCAATCACCCGGTCCAAAAGATCACCAAATCATCTGTATTCTTTTTAGACATATCAAGGTACATCAAATCATAAAACTGGTTGAAATTCCTATGTAGCACATCCCTCAAAAAAGGGGGACAACAGTCAAGATAATCGCCATATATTAATATGTCCCAAAATATGTCTGATGGTACTGCCTCTTGTGTAAGTTACTAAAGGCTTGTCATTAATGACTTCCTTGAGACCAGGTACCCCAGTTGAATATGATCAATGTTTTTTCAAAATCTTGTAGGTATCAAAATGGTCCAAGTTAGATGTAGTTATGAATGCTAATCCTTTTCTCTTAACACTTCTCGACTGCTGTCTTCAAATGTTACTTATATCAATCTTCTTGATTCTACTCTGTGCTTGTCCATAAAAGACTAGCATAACACTGTACTTTTAGTCTTTTCATCAAACCTTTAATCACATCATTGAATGTATGGTCCTCAGTACAATTTCTTACAGGCCTGATGAAGTCCTTGTATAGACGAAGCTCGTTAGCTGGGCTGATATGTTGATATTGAAAAGAGGAAAAGTCGAGTGGAAAAATAAACTTATATAAATATTTATATCTGTTTGGAATCTTAAATTATTGGATGGACATCTCATCAAATAATACAATTATAAAACGGAATTTCTTCTGAAGGACGATTGAGTCTTAATGTGATAAAATGACAAGGAATATGAAATAATTTCAACCTTTATGGAACCCTGGGGTCGCAAATATTAAAATGGGGAGGAGGGTGACAGCCCCCCTACTTGGGCCTCTTAGAGGTCCCAGAGACCTCGTCCCCTGATATTATAAATAAGGGGAGGGACCACATAGCCCCCTCTTCCAAGACCTTCCCCAGGCCCTGGAGACCCCATCCCCTGAGCCGATAAATGACATTTAAGGGGAGAGGAGTACACTGCCCCCTCTCCAAACCTTTAACAGGTCCTGGGGAACCCAACCCATTGGGCAACAAAATCTAAGATGAGGAGGTGGACGTGCATGGGGCCCCCATTTTAGAGCTGATGATTTACCCCAGGGACCCCATGCTCGGGGCCAACTTTGAACAGTATCCCAGGCACCCCATTCCTTGGGATAGTAAACTTTGCTCCTGCCCAGTGGGAGCAGTAAAAAATGCTTCTCACGTTCAACTGGGAACAATGGAATGTTGCTGGCTCCCGTTGGCTCCCAGTATGGTGCTGGCTAGGGAGCCGACTGGGGCTGCAGTGTTATTGGAGCCTCCCACATTTCCCAACAAAGCAAGGACTGTGGGTGCCCCGGGGCACAGGGGAGCCCACCAAATATTCATGTGCATGGCTCCTGCAAGGGAAGCCAGGTGGGGATGTGGGGGACCCAAGGTTTCCCCCATAGCCCCCCAAAAAACTGGAGCTGTGGGTGCCCTGGGTGTTCACTGGGGCACCTACTTAATATAAAATGCTAGCTCCTACTAACACCCATGATTGGTGCTGGCTGTGGATGCTGGGGATCCCTCTGACACCTCTAAGGAGAATTAAAGTTATGGGCACTGGGGCCCCCAAAATGTAATAAAAAAAAAATAAGAACAACAGATATTAAAATATATAAAATAAAAATAAATAAAACTGTAAGAATAATAAAAAGTAAGAATAATAAATGAGCAGCAGAAGTGGCTCATTTATTAATCAGTGCTCTGGAAGGAGCGCCTCATAATGCCCTTGGGAATATTTAATTGTGTGCTCTGTTGCTGATGGTATACCTAGAAGGGGTTGCGACCCTCAAACATTTCTTTTAATGTGGTGGCTGCAAGGAGTGCAGCAGCCCCCAAACAAAATGAAAAAAACCTCAGGAGCGCTTACCATATTTCTTTTAAAATACTCCAAGCTGAAGCTGTTAGAGTAACACGCTAGTAAAGTAACTAAAACTCTCACCCTTGCCATGCACTGCTAATTACCTCACACATTACATCACTCATGACATGTTTTATAACATCATTGATAACATCAGTGCAACATTTGAAATTACATCATGAACAACAGCATTGTATATGGCGGGGGCATGAGTTATTGCTACTTGAGATAATTACAACTAATACACTTCAAAAGTTTTGTTTATATAAAACTGTATGTTTCAACTGACATTTTCAGTGAATCAAGGTCTGCGTCCAACCCCCCACCCCCCCTTCCCGGAGCCAACCCCACACCGTGCACAAACTTTGGCCATGTGCAGCATGGAGTTGGCCACTTCCAGCCTCTTGGTGGAGATCCCCTCCCCAAGCCATTTCAAGCACCAGGGATCCTGTCTCCCTGGGCCTTTAGCTTTTAAAAGTGAAGTGGGGCATGCAGCCCCCCTTCCTGAGCCAATTTGGGCCTCGAGGACCCTATCCCCAAATACTTTTTTCTATTAGGGGAAGGGAGCATGCTGCCCTCCCCCCTGAGCCACTATGGACCTGGAGACCCCATTTGCAGGGGGCTTTTATTAATTAATGTGAAGGGGAATGTAACCCCCTTCCAGAGTTTATAGTGAACCTAGGGACCCATCCCCTGGAGCCTGCGGTGCTGGTAGTTAGGTGCCCCAGTGCCCACCTGGGGCACCCACCAAACAGTAAGTTTGGGGCTACAGGGTGAGCCCCAGGGCTCCCGCTGCCCCAGCCTGCTCCCCACATGCACAAATCATGGGTGCTGCAGGAGCTGGCATTGTTCCCATCTGACGATAGCAGCTGTTTCGGTTTTGCTGGACTAATGCAAGTTTCTCTGCCCTGAATGCTGTGGTCAGGGAAACAAACATCTGCTCCCACCTGGTGGGAGCATTTTTAAAGAACGTGCAAAGTAGGAGCGAACATGCCTTTCCTTCCCATTCTCCTGCAGGCAGAGAAGCTGTGTCTGCTCCTACCTGGTGTGAACTTAAAAAAGCTTCCGCCAGGTAGGAGCAGACCTGTTTCCCTGCATGCGCTTTTGCAGGCGGGCAAACTATTGTGTCTCAAAGGTAGGCTCCCTGGGACACAGTACTTGAGCTGACCCTGAGGATGGGAGCCCTAGGGCCTTTACAGGCTCAGGGAGGGAGGTGCATGCCTCTCCCGTTCAAGTTAAGATCAGCCTTGGGCATTGGGTCCCTAGGGGGGTACATTGCCCCCCTCCTCTTTTGAATGCAATTAAGGCTTGGGCGTGGGCTGCCATTCCTCCCCATTTTAAGGGACCCCATCTGGGGACCGGCCATATTTAAATGGGGGAGGGGGGCACTGCAGCCTGATTTCGGCCTAGGGAAGAAGAGGGGTGGTGTGTGTGTGTGTGTGTGTGTGTGTATGTATGTACGTGTGTATAATTTTTTATATATATATATATATATATATATATATATATATATAAACACTCTGCTGTCATACAACAGAAGGACCAGCACTCACATTAGTTTCAATCCCTCTTAGGATTTATTGCGCAAAACAATCAAGACAGACGTGTTTCAGCCGTAGCTTTCGTAAGTGTCAGCTGGCGTCTAGGAGGCAGAAGTAAATATTTACAAATGATAATCAAAATGAACGAAGGACTTTCAAATTAAATCTCAGTCGCCATGTTGGAATGTGCAAATAATATTTTGGCAATGCATTTTTTCTAATTACACATAAATCCAATATTTTCAAATTACTCTACATATTTACAGACAAACGAATGTGACTCAAATTATTAAGCCCAAGATGGGCTGGCACTGGTTTACACAGCGAGATAACTTCCCTTCGTCAATTCCTTCTGTGTCCAATCTCAATCGCCATATTGGAATGTGCAAATAACATAATGGCAATGCATATTCGCCAGCTCAAATTAATAAACCGTTCCAAATCCAACATATCCATGATTTCAAATAATATGATCATAGTTTCAACTCATTCTTATTACATATGATTCCAATATTTACAACATATTTACATAGAGACGAGTGTGATTCAATAATTATATATATATATATATATATATATATATATATATATATATATATATATATATATATATATTCTAAAAACACTCCTTTTGCAAGTAGAAAGTTCTTCGCAGTCACAGCAGCATAAATCACGCTTCTTCTAAAGTTGCTTTTCACTCCACGTGTATTTTAGCCTTGTTAGGCAAACCAGCACCCCAACGCGTTTCAAGGCAACATGCCTCTTGTTCACGGGGAAAACAAACAAACGCCATTAACGGCCATACCATTATGTATCTAATCTAGATGACATCATTTCCTTTGATCTGCCGCTTGGCATTCTGGTTATGGTAGTTTCCAGCAATTTTATATAAAAACGTTGTCATTATATCTATTCCGTATCACATTTTGCTTCGTGCATTTCATCATTGTTATTGTGAGTTTTTCATAATTATAGAGAAACTAATCTATTTCATTACAGACATTTTCAGTCCATGATACCTTTTTACTGAATGACTCCCATTTACCAAAAGCAATCAGTATCCTGCAAAAGTCAAGAGAAATACATTGGTCAATTATCTGCATGCCACACACTGGCGACTGTCAAGGGTTGTGCATGATAATAATGTGAATTGAGGAAGCAGTTTCAATCATAATGACTTCTGTAGTGCAAACAATGCTAAATACAAGATTTAAGGTACACGTATTACAGACAAGTGCAAGCAACACCATAAATAACACTACATGTAGAATAAAAACAAACCATATCAGCAAGTACCTAATGACAATCTATACAAACTGTAGTTGGTAAAGCAAAGTACAAATACTTTCAAAGTGCAAAATAAGGCAATCACCAGTCCAGCAATATACAAAAATCATTGACATGAGTGCGGGGTGAGAAGTGTGCTTGTGTGACTGCAGGGTGAGGTACAGGGTGAACAGCTCAAGTCACAAATGCACTGCGAGTGCAGAGTGATGACTGAGTGCAAGGTGAGCAGGTGAATGGTGCAAGTGCATGGTGGTCAGTGTGAGTGCATTGTGATTGCTGTGAGTGCAGGGTGAGTATAAAAGTGAAGGTCAATAATGAGGAGTGAGTTGTCTGAATGCAGGGTGCATTCCCGGACATTTGAAGTAACTCAGCATGTTAATGAAGGCGGCGTAGGGTATAAGTTAAACTATTGTTTTTCTGGCATTAATAGGGATAGAGGGTGTAGGAAATAATGTGCTGATCGAGCAACAAAGTTCCAGTCTTATGGTTAGGGTTGCCAGCTCATTATTTTGATGCCCCTACAGGACAAAAATAAGCATCACCTAAAGCCGTATTTTCAGCACTTATCTGTGCATACTTTGAACGACAAATATACAAAGAAAGCACTTTTAATTGTGTTCTAGGGCTGCCTGAATGAAACATGACTGATAATTAAAGGGAACAAAGACAGAAAAGTCACATTACAAATGAATACATACATTTTTATTTATAACCCTATTTAGTTTCAAGATGAGGTCTTTTAGTGTCTTTAAACTACACATGGCTGGCATGTTTCTTTTGGCAGCCCTACTTTATATTCCTTTTCATGAATTGCATTCTCACATTACAGCAGTAAATGTAAATTTCAAATGTAAGGAAAAGGCAGGGTGGGGGCCCAGGGTGTACTGGAACCAGAAAAAATAACTAAGCCTCTGTAACTCGTTTACAAAGGTATGTAAATTATGCAAATGGTCTCTGGCCTTGAGGCAGTTGCCTTCAACCCCCTTGATTCTGGGCCTGGAAGCTCAGGTCACTGTGACCTGTACCCACCGCGCACGGACCATTTAATTTATGAGGTGGGACCGACTGTTATGAGGCAACTCACTGGTGCAACCAACCCCGGTGAGAGAATGTAGTGCTGCCTGTGTGTGCTGCAGCGCTGATGGGGCCTTGGAGGCTGGAAAACAGGGGCTGCTGGGGGCATACCTGCCAAGGTTTCAGATTGCCATGTGTGACTGTGTTGAAGTATGTTGGATGGATCCCCCTGTCAGCCCCAGTTTGCCCCCTCCATCACCCCCAGTCTGCCCCCTCCATTACCCCCAGTCTGCCTCCCTCCATCACCCCCAATCAGCCCCCTCCATCAACCCCAGTCTGTCCCCTACCACTTCCAATATACCTCCCTCCATCACTCTTTCTGCCTCCAGCTATGATTCCAAGTCTGCTCCCTCCCTTATTTCCAGCATGCTCTCGTTCATTACCCCTAATTTGTCCCTCTATCACTCTCAGTCCTCCCCCTCATCATTCCAGGAGAGCACCTCCATCAGTCCTAATCTGCTTCAAGGTTCCCCCTCTGTTAGAAACAGCCTGACCTCATTTCCGGACTGACCCTGCATCCCTCACAGTCTTAGGGATCTGTTAGAACCGTCCCCAATTGAACCCTTGCAGTCTACCCCCGACCACACCTCTGGAGCTAAGAATTTAATGTAAATTGGATTCATATTGTGGTTTATTATACAGTGTTCAACATTTCTAGAATATATTTTTTGTGTGTGTGTCTTGATTTTCTGACCTTATATCTGTTGTGATTGAATCAGAGTGGAGTTTTGTAAGAAAACTAGGTGGAGTTGATTAATTTGGCCTTCCATGATGAAAATAGTTTCTTCCTTATTACGAACTGGACCACTGTTGTCTGTATCCTAACCACACTCCCGCAGCAGAATCTGGCCAGGGTCACTTCCTTTCTGACCCCTCCGTCACTTCCAGTATGATGGCTCTGTCACTTCGAGTCTGCTCCCATGTCAGACCCAGCTTGACCCTACACCATCGGCTGTGGTACCCCTGCAGCATCGGCTGTATTACCTCTGCACGCTGCACCCTCTCCAGTGGTACACTACATCTGCAGCATCGGCTGTGAAACCCCTGCATGCTGCACCCTCTCCAGTGGTACCCCTGCAGCATCGGCTGTGATACCTCTACACCATCGGCTGTGGTACTCCTGCACCAGCGGCTGCGATATCCGTGCACCTTCTCCAGTGGTACCCCTGCACCATCAACTGTGATTTGATACCCCTGCACACTGCACCCACACCAGTGGTGCGCCGTGAGCCTCTCACACATGATCCCAACTCCCTGTAGTGTGTTGCACAAACACTGCTTGATTGATAACGGTAAACCCGAGAGGCCTGAGATGGGAACAGACCAGTGATCACAGTGTGAGAGCAAAGGCAGAGCTAGAGACGCACTAGAGTCCACTTCACAGCAGGTACGTGGCCAGACTGGAACAACCTGTGGACATGGTGTCCTGAACACTCTCATGGTGTCCTGTGCTCTATCACGGTCTCTCAACTTTCTCCTGTGGTACCCTAGTGATGGCACAGTGCAATCTCCTGTGGTACTCTAGTGATGTCACAGTACCATCTCCTGTGGTACTCTAGTGATGTCATAGTGCCCTCTCCTGTGGTACCCTTGTGATGGCACAGTGCCCTCTCCTGTGGTGCCCTTGTGATGTCACAGTGTCCTCTCCTGTGGTACCCCAGTGATGTCACAGTGCCCTGTGGTACCACAGTGATGTCACAGTGTACTGTCCTGTGGTACCTTGGTGATATCACAGTGCCCTCTTCTGTGGTGCCCTTTGATTTGGTACCCTAGTGATGCTACAGTGCACTGTCCTGTGGTACCCCAGTGATGCCACATTGCACTGTCCTGTGGTACATTAGTGATCTCACAGTGCCCTCTCTTGTGGTACCCTTCGGATGTCACAGTGCTCTCTCCCATGGTTCCCATGTGATGTCACAGTGCTCCCTTTTTTGATGCCCTCGTGATGTCACATTGCCATCGCCCATGGTTCCCTTGTGATGTCACTGGGTCCTTTCTCAAGCTGCCCTTGTTGTGTCACAATTGTGCGACTGAGCTGCCAGCTGAAGTGTCCTTCTGTGCCCTCACCTAAGCTATCCCTGCGCCCCCACATGGTGTGTGGTGCCCATCAGCTTTGGCTTTACCCTCTCTTATGGTGCTGGCTTAGAGGCCCTCATGTTGGCCGTATAGTGTGACTGCATCCTCCCTCATGGTGCTCTCTCCTGTGGTGTTCTGTGATTCCACTGTGGTTCTCCTTTTGTGTGACCTGCTGAAGGGCAGTCCATTGTGTTTAAAGGGGCCACAACATATGTCTCTGCAGTGACGATGGATCAGCATTCCCTCCACAGGGCCCAAGACCGTCAGCAGTGCAGAACAGCAAAGGCGCTCCACTGGAGTGTTTTTTTGTATGCTTCATATGGGCAGTTATGTCACGGGTGGCAGGGACCCCCAGGGCCATCCTGTGGAACCAAAAGCAGCTGCGACAATAATGTGCTCTCTCTCCATCCTTCCCTTTTCTTGCCCTCCTCCTCTCCTCCCTCTGATAGCTGTCTTTTTGCCTTTCCCCTCCCACTCTTTCTCTCTCGCGCCATGATCTGCTTCCATCTGTATTAAAAAAAAATAATAATAAACTTCTCCTGCCCTACAGACAGTGATACCAAATGTACACGAGCGCAGGTGACCATAGCATGTGACAGTAGATACTGAAACAAGCACTGGCAAGCCAATAGAGCTTGCTTTGTTAACCTTGACTTTGCCAACGCCTTTTGCCGATGCTATGCAGCATCAGAACATTTGTGATATGGTGCAGGATTGGAGGGTGGGGGAAGAGAGAGAGTAGGGTAGGGGAGGAGGGCATGACGGCAAGGCCGCGTGATTCTGCTGTTGTGAATGCATGCCGAGATCTGATCTTCTGTCCTGCATGGGCCTCGTGGCGGTGACTGGCTGGCCTGGGCACGGTTTTTGGCACGCTCCTCTGAGTCCCTGTATTGTGGGCGAACTGTTTTTCCTTGCACGACATCTAAGACTGCGGTGATTCTGGCGATGTCGGCATATCAAGATTGAAGGTGCTGGAGGCCCTCCGCCTCTTAGAAGAGGCGGGCCGAACGGACCTGTAGCGGCCGGGTGTGAATGTAAGGCCGCGCACTCAAGGCCGTGACACCGCAGCGGCTCAGCTGGCGGTGGAGCCGCCGCGTGTTCGGCAGCGTTTGGGGCGGGGCCACGGAGAAGGGGAGAGTGCTCAGCACAACTGCATGTTTGCTGAAGCGGCGGGCAGGGGGCGGAGGAGGGGGGGAGGTGGGGCACGGCCCGCGGCCACAGATTACATTTGTGGAAGGGGCTGGGGGGCTGCAAACACAGTCACAGCAGCTGGAGTGAGGGCGCGGGAGGGGAGGGGGGTGCTCGGTGGGGGGCGGGGCCCAACGGGAGATGCGCATGCATGAGAGAGTGAACAGGTGGGGGGAGGCCCCTGGACAGGATGACATTGGAGGGGTGTCCCCATTCCTAATTGATAGCTTGGACGCGGAGGGGGGAGGATGGGAGGGTGCGACGGGGGTGAGTGCTGGGGGTGCCGCCAAGGGGGTTGGGAGTGCGGCGGGGGTGACCAGGCCGATATCTCCTGGGGGGCGGATGACAGCGATTGCAGTTCCTGGCGCGGGGGGTCTGGGTATGAGGAATTGGGGGGTGAGGGGGCGGGGGCCGCCTGGACTGGTGGACCTTGGGGTACGGGCCGGCTTCCACAGCGGGATCGGGGCACATGGAGGATGGGGGGTTGGGGTGGACGGGCGCCCGAGAAGGGGGGATCGGGTGGGGCACAGGGGGATCATAGGGGTGGGGGGTCAGTGCGGCGGGGATTGGAAGCGTTTGTTTAGAGTGCGGGGAGGAGGAGGGGGGCAGTTGAGGGTAACAGGGGGTGGGGTTGGCGGGGCCGTGGTAGGGAGCGGGGGAGGTGGTGGGACACCCCGGCGCGTCGAGGGGGGCATTCAGCGGGATGGGGGAGGGGGACAGGGCTAGGGGAAAGCCGGGTTTTATAGGGCCATGGAGTCGTATTAAACCTGGCATGCTGGACTCCACCTATTTCTCCCCAAAAGAACGGCTGGTGAGGTGCTCGGGAGAGCAGCATGCGGCTCCAACCGCCGAGAGGATGGCCCATCTCTGCTTTATGCAGGCGGTCACGCTCCCACGAGGGACAGGGCGCTAGAGCCCATGAGAGGCGGGCCGGTAGGTCCCTGCCAGCCCCACCCCGAAGGGTAGAAAACGGCCACCGGGGGGACGGGGGCGGAGGTCCGTCAGTTCTGATCGGGACCCCATGATGGAACCGGAGGAGAGGAGAAGGGAGAGTGAGGACTTGGGTGAATTGTTGCGTAACTGCAGGGAGAAGGCGGGGCTTGGTCGGCTGGAGCCCATGGAGGGCGGCCATTGGCGTGATGTGGATATGAAGGGCTTCTGCTGGATTATGACGAGGACATGCACTGAACTGGAGGAATGGCCGCCACATTGGCAAGGCGGGGGAAGGAGCATTGCTTTCTTGGAGCTCTTCCCTCTCGGGTGGCAGTGACAGTGTGGGCGCAGGAGTGGCACACAAGCGGGTGATTTTTAAGGTAGACAACATGGTGGTAGTACAGGTCATTAACAGACCATCCGCCAGGGACCCGCAGGTGCTCAAGTTGATGAGGGTGTTTATTATGAGGTGTTTGGAGCATGATATTTTGTTTCAAGCTCGGCATGTTCCTGGGGGGCAATGACATTGCGGATGCTTTGTCTCGTTCACAGTGGCAGAGGTTCCATGGGCTAGGCACGGAGGCGGACGAACACAAGACGCCGGTGCCGCTGGGGCTGTGGCACGTGGGAATAACCGGGTCGTACAGCTGGTAAGAGCGCCAGTGGCGGTTTCTACCTGGAGGGCATACGAACAGGCATGGTGGGAATTTCTGGACAGTGGGGCGGTGCGGCAGGACGATCGTTGGCAGTGGTGCAAGCAGGTGGTGCAGTTTATGCTGCGAATGATGGACAAAGTGATGTCAATGGTGACGATTGCTGGTAAATTAGCAGCTGTTGCCTTCATGCGGATGTTGTGGTGGGGATATGCACCGTCTGCGGGGGACCTGGGCGCGTGTTTTTTGGAAGGTTGGTTGCGGGAGAAGGTTGCCAGAGTGTGTTGCCGCCGGCCCCTCACTATGTGTTTAGTTGACACTTTAATTCAGCTTTTGCTGTCCATCTGCCACATTCCAGAGGAGACTGGGCTATTTTCAACGCTCATGTCGTGGATGTATTTTGGGGTGTTTTGAGTTTCGGAGCTGGTGTGGGGAGCAGGGGGGGAGTAGGGGGGGCCTGGGATCCTTTGGGGGGACGTGGAACTGAGGACCCGGGAAGTGGCGGTGAGATTGCAACGTTCTAAGACCGACCAACGGGGGCGGGGACCAGGGTCGTGCTGGGTCCGGTGGAGTCAAGTGCGGTGTGCCCGGCTGTTTGGGGTAGGTTGTTGGCGTATGCACGGCAGGCAGGGTCAGGCGAAGTTTTCTGTTGGGGTGACCATAACAGGGTGATGGCGTCTCAGTTGTTAGGGGTCCTCAGGCACACCCTACGCGCCATGGGTGAGGACCTGAGGGTTTTTGGGACACACTCGTTCCGCATTGGGGCGGCGACGGATGCAGCACGACAGGGTTGGGGGCCGCAGGAACTCATGCGCTTAGGGCATTGGAAGTCGGACTACTATAAGACGTATATTAGGCTGCGGGGAGTGGGGCTGGAGGACTGCGCTTGATGGCGTTTTTTACGGTGGCTCACATATGTGTCTTTGCAGGTGCAGTGGAGGGGCCAGAGGAGGCTGTCCTGTCCATCCTCATTGTGGGTCATTCCTTTGCGAAACGGGCAGAATGGGAAAAGGAACAGAGTTTGAATCTCGGATTGGACCCAGGGTTGTTTGTTTGTCACTGGCAGGGAAAAGGGGGTATGCGGTCGCATGAGCTGTTGCCAGCGTTGAGTAAGGTGGTCAGGAGGGGAGTATGTCCGGATGTGCTGATTATACACCTAGGGGAGAATGATTTAGTACAGTGCAGGGGTCTGGCTTTAGTCAAGCAAATGAAGAGGGATTTGTTGGAGGTGCGGCACCAGTGGTCAGTCTGCCATGTTATACGGTCAGAATTGGTACTGAGGCGGATATGGAGAGGAGCAGAATGGCCGGCGGCCAGAGATAGGGCATGCAGGAAGGTTAACAGGGAGATGAAGTGTTTTTGCAAGAAGGAAGGTCTGGGTAGGATGGAACATCCGGAATTACGCTATGGGCAGTGTACTTTTTTCGGGAAGACGGAGTGCATCTATCTCGGTATGGGATGGAGTTGTACATTATGCAATTGAAGGAGGCACTAGATAGGGCCATAGAAGTATGCCGATACGCTAAGATACAGGTTGCCTAAGGGGGGGGGGGTTGAAAGCCGTTAGGTTTTTCCTAAAAGTGCAGGGGGGAGTGATGAGGTCTGGGTTTACAGTTGGGTAGATATAAGAAGTTATGTAGTTAGGTAGGTAGCAAAGTTGGAAATTGCAAGTTGGTGTTTATAATTGTTGCAGGGGGGATCCAATTGTAGGGGTGGGGGAGCGGGGTATGTTAGGAGGTATATATTTAGTGAAGCTTAGTTTTGATTGGCACAGGCTAAGGGTATGTATTTGTAAGGTGCACCTGTTTCCAATAAAGCGGCCTTTTGCACACCAACAAGCTGGTCTGTGCAATGTCTGCCCCTCCCCACCCCAGTATGGGCCAATAGGGCTTTGGGAGGGGCGGCCGACCAGAGGGAGGCCTGGCCCTCCTGGGGGATTTTGGCCCAGGGGGGGGAGGGGCAGCCACCACCTCAGTTGGGCTGGTTGGGCTTTGTGGGCTCATTTTGGGCTGGTTGGGCTGGTCTTTGGCTATCTTTGGGCTAGTGGCATATTTAGCCAGACATTTTGGTAAACTACCCACCATTTTGGTGGTAGTGACCCAGCAGCCGAGCCGGCTGTAGGTGTCCTGGGGGTTTATCTGATTGGTTTCTCTGTTTGAATTTCGTAGCGCACCCTGCATCGCAAAATGCGATGCAGCGCGCGGTACGAAATTTGTTTTATTTATTAAATTGTTTACTTACCTCCAATTATCCATATTCCGTTGTTTTCCACCCCCTACCCTGTCCCTCCCCTGCACCGCCTCCCTACCCCACCGAACTCCCTCCACGGGCCGCGGCTGGGACACAACACTGCCTATTCAAGTGTGTCAGCTATTCCCTGCCATCCTGCACAGGATTGCCCATCAAGATGTGGATGGCCACTCAGTCACCCCAACCTTCCTTTATGTGTGGCTGTCTAGAAGGAATGCACAAAGTCCAGCTGTTACCCACCTCAGATATGTTTTGGAGACAGGCTGCAGGCCCACAGAGCTAGGAGCTGAGGCATGCCATCTTTCTAAAAGTGGCATTTCTAAAAGTGTGATAAATTCAACTTTGCCAGCAAAGAGTATCTATCATTTAGAAAGGGGGAGCAGAGCTATGCCAAAGGGAAGAAAGGTTCTACCATCTTGAATTTTGGCAAAGTAGTGCATTGTGAGTTTATTTAGAGCCTAATCCCCAGGAACTGATGTCAAAGTAGGTAGGGTCTCTCCTGAGAACTTTTCCCTATCGGTCAGTGAGTCCTTCTTACCCACAAGCTTGGGCTAGGCATAATTATGGCACCCCCCTCCCGCCCCCACCCCGATACCTTCTTTAGAACATCTCTGAACAGAAGGACCGCACCTGCTGTTGAACCTGTTGAGAGAATCCCTAAGTGATGGACCTGTACCCACGATAATGAAAGGGATTTCATGGGTCAGTTGGATGACCTCATGTTAATCTACAGGGACCACAAAAGCTGCAAAAAATGTATTTTCCAAGAGCCCAGCTGACCAGTTCCAATCGGATTTACCCTAGAATCTGCTGGTGGCTTCTGGGAGTGTGAACCTTAACTCCCAAGTCTTGAACCCTTGGCTCTTGTCAGACAATCTCCCTCTTCTAATCTTAAAACTTGGAAGACTGGGCACTACAAACGTTTTGAGAATGTTTCCTCCAGAGAACTGGTGGAGACAGGGACCTGCACTGAAGCTGCCTCCGCCAATGTCAAATAGGTAGTCAGTTGTAACTCACCAGTTTACCCTGCCGAAAGGATTTCACCTTCTACAAAAGTTTCTATGCCCAAACGTAGAGGGACCTTCGAACATCATCCGGCCGTGACGAGACCCACCTGGGTACAGATTCCAGACGTTGCCCGGTAGGAGCTTTCCTGCGCACCAAGTCCCCGCTGGTGCCAAGGATCACACCAAGGACCCACGCTTCACCCATCCATCATCATTGAACCCTATTTTGGATCTAGACTGCAGCCCGATCTGCAAACGACCCACCAACAAGGACTTTTCTCCAGAAAATCTTCTAATTCAGAATGTACATTTTTTGCCACAACAAACTTGGTCCCTGTACTAAACTGGCAGTAGCTTGCAGTTAATGTATCATCTGAATTGGACCCATTCTGCATGTCCAGATAACCATAATTAGTACTTTGCGGTAATAGGTGCTGTTTTAACTTAAAACTTATAAAAAATCATATCTCCAGTTCCCTACATCCGATTTTTGGTGTTTTGACAATTTTTCTTTTGTTTTATACATTTGGGTCCGTTTTTTTGTGTAATTTGTTTTCTACTTTTAAACTGTCTTGTTACTAATAAATGCTTTAGCTATTTCGCCTAAGTTAAGCTTGTCTGCTCTGTGATACAGCTACCAAGGGTTGGTCTCAGGTTTAAATTATTGAGACATAACTGGACCTGGTGCATAAATCTAACCTATAACTTGGTAAGGACTCATACCCTATCCAACTAATAATCTACATTGTCATACATTGCAATACAAGCACAGCATAGAATGATACACCAAATGGCCAACAGCACGAGGGGAGAGAGGAATATCCCGATGGGTGAAGCCAATAACAAAATATTAATGGATTGGTATCAACAGGTCTTGCAGACAGTTGCTATGTCTTGCCTGCCAGCCCTAGAAAAGTCCTGTGTGGGAGTCTGATGAAAGTTAACAAGCTTTCGTGCTAGTTGAACCCTGCGGCTCTGGCCCTCGTTCTACAACACGTTTACTGCCTCCCACAGGCTGCCTATAGTGCGTGAAGAATCTCTGAGGTTTAGGAACAGCTTCTGTAGCACCTCTATAAAGAATTCCCCAACTTTCTGTGAGTAGCTAGCTCTAGGTTGTGACAATGATTCTGCACCTATTTAAACTGTTAATGCTGCACTCATTGTTGAGAAGTACCAGCCTTACCTCCCCTGCCTCCAAGCACCTCCTTTGCTGCTGTGTCATGGAAAAGGGATTTTGCCTGGAGCATGGGAGTGAGAAGGAATTTACTATTAGACCAAAGGGTCTATATTCAAAGGTATTTTGGAGTGTGTAAAGCAGCAGTCCTGTAATACGCTCTTGTGTACTCTCACGTGCCTTTGTTAGATGGCTCTAAAAGTCTCAAATGGGAATAAATAGGAATATTGAGGTACAACTCTTATATAATCATAAAGGACTGTGCCATCAATTAATAGAGAGTTGGACTTTTCAGGGCCGATTCACAAAGGCAGATAAGTGTATGTGAACTGGTATTCCAGTATTACTTCACTGCTATTGTAAATTTGGGCAAAGGGGAGACCAACAGTGCTTGATGTGTAAAGTATGAGGTCCAAGGTTTTGTCCAAAAGCCCATGGCCATCTTTACCAAAAGTAGATACCAAACTGATTGACTGAGAGGCATAACAGTCCCCAAGGTGTACAGCCCGCTATGATCCCATTGCCCAATACGAATCCAACGTTAATGTCCATCCTTAATTTTTTTCACTGTATCCATGTTCATCCATGTTTATTCAATTAAAACAGCCAAAGCATTAATATTCACAATTTCATGTTTTATTGGAAGCATGATGTTTTCACTGTATAACAATCCATAGTATCACTTTCTTCACAAATAATCAAAATTTCGTCCACAGATGTCCAGCACCCAATGCATTTCGAGATAAATTCTCTTTGTCAGGGGTAACTGAAACAGGAAAGGAAGGAACGAGGTACCATCCGAATCAACATTAAATTGCTTATTTTCCCAAATAAACACCCACAGTTTCTCAGTAGTGCATGATCAAATGTTCTATGTTTTTGTGCAGTTCAAAAACGACTGTCACTAGCATGACATGCTCCAATCATTCAACTAATTCCTTTTCGAAAACATAAAAACTGTCAGGAATTAAAAGCACAACTCTGTTTGTAAAAAACATCTGTTTCAGTACAGAAGCTGCACAGTCTTGATTCCGCCTCATGCCTCTTTAATCACCCCCAGGCTCTCCCTTCATCTCCCTCTTGCGGCTCCTTTTTCATTTATGCTTTCTTTCTTTCTTACTGTTTTTCCTTCTTTCTCTTCCCTCCTTTTGTGTTTTTTTCTCTCTCCTGTTCGTGTTAAAGTTTGTTGAGAAAAGAATAAGTGTTAAACCCTTAAAATAAGAACCAGTGGGCCCCACATGCAACACCGGCTCAAATAAAGCCCTGTAACGCAACATGATCGCTTTCTCGCTGTAGAAGTGGAGGGCTGAGCTGGGTTTGGTGTGAAAGAAGGAAAGTTAGTTCAGGGATTTTGGTCTGGGCCGTAAAATTTAGCGAGCTAATTTCTCAACACCATTAGAAACAATAACTGTTATTGCCTTTCTGGTCAATGTATGTTACCTTTATCTCTCATCCAAGTGTCCTTCCCTGGCACTTCCCAAGACTACGCTGGGATTGGTAGTTTACGTTTTATAACGTTTTATAACTCTTAGATTAAGACAATAAACCTCAGCGAGAACGCTTTAGAAAAATTCATTATGTAGATTTCATTATAACATTTAAGCTGCCAAGCATCATTAAATAAGATAATGAGAGTCTGATATGAAAATGGCCCAGACACAATAATTGAATTGCTTTATTCAAAATCCACAAGGGAGGTGAACTGCAACTATAGGAATGTGGCATTCCTTCTTCTGTCCAGAAGAGGTTTTTTTTATTTGGTGTCTTGGCGCCACCAAGTGGTATTAGTGAGAATGTACATCTTATTTGTAAATTATACATATTGTGCACGAAACCGCTTACCTTTCAAAAAACTCAACTTTGAGCAAAGTTAACGCATGTTCCTGACATTTGAAATATGGGTATTAAGTGTTACTGCATTCGAGCATGGACATTCTGCTGTAGAATAATTCAATTATTTACATTTATTTTCCTGAGTTGTGAACGAATAACTTGGGAAACAAAGTGAAGAAAGATTTCAGTGCAGCTTCTTTCAAAATGTTTAAAAACGTTATTGGGTCCGAAATAGTACTAACAATGTGGAAGTAGAGGAATTTGGTTAAGAAATTCATAAGTTCTGTACACCTAACCAAGGGAGAGAGTTGGGATGCTGTACCACTCTGATTTTTTTAAAGCTATTAACAGGAAATATGAAAGACAAAATCCTCTTCTCAAACCCAATCCTGTCCAGTTCTGTGTGGAAAGATTGATGCTCAATGCAAAATAGTAAGAATTACATTCCAAGCGGGCATAAAGGGTAGGAATACTGCAGACACCCACAGAATCTGACGCAAAACCAGATCACCTATATTCACTCCAAGTAGTATGAACTGACCAATAGTCCCAAACTAAAGCAGGCACAAACAATGCACAGAGGGGAATTGTGCAATATTTTCACATGTGATGGATGTGTTTCTTTGCAAAAATTAAAATTATATTGTGAATGATCCTTGGTAGTCGTCGGTGCAAATAAGGGGCGAGATTCTCAAAGTTGTCACAGAACGCAGCGCAGCCCCCTAAGAGGCTGTGCTGTGTTGCGTGACAGGCAGAGATCAGGGGTTATATTTACAATGTCATATCGCCACCAGAATGTCACATTTAGTGACATTCTGGTGGCAATAGCCCCATCTCCATATTTACAAAGCGGCATTAAGCCACTTTATGCGGCTTAATGTCGCCTTGTAAATATGGGCCATTTACACGCAACAATTAGCGTGAAAGGAGCATGCAATGGGTGCTGCTGTGGCGTTCCACTGCAACACCCATTTCTTTTTGATGCTGCCCCATATTTACAAGGATGTGTACATACCAAGCGGGCATAAAAGAGTATGAACACTGGAGACACACCTAGAATCTGATGCAACGCCAGATTACCTAAATTCACTCCAAGTAGTATGAACTGACTTTATGTGGAATAATAGTGGCAAATTAAGGCAGGCACAAACAATGGACAGAGGAAAATACTTTTACATGAAATGGGTGTATTAGTTTGCGAAAATTACAAATATACTGTGAATGACCCTTGTTAGTCCTCAGTGCAAAGAATGGGCCATATTCTCAAAGCTGTCACAGAATGCAGTGCAGCCCCCTAAGAAGATGCACTGCGTTGTGTGACAGGAAGAGAGCAGGGGGTATATTTACAAGGGGATAGCACCATCATAACATCACTTTTAGTGACATTCTGCTACCCATATCCCCATCTCCATATTTACAAAGCGGCGTTAAGCCACCTTGCAAATACCTATGTAAATACGGCCCCTTTACTCGCATCACTGAACGTAAAAGGGTCATGTAGTGCGTGTTGCAGTGGCCATTCCACCAAAAGACCCATTGCTTTTCGATGCAGCCCCATATTTTACAAGGATTTGTAAATCTGCGGCAGCACCAAAAACTAACACCATTCAAACGGAGGTGTTAAAGAGGCGCAACAGGGAGAAATACTTTTATTTCTCCTCATTTTTGCTTTTTGTATGTGTGCTGCATTCTGCAGCAAAAATAGAAGGAGCAATATGCAATTATTTGTTTATGTGCAGGAAGGTGCCCCTTCCTGCACATAAACAATCATTAAATAACAGGCATTTGCTTCTTCTACGTGTGCTACAGAATGTGGCATCCATGGAAGTAACAATTTGCCATTATGGACAGCCACATATGCACACTTTACACCTCTCAACCAAGCTGTCTTAAGACAGCTTGGTTGAGCATAAGTGCCGGCATCCAGTGCCCTTGAGAGTGCCGACAAAGGATGCTCCCTCCAATCAGGGCGCTGCTCTCATGAGTATGAGAGCAGTTCCAGGATTAGCTTGGAAGCCTGCCTCGAGGAGAGAAGATGGCGGATGACTTCACCTTGTTGCTTGCAGGAAGGTAAGTGTTTTATTTAATTTAATGTATTATTATTTTCATCCCCACCAGCCCCACCACCCTTGGGACATGCCAGTCGCCAGTGCTCATAGGCTCCTACACCCCTGTTCTGGCTTCAAAGGAAGTAGCTGGTAGAGGGTACCAGCCCTGGTACAAGATGCCCAGCATGCAGATGCCTGTAAATAGCTGCTACACAGGTGAGGTCCACCCAGAGGGCCCGCAGTGACAGTGTGGGGGGCTAATGCTCTGATTTCATGTTGTTCGAGAATGTCAGACCAAGCCACAGTTTTTGCCATATTCTAAGGAAAAGAATGGATGCAGCACCAGCACTTTGGCTGGGCAAAGCTTCACCTGACTGGAAAGCAACATGATGAATAGAAATCGGCTGCAGTTTAAGGTGAAAGGAGCTCAGACAGTCGCGCACAACGCCCCTGTGCTCATGGCTAGCTCAGCTTACTAAAAGATGCATCTTTAGATTCTGAGTTCAGGCATACTAAACTAACATTTCCCATTGTATTCCCTTGGGCAGTTATACTTATGAGATGTTATAAGTAAACCCCCCAATTCTGTCCTATGGGACAGATAGCCTTTCAATAGTGAAAAGCAAAAATGGTAGAATTTCACTATCAGGGCATGCCATACACACCAGGGCATGTCCTACCATTCACATTCACTGCACCGTGCCCACAGGGATACCTTGGGCTTACCTTAGGTGTGACTCACATGTGAGAAAAGGAAAGGTTAGGGCCTGGCAAGTGGGTGCACTTGCCAGGTCTACATGGCAGTACGAACTGCACACAGGCACTGCAACGACAGGCCTGAGACCCTTTTGCAAGGCTGCTTGTCTTGGTTGGCACAATCTGTGCTGCAAGCCCACTGTGAAAAACAAATTGAGCAAACACCAACCGGCCGCCATCTTGATTTGATCGGGATCTAGGCTGTGGCAGTACTCGAGCAAAAGAGCTCGTTTTGATCTTGAAACACACAAGGTTAAAGAAATCTGCAAAGCGATACAGTTCCGCGATGCAGAACGCCGGGTGAAGTAGATAGTTGCCAAGTACACATGAAAAATGACTCGCATTCACTACAAGTACTAAATGAAAGATTTGTGTGTGGAATATAAACTGGAGAGTTAGTGCATGATCTGAAAAGCACATTCACGTATATGGATACGTATTTGAAATAAAGGAAGCATTTCCTACAGCCCCACATTTCTCGTAACAACCTGATAAATGACAAAGCCCTGATGAGATTCCAGGAACTGGTTTCCTGGTCTCGAAACGCGTTGGCAAATTCGAAGGAGTAAATGGTTATCTACAGTATAAACTAGCAATAGCTGGTCTAAAGATTGTTTTCATTTATTGACTGCACTCCTTGTTCTTTGACTTTGGCCTTCATTCTCTGAAATCAAGTATACATGAATATATAATGTCTTGTTTTGTCTAAAGGTTTCTTTTGGGATGGATGATGTTAAAAATTCATTTGATTTAGCGTATATATGTATTGTACTACTTATGTTTGTAAATTGCATTGTATATTAGTGTAAATATATGAATGTACAGTTGTCTCATTTTTGTTTTGCATTAATGAGCTTATTAAAAAAGTCTTCAAAGGAAAATATAAAAACGAATGGTATAAATAAAAATACCTGGTCAAACTAAAGAAGCTGTTGTTCGACCGTTATAATTAAGATTGTGTATAAATAAGGGTGGTGTAGGCACATTGTGTGTTTCTTGCAAACCCACTAGCAGCATTTGGCTTACAGGCCCTGGGCACACACAGTACACTGTACTAGGGTCTTATCAGTAAACCAAATAAGCCAATTGTGGAAACACTAATCCCTGACAACAATTTAGAGGGAGAACTTGCACTTTGGCACTGAACAGCAGTTGCAAAGTGCCCAAAGCATCTAGACCAGAAAAAACTAAATCCGACACAGTAAAAACACAGGAGGCAAAGGCAAAAATAAAGGGCAAACCCACGCCAAGGATGGGTCTAATAGTACCTCTTTTTGATATTTTGTCCAGCTGCATAGAGATGACTCATTCCATAATGTTTCCTGTGTATGTTGGTGATCTGAATCAATTGTGATGGTGGTCATCCCATAATACCCGCTGTAGGTTTCTCCTGCCTCCTATTGTCAAAGGATGATCTGCGGAGCGTGCACAAGCCATTGAAACCAAATACAAAGGTATCTCTCTTGTTGTGTTGTAGCATCTGTGGACCCAGCACATGCACTCACTGCACTCATCTACAGACATCTGGCTAGAACGATGGTATCGGCAGCATTTGTGCTTTGCAAGGTGACGGTGCATAGAAAAGCGATCTTGGGAGGTCAACAACCATTCACAATGGCAACACTTACTTGGTGCTCCTCTGGTGGTCGGTACACAGCCATGCACCCCCTGGGGCATATTTACAAGGGTATTGCGGAGCATGGCATTAAGCACAAAATGCTAACGCCACGCTCTGCCATTCCGAAAACAAAGGGATGAGCCGTATTTACAAAGTTACGGCACATGCCTGGATTTTCCTTAGCAATGGCGCTAAATTAAACTGCCTAGCGCCAACACAGGCACCCCGTGCACCATAGGCCTGCATTGAGGGAATAATTGTTTATGTGCAGGAAGGTGCCCCCTCCTGCACATACACAAAAATAAATGGTAATTTGAAACTTCTATGTGTGCTGCATTGTGCACCACACATAGAAGTTGCAAATCGTAATGTTTTTGATGTTTGTTTATGTGCAGGAGGAGACACTTTCCTGCACATAAACAATGATTCATGGCATTTTGCTGTGTCTGTGTGTGCTGCACAATGTAGCACACATAAAAACAGCAAATAAGAGGAGAAATAAAGCATTTCTCTTCTTTTCACCAAGTTAAGACCAGGGTTTCCCTTGTCTTATTTTTGGTGCTACCTCCTATTTACGCCACCCATCTAAATAGGGGCAGCGTCAAAATCAATGGGGTTTGTGGCGGAACGCCGATGGCAACACCCTTTGCCCACCCCTTTCACACTAAGTATAGGGGAGAAGGGTGTCTTATTTACAAGGCACCGTGTAGCCACATTAAGTGACTTAACACCACCTTGTGACTAATGCGAAGCCTCTATTGCCACATGAACATCATTAAAAGTGACATTCCTGTGGCGACAGGGGCTTGTAAATATGCACATTGATTTGCGCAAGGCACCTGGGGAGAGAAAGAGGTCCGAGTTGTGGAAGGATATACAGATTTCCACTTGGAGACCTGACTGGTACCTCCTCCACAAAAGACCTGAAAAATCACAGGTGCTCTTCAACAACGACAAGCTTCAAACAAGCAGCAATAGTCTTTTTAACCGCATGCGCGCTAGCGGGTTTTCCCGCTGTGCACTGAAAATTTTAAAAACCAGCGTTACGTGACAAAGCCACCTCGTCATGCGCGCAGCGCAGGTAACGCCCATGACGAGCTGGCTTTGTCACCAGCATCGAAGGGGTTAAGGTGACTACCTAAAGTTTTAGTTATAGTTGGCGTGTATCCACTTGTCCAGCAGAATATAAGACTCATCTAGGAATCAGCAGCACAAAAAGATGAAGAAAGCTCACAGGTCACTTATTACACCGGTGTCCCCGAGCTGGAAAAAGATGCCATGTCCTTCAGAATGTTGACACCAGGAGAAGGGTGACATAAGGGGAACACCTAGGATTTAGATACACAAAGGGGCATATTTACACGCTGATGTGCCACTTTTAATATGGGAAAAAGTGACGCTCAGGTGGCACAATGGGCTTGTAAATATGTACCAGAGAGTTTAATGCAAGCTTTACTGTTGCTTGCGGTTGGGGAACTGTAGTGCACATACAGAGACCAGGAATAGCTGTTTCATTGTGTTATCAGATATATTGATTGTCATGTTTATTGTTCCCTGGAAGGTACTCAATAAAAAGCTTAAACAAATGAACATTTTGTTTTTAGATCACAGGCTCCACTCTCCTAAAGAGAGTCATCCCTCTGGGCCTCCTAACTTTGGGGTCCACCAAAACTGCCAAGTGTGTCAAACTCTTGATAACAGAGTCTGTGCCTTCTTGCATACACACTACACTTGTATACTTCAACATTCCTTCCTGTAGCAGGTCTAAATTACAATCAGTGATGTTCAATCCAATGGCTTACTTCTGGATGGTCTGTCATAATGGCCGTAGTCTAGTGGCTATGCGTCGAGGTCAGACGTTTTGTGCTGGTCAACAATTTTGTCCCGCTTAATTGATATTTGTGTCTGCTTCTAATTTTGAAGTTTTTAAGGAATTCAAAATGCCAATGCAAAAAAGGTTGCTATTGGACATTTTCTAAACGCTCTTGACACCTCCAGATATGTGTTCTCCCCATACCTGTTAACATCCTCACCGGCTGCACACTCAATTAGGCACAACCCACCTAATGAAGCCAGCCTAATTTAAAATGTTGTTCTCTGTGGCAGAGGGATTCCTGTAAATAGATGACAAACATCACACTAATGAAGGGGGTAGTGGGATGCCTCAAAACACCTTCTATGTGAAGAAATGGTCCGAAGGCTGACACAAGCTGGAGCCAACCTTCACAACATGGGTGGTTTGACCAATCATAGCACATATTGAAGAACAACATGAAAAACACTCATACTCTGGTAAAATGAGGATCTGGCTTCATGACAAAATCAGAGTTAGGTCACTAGTTATGTTATGATATGCTAAGTATTCTTGTATAGCGCGCAGCTGCCTCGGCAAAGAGGCGTCCCAGCACTGGTAGCAGTCTCAGAGGAAGAGCAGGGGACTAAGCCAAGGAGAACAGGTGAGTTTTGGTGGCCTTACGAAAGGACAGTAAGCAATCCCGGAGGGCTACTATATCACCAGACAAGATAGACCAACAGGAAAAAAAGGGGGCGGCCTTGCTATCATTTTACGGCTAGAACTAGCACTAAAAACAGGGACACTAGATAATATTACTGCAGAAACATTAGCCTTTTCCATCACTCTATCTCCCATTCAAATGTTTAATGGAGTCCTGCTTTATCGTCCCCCAGCTGCTAGAATGCCTTTTCTCCAATCTATTAGCACTTTATTAGAACCAGTGGCAGAAGCCTCTGATTATACTATACTAGGAGATTTTAATTTTCATTTAGAAGAAACAGCAGATAAAGACACACTGAGCCTTACTGAGGATTTTAAGGCTGTTGGCCTAAACCAGCTAGTCACCACAGCCACGCACAAAGCAGGTCATGTTCTTGATGGCCTATTTACAAATAACCAGGCCATTACCTCCCCCACTGTTGTCCCTATTGTATGGTCAGACCATGCAGTGGTGGTCTTTCACGTCCGTGTTAAAAATTATAAAAATCAACATTCAGCTAAAAAGCAACTTAGAACGTGCAGGGACTGGAAAAATATAGATACAAAGACACTATCTGAGAAATTGGAAAATAACAAACCATCTAGAACGCCAGACTCTCAACTGGCAGCAAATAACTATAACCAATGGCTTACAGATACTTTTAATCAAGTAGCGCCTTTTAAGAAATTGCGCCCAAATCGCGCAATACCATCAGCCCCCTGGTTCTCCGAAACTTTAAGATTAGAAAGACAGAAATGCCGCAATCTAGAAAGGTGCTGGCGAATCAACTACGACAACAATGATAACGAAAAATACAAACAAGCATTATCAGTCTACAGGAAGCTGTTAAGACTGGAAAAAAGCAAATATTTTACGGAACAGATAAAAAAAAGCCCAGAACTCCAGTAAGCAATTATACCAGGTAGTGACAACATTAACAAATATACCAACAGCGAATACTACAGATGTTACCCAAGAGTTCTGTAATCAGATGGCTGATTTTTTCAGGACCAAGGTCACAGAAATCTTCAATAAATTCAACAATAATATAATGGGGGAACCATCAGAGAGCCACAAGAACGCACAGTTTATATCCTCTTCTCTGAATGAATTCATCCCCCCATCACTTTCAGAAATAAAAGATCTTATCAAAACAACTATGTCGGGCTCCCCTTTGGATCCCTGTCCACCGACCATCATTAAATCAACAATCGAGGTAGTAGCTCCAATTTTGGAGAATATCTGCAGTACTGTTTGCGAATCAGGTATTTATCCTCAAAAATGGAAAACTGCCATAATAAAGCCACTGCTAAAGAAACCCACTCTTAACACCTTGGAATTAAAAAGTTATCGCCCTATAGCAGCCCTCCCTTTTCCATCCAAAATACTTGAAAAAGTTATAAATAAACAGCTGGCCAGTTACATTGATCACAACAACCTGCTAGATAACACCCAGTTCGGGTTTAGGAGAGGCCATGGAACGGAGACGGCGCTTATAAAGGCTTCCGAAGAGATCAGACAGATCATGGACCAGGGTGGCACGGCAGTCCTGATCTTGCTGGATCTCTCGGCGGCCTTTGACACGGTCGATCATAACATCTTGATCGACCGTGTCACAGCTATGGGCATACAGGGCAAAGCTGTGGAGCTCCTGGTCTCCTTTCTGTCTAACAGAGAACAGTCGGTAAAGATGGGGAATTTTTATTCACCTACATTTGTGCTGCCTTGTGGAGTCCCCCAGGGATCCTCGCTAAGTCCGACACTTTTTAACATCTATGTGTCGGACTTGGCGAGGGTCATTAAAATCCATGGAATGAGAGTGACTTCATATGCCGACGACACTCAGTTGGTGTTAGCAGTGCATAAAAACGGGAGTGAGGTAGCGGCCAACTTTCAGATAGGCATGAGAGCCATTATTATTATTATTATTATTGCATTTATTGAGCGCACAGTCACTGGATGGACAGCAATTGTCTAAAACTAAACACCGATAAGACCGAGGTAATGGTGTTTGGAGACCTAAAACCAGCTTGGTCCCCGGTCTGGTGGCCACCAGAAATGGGTGATCCACCTACTCCAGTTTCGAAGGTGAGAAACTTAGGAGTGTTGTTTGACAGCAAACTAAGTTTCATCAATCATGCTAATGCAGTGGTCTCCTCCTCCTTTTACACGCTACGAAAAGTGAAAAAGTTATTACCTTTCCTTCCCCTGTCTGCCGGGAAAACACTTATGTCCTCCTTGGTGTTATCCAAGGTGGACTATTGCAATGGGCTTCTGTTGAATGCCCAGGAGCAGGTCTTTAAGAAATTACAAATGGTGCAGAACGCTGCTGCACGAATCCTGACCAAAACTCCTAAGTTTGCGCCCATTTCCCACATTGTCTACCAACTTCATTGGCTTCCAGTGAAAAAAAGAAACAAATTTAAGGCATTGTGCATTATTTACAAAGCATTGAACAGCCAAGGACCTGACTTTTTTAGGGAATCACTGCTGGTTTATGTCCCTAAGAGAGCTTTAAGACCTGCCTCATCTGCATCCCTTTGTATTCAACGGGTTAGAACAGTTACATGGGGAGACAGACGCTTCTTGGTAGCTGCCTCGAGGCTCTGGAATACCTTGCCCCATCAAATAAAATGCAGCCCGTCACTGATGATTTTTAGAAAGCAAGTGAAGACCTGGCTATTCAGTCAATAAATGTAAAGGAGTTGCCTCTTTGTCTGCCTCTCTGTCTGCCTAGCGCCGAGACACCATTCGTGGTATTTGTTTGCGTTCTATAAGTTTAAAAAATAAATAAATAAAATAAATCCATGTGACGGATCTGAATAGGGAGGGAGTTCCAAAGTTTCACTGCGAGATACCGGAAAGACCGGCCCCCAGCTCTTAAGCGCTTCCCACGAGGGACCACAGCCATATGTTGCTCGGCAGAGCAAAGCTGGCGGGTGGGAACATATGGAACCAGGAGGTTGGACAGGATCTTGATCGGAGGTCCCTCCAACCCGTGGAACTCTAACTTTTGCCCCCCCCCGCCTAGGCACTCCTCCCTGCCCTGCTGACTCAGCAAAAAGCCTGGGGGTTATATTCTGCAAAGATCTATCCATGAAGTCCCAGATTAGCGCAGTGGTATCATCCTGCTTCTTTCACCTTCACAGAATTCGAAAGATCTCCAGATTTTTAACCACGGAGGCCTTAACTCTGGCTCTTCTGGCCTTAGTCATCTCCCACATTGATTATGCCAACTCACTATACGTTGGCATTCCGGCCTATCAGCTTCACTGCTTGCAGCTAGTACAGAACCAGGCTGCCAGACTCATTTTTCACCAACCTAGACATCATCATGTCTACCCCCTGCTTAAAAGCCTTCATTGGCTCCCGTTAGCCAAACGCTGCAACTTCAAACTAGGCTGTATCATCTTCAAAGCTCTGGCCGGTCTCGGTCCAGCCTTTACTGCACAAGCCAAATGAATGGCCCTATTGTAACACTTAATAGCATCCTGGTACGACTTTTTGGCCGCCAGATTGTAATCCCTTCTCCAAGCACGTTCTCATTTTTTAAAGGTACTTCGCAGAGTGGCCAAAGAATCATTATACCAAGGATTGGAGTTAGAGCAGTGACGCTTGTACCACTTAGCAGGGATAAGAGTGACCAAGGCATGGAGGATCCAGTCAAAAAGTAATTTGTACGCCAGATCTGGATCATCAGTAGGGATAGGGGGGCAAGATGACAAAATGGCATGCAGGTCTTCCAGTTTAAATGTATGCCGGCATCGCCTGAAGGAGGCCTTAGGGTCAACTCTGGGCATAGACTTGGAGAGCAGGAGAGAAAAGGAGACCAAAAAATGGTCAGACCAACACACCTGGCTGGGTGTCTTGACCAGAAGAGAAGGGATGTTGGAAAAAACAGGATCAAGTAAGTGTCCAGCAGTATGGGTAGGGCCCTCCACAAGCTGTTTTAATTGCCAGGCCGCAAAGTCAGCAAGAAAGCTGCTGATTTCAGGATCATCAGAGCGATCAAAATGTAAATTTAGGTCACCAATAATACTAAAATTGGTGGCCGTCCGCACCAAGGAGCCCGTGGCCTCAATGATGGCTGATTTAAATTCCGAAGCCGGCCCCGGGGGGGCGGTAGACTTGCAATCCAGTCATCGTGGTGTGAATGCTAAACAAATGAAGGAGAATTGTCAGGGGGAAAACAATATTAGAATAAAAAGTAGATGTTATTGCCCTCACAATAATTCCTTCTGGAAGAGGATTTGCAGAACAATTTCCACTATGTACTCCAATAATTTTGCTTTAGAGATTAAATGTATTTTTTGGTTAGTTCCTCACCTATCTGGATTGGTGCTCGTAAATTGGGTACATTTGTGGAATTACTTATTGCTTTTGAAATTATTACATCTAACTGGAAAGACGTTACCAAAGTTACTTTTGCTGGAAGGTGGAATTTACTCTGCCACCATCATATACTTGACAGAGCATCCAACACCTTTGGAAGAATATTTTTTGGTCACATCTTACTATTTAATAATCTACTCCACCTGTACTGATTCAGGATAGTAATTTTATAATAAAACCACCTTGAACTTTTCATTATTGTTTATAACTTTCAATTGTCACTAATGGTTGGTACTCTCATTTACAATGCTATCGCTAATTTACAACATTGTCCTCAGTAAGATTGGTTACTTGCACTGTTTTATTTATTACTTATTTTATTATTTTTTCTTCCCTCTCCTTTGTTTTTCTTTTTATTGCCCTTCTCTTCCCTCTTATTATACACATAAAATGTGGTTTTACCATGGTAGTATTTGCATTAAGTTTTTCTTTATTGGTCTATTGCCTTTATAATGCAGAATGTTACCATATGTTCATGTTCTAATGGTATCTTAGTTTTCGGCATTAATATGTTATTATCTTATCTATTCCTAGTTATTGGACATATATTATTAGGAGTACCTTTTTGATGCAAATATTTCAGTAAAGCTTCTAAACTTAAAAAAAGAATATGTAGTGCTCCATAATGGAGTAGGTCATTCTATAACATGATTCAAGAAGGTTTTGGACCCCAGCAAATCAGGCTTCCCAGAATAACCAACTGCTTTGTTTTGAAGGCACTGAAAACTACTGTTTTTTATGAACATATATAGCTATGATGGCGAGCACCCGTTTGAAGTAGGTTATACAGTGGACAATGTTATTAATGAGTCTTTATCGCTCCAGAATGTAAACAACATAATACTGTCCAAGAATGAAATATTGTGAGTGGCCCGGACAACTTACCAGGAGTGGATTTCCAGAGTTAATGTCTTTTGGTTGCCCCAGCAATTATTGTGCATTTTTTCCATGGCTGCCAGAAACTGTCCACTTCTTGGTCTCTTGGAAAGGTACTACAATGAAGCCAATGTATAAAGGGGCTCATGTCGGTCTCCCTTCTAACTACTTTTACATAGATTTCGTCATCAATACTGCCAAAGTTTGCTCCAAAAATATTTTACAATATCTGAATGTATGGATTTTAGAGCAAAATCTTATCTTATCCCCCCAAACATGGTGGTTTTTATAAGTATCATTCCACCCCAGACCATTGTTTCACTCACTTGGCTGGATACTTTATCGGTTTGCAGTTCATTTGGGTGTCGGATGGATCCAATCCTCTAATGACTGCAGTTCTACAGGAACTTATTCCTCTGTCCAAGAAAGCTCTCGTTAAGAAAGTGATTTGTGCTGCTTGTAATGAATGAATGAGGACTTCTTTTTGACTGCCACAAAGATGGCACTCCTCTATATCAATGGGCTTCCAGTGCGATGCGTCCACCAGTGTAGGGAATTTCCCAAACCGAAGTGCCATTAATTGTCTTTTTATGTGGATAGAAAATGTAGAATCTAGGTAGGTTGCAGGTTTAGGGGCTTTATAGTTGTCGTCCATGAGTGAGATATTTGGGAGAAAATTCATTTATCCAGTATCAAAGAATGACACTTTGCTGCTTTGTTTATTGCTAACTTGAATGTTGGAAAGGACATAATTTTATTCCAGCGATCCTTGGTACAGGTTGCTTTAACTGTGTTATACAGGAATTGGATGACTGGTGATTTATTTAATTATTTTCCAGTTCTGACTATAGTGCCTCGATGAGGCTATTTTTCTCCAGATTTTGTTTTATCTGATACAAAATCTTTATAAATGTACAAAGTCTGCCCAGTGATTTGTTTATTAACCCGAATTCAAGGTGTATTTGGGCTGATGATGCGGTCATGGGAAGTTGAAAAACCTTTTTATAATTGCTTTTTATTAGGTTATTAGGAATCATAGAATCTTTTCCGTACATCATCGCATAGCGTAAGTTAAGGTTGGTAGAGTTTTGGCGGCTATAACCGAGAGCAACGGCTTTAGTGATGGTCTCCCCAGTTTCTTTGCCAACGACCTGTAGGCAAATATTAAGGCACCTGTTGGCTGTGTCATGTAGTTTTTCTGCTCACGATGGGATAGTTTGTTATCTATATAATATCCCAAATATGTATAGCTGGAGACATTCTCCAATAGTTTGCCTTCTAGCCAGATGTTATGTTGTGGGGCTAACCGGTTGGCAATAAGCATTGTATTTGTTTCTGATACATTAATTTCTAACTAAAAATCCTGAGAATTCGATTAATAGTCTGGTCAGACCAACCTTAGTTAGACTAAAGAGGACGATGTCGTCTTCATAGGCAAGGTGGGAAAGTTGTAGCTGGCCTAAGTTGGGCGAGTGAGAGTTAATTCTGTCGAGCTTTCCTGACAGGTCTGATATGAATGTACTAAAAAAGTGTGCGCCAACACACACCCCTGTTTCAGGCCCATGGTCGTATATACTTTCTTTGAGATTCTAGTGCCATCTTCAAGTTTTACTCTGACCCAAGTATCTGTATAAAATAGCAATATACCCCTTAGAATTCTCTCAGGTATTTTCCAGGCTTTTAATTTAGTCCACAATAGTTTCCGGTCCACACTGTCAAAGGCAGCTTTTCAGTCTATAAAGCAAAGATACATATCCTGTTTCTTGTTCTTGCATTTTTCTGCTCTCAGAGAGATTGACAGAATGTTGGAAATAGTCGCAGCCCCCTTTCTGAAGTATGTTTGCTTTTTGGAACCAAGTTGAGTTCCCCTGACCAGTTGACCAAATCTTCGAGGATTAATGAGGCAAAATATTTTGCTTCGACATCGAGTAGTGTAATTAGCCTGTAATTTGAAGGGTTAGTTCTATCTCCTCTTTTATATACAGGTGTAATATGTGATCCTTGCCAACTGTCAGAAATTAGATTTTCTTGATCTCAACTTCAGCATACAGCTTCCCTAGGTGAATGCTCCAATATTCAGAGTTGTGTTTATAGGTAGCTTGCAGAATTCCATTCGGGCCAGGAGCCCCGCCACCTTTACCTTTATTTATTATATTTGTTATGTCCTCTGTTGTATTATGAGAGTAGTTTTTTTATTTAGAGCCCTTGTTGCACTCTGACTAAGTTGTGCCCTTTAATAGTAATTGACAGTCACCTTTTTCCAGTAATTGTGGCATATTTAAAATGTCTGCTATAGGTTGTTTCAACTGAATGATAGATGTCTTTGGTTTGAATTTCTGCGTAAGAAAGATGGCCCATTCCTGCACATTTGACGTTAAAACTTTTCACTGCCTGGTAAGTTGATTTATCATCTGCCAGAACTTATTCAAGTTGGGATGCCTTACACTATAAATTTATTTGGACCAGAAGCTCTCTATTTTCACTTTTTTTGAATTCCCATACCTTCTTTTTAGGTTTCGACTTTTGGCGAGGGGCGAAGCCCCTCCCAGTCGAAATCTTTTGTTTTTAGTAGTGAGGTTAGGACAGCCTCTGTTTCCAATTGCTAGCTCCATAAATGGAGGCTAGCCATTGGGAGGCAGAGGCTGTCAATCGCGCTTTCTCACGAAAACGCGATTCGGGGGCGTTTCTGGTGCTTTTTTTAAGCCCCGCCCCTTTGTCCCGGGCCGCGCTGCGATTGGCTGCCGGCCCGGGACACCCCCGTGACGTCATTCCCGGGCCGCGCTGTGATTGGCTGCCGGCCCGGGACACCCCCGTGACGTCAGCCAATCACAGCGCGGCCCGGGACCTGACTTGTTTATTTTGTTCACAATGCTCGATGCTCGCTATTTCGAGCTCGAATACATTTGATGCGCCGGTGTACGTAGTTTCAATCTTCCCATCTGGCTGATCTTCCCCCTCGTTTTGTCATTCGTTCTTACTTGAGCTGTAGTTTCATGCAGCAGTTGATCCTTCTATGTATCCTCATTATGTTGTAATGCGACCTCGTGGCAGGTTGGCACTGTGGAATCCGGAGTCTTTATCCTGGTTTTGCCCCCTGATCGTGTTTTATCATGGGTACATGCTTTTATCGATTCCGGTCTAGGCGTGCCATATAACCTTTTATTAATGTAAACACAAAACATACAAATACGTTCAACGTGGTTTAGATTTGGGTGAGTGCTGGAAGTGAGAATCCCTATATCTCCATTTTATAGGTTACTAGACTATGTATGCTGGGAAGTTTCCTCCATTCCCTAATCCCTCTTTAAATATTTGTTCAATACCGCCTCTGCTTTCTCTGCGGTATGCATTCATTAGCACGACCTGGGCTGTTTGCTTTTTCTTTATCGAGATAGTTTATTCCTTCTTGTGTGTCGTGTTTAGCAAAATGTAATGCTGTTAAGTTTGCCGACAGTATACATTTCCAGTTCGTGTGCTATTTTAAGCTCTCTTTACGTTGCAGCCCGATTTTGACGAACTCTTTTTAAACTCGCAGAATCTAGTTTTGAAGCATAGTGTAATTATGGTGTTAAGCAATTTGTTGGTACTTATAGGATTTCAGTGTATCTACCCCTTTAAAACATCTTGGCATGAAGGAGAGAATGTGCACAAACACGAGACAAGGTAATTCAAGCCTTCTCCTAATCTGGGACGATTTGAAAGATTTGTGGTAGCTTTGTACAGCCGAGACAAGGGTAGGTGAATACTCGCAGTGCTGAATTAGTCTGAAATACCAACGAGTGAGCACTGCAGCTACCTGCCCCACTTCTTGCTTTTTGAAATCTCTGGTGCTCTGCTAAAATGGGAATCTCCTAGGAATATGCAGTATTTTACAACACCAATGTATTTTTTTATTCATTGAAAATATTGTATATTGTGCCTCAAAATGTTTTATTTTATTAGCTGCCTAATTCTCCCATGCCTGCTTTGTACCCCCTCGTGGCACTTAAAGCTTTGCCAGACCTCATCCATAAACTGTTGGACTTGTGTAGATAAGAGTTTCAGCTTTTCTGTAGGCCTAAGAGTCTTGTGGCGGTGTTATTGGCTTGGTTGGCAGCTTTGTTAAATCGTGAGTTATGCACAACTTTTTTTTCAGATGAAGTAAAAGTTTTTTTCATATTTATCGCATACTTACACGTATTGGATGTGCGTTGGGTTCTCTGCTTCACATGTTATGGTGATTTTCGAGTTTCACACAAACTGTAACAATTGGGTCTGGTTGCCTGGTTGAGAAGAATAGGTTACTTATCTTTGGTCATTACAAACAGGAGCTCAGAGGGTAAAGACGCAAGTTGCCCCCCAATCGCAATTATTCATCACAAAAAAACCTGCTCTATATCTGATAGTGTCCTAAACATCACCTGCCTCCCTTCCTAGTGAGGATTCTTATCGTACACGCAATATTTCTGCTGTACTTCCAGTGTGTTCCTATCTCTTTCCTAAACAAGCACTGGCGTTGCCAATAGGTCTCGCAGTAGGAAAGTTGGAGCTATTGGTTTTGTAAATGACATTTTATATTTATATATTGTTATTGACAATGCCAATAACTATATATAAATATAAAATGTCATTTACAAAACCAATAGCTCGAACTTTCAAAAAGCGAAACCTATTGGCAACGCCAGTGCTTGTTTCATATTGTTTTCTAAGTTGTCAAAATACTTCCCATGTAATGCCTTCATTTGTTTTTGATTGTAGCTTCCTTTGTGTTCTCTCTAGGTCCCTTTTTAGTTTTTGCACTTAGTTTGGTAATATTTTAGCTGGATTATATCCTTTAACTTAAAATTGGGGTGCTGTCATTTTTGTTGTTTATTTGCTTAGAAAGGAAGACCAAGCTTGGATCCTATTCCTATGTCCATTTGCCAATTCAGTCAAGATCGTTTATTATTGAGAACCACTGTGTTTTAGTTGTGTTCGTCCATTTAAAGCATTTCAGATTTGTTGAATTTATTTGACCCTCTGGTATCCTAGTAGTTTGAAATGTTACCACGTTTAGGTTAAATATGATATGTTGAAACGAGTGATCCCTCAGGGTGGTATTCTCTATGTAAAAGCGGGCTAACGACTGCATTAAAGGGGGTGTTTTAATTGTAATGTCAAGTATTGTTTGTGCCTTTGGACCATAGCGTGTTTTTATCTGCCGGTTGTCTTCTGTTCTTCCACTAAGCAATCGCATGCCTTGATATTCCAGGTCTGTTGCTAATTGCTGACCAATTTGGTCTATTCAAGTTGTCCTGGTTTGAAATTGCTGCCGTACACACTAGTACGTGTTGTCTGCTGTCAGGATTTCATCTTCGTCCGGCATGAAAATCAGGTTTGAATTGAAATCTCCTGTCGCTATTAAATTCCAGGCAGGCTCGGCACAATGTAGATCTGAAATAGTTTTGCTTAAAAGAGCATTTTTCTCCTTGTTAGTTTGAAGCGTTGGTTGCGTATAATAATTGATTAGTAATACTGTGCTTTTTTTTATCTGAGCATTGATCAGTGAATTTAACTAGTTGTATACTTGGATTCGGAGATTTCAACTGCTCTGTTATGATTTTTAGAGCTATAGATATATAGACTGTCAGCCCACCTGTTGCACGACCGTATTGTTTAAAAAAAAATCCTGCTACTATGTAATGAATGAATCCTACTATTGGAAGGTCTTCCTGCAACCACGTCTCTTGTAGATCTAATTAGCCCACTCCTGGAGAGGAAGGCACTCCTTAAGTAGTTGCTTTTCTCCAGCTATGTTCCGTGATAGCATGTGTATGACACCTCTTTTGGGGCTATAGGCCGGTACTTTCTTTTGCCAATCACTCCTCCTGTTATTAAGAATGCTGGGATGCCAGTTCCATTCGTTTGGACTAGAGCCGATTTCATCTTTTAGATCTTTGGCTGGTCTATCTGTGGTCTGGTCTATGCCGCTCCTACCTTTACTGTTTTGTAAAATCAAATAGACCTCTTTGGCTAGCGCTGTTTGGTTAAATTTTTCTTTGATCTGAAGTGTTTGGATTTCCTTCTGGGAAAATGCGTATCGTGGTGTAGTAGATGCTGATATTTGTATACTCCAGGCTGCAAATTGATCGGAGCTATTTAATATTTGGTGTGCTAGCTCTACCGTCTGTCAAGTGGTTACTGTTTGTTCTTTAGTAGTTTTATAACCCCCTGTGAAAAATTGAACTGCTAAAAGTTCTACTGATTGTATATGCTTTAATTCCGGTATTTTGGCCATGAGTTTCAGAATATTGCTTCTGTTCAAGATGTTGTGACTACCCTGTGTTCCGTATTTGGGTGTCCATATTATCTGTTGACTAGCCTGGCCCCTCCTCGTAGCACCGGCCACTAAAAACAACACTAACAACAATAAGCAGATACTCTTTGCAGCGGGAGGCTTTGCAGCAGTGGAAAACGGGAGCTACGATACGGAGGAGAACCCGCACCCCCCACCACTTCACTTCTCGCGTTTCCCGCTCCGCGGGAAACGCTCGTTTGTTCTGACTCTGATGCTATCTCCTGGAAGGGCGGACTACCAAGCCCAGAAGGCTCAGGGGCACAGACACTCCTTCCTGCACCGCCCTGCCCCAGGTGCTTTAAATCTTCACCTGGACGCGCAACGCGGGACGCGCGCGGGATGAGCCGGGCCAAGGGCGGGCCCGTTTAAGCCCGTTCAAGACCTGAAAAGGCCGGGACGGGCTACCCCACTGACAACCCACACCCTGTCTTGTGAGTACTGTGGATTTTAATATATCTTGGAGATACTGTTGACTCGTTTACGAACAATGCCACCTAAGGAGGTCAAGGGAAGAGCCGACGCTGTTGTATTCACGGGAGCAATGGACCAATTCATCAAAAGGATGAATTCCGTTGTAGATGAAAGTAAAGAGAGACGGGTTTCCCAGGAATTGGCTATTGTAAGACGATCCTCACTAGGCCAAATTGCCAACGCACAAACCCCTGTTTCCCTCGGTAATGTTGTAGCTCATGGGGAGATTGACGTTTTGCCAGTTTTAGAATCAATCATCCCGCAGGCATCTAATTATGACGCTTTACATGTGACCGATGGGAGTTATTCAACTGTATCAGAGTCATTATTACTATCTCCCCATAAATTGCCCATTGTCCCTAACGTGGTTAAAGTTCACAACACAAGACAACAGAAAGGAGCAAACACCGGGACTATTCCTAAGGTGAAATCAGGGCTATTGAACAATCATGGTGGAAGGAAGAAGAAGGGTGCAAAAAATATTGTGCCAAGCCCAGGCATTGTGGAAACGCCTGTTGTTGTAAACCCCACAAGCCCGGCTCTTGATGCAATAGATCTAGGGGACATGATGCAAGCATAAGGAGGGCAACTAACTATGGGGGCTACGGAAGGGATGCAGATTGCTGAGCCAAATATTATTTTTGATACACTAAAACTCCTCCTACGTCCTCTTGAAGATAGGCTGAGCAAGATAGAGACACACTTAAAATGGATAGAGAGAGATATCAAGGGAACTACTGAATCCTCCCTAAAGAATCTTACCTCCACTGCCATTCACACACTACCGAAGGTCAGGGCTACCATTACCAAGGCCCCAGCTGCTCCCGGGGATCCCCCAGTACCAATAATAACTGAGGTGACCCCCGAGGCAGCCAAAGACTAGGATGCAAAAGATACCAAAGCAAGTAGGCCAAGTAAAAGTAACACATCTCAGGGTTGTAACAAAAAAAGTTCTAGAGCGGAAACCATTGTAGATGCCATAAATCTACCCCCTGAGGCCTGCCCATTTGGGGTCATTCTGGCTGGAGTGCCGGAGTTGGGCAAGCAAGAGGTGGAAACCTCTACCACCTTGTGGAACAGGGTTGTCCACTGGCTGGATGTAAATAGACCACTGCCCCCACACATGATGGGCAGAATTCTTACTACTCGGCGGGTACCCTGGGTAGGACATTTGGCAAAAAATATAAAGGGGGATTGTGTTTTGGTTAATTTTGATAACCCTAGAGTTGTGAATTACATCTGCAATTGGAGGTACCCCAGTCTAGGCACCACCGTTCGCCCCTTCCAACTAACCTATTTCTATCCGCCAGGCCATTTCTCTTCATGGGCAGATAATTGGACGGCGGTGCAGCGTAAGAAGAGGGGGCCTCCAACCGGGGGTTGGTTAATGCCATCCCTAAAGTTGGATTCTATCCCTACTCACAATCGCTTTAATTGCTTAGAGTCAGTTGACTGACTGCAAGATACCCTCCCCCTTGTACCCTCACTGTCACCAGGTTCAGAAGATGGGCATCAGGTATTAAAATGCAAAAGGGTACCTAATTTTAAAGGAGAGGGAACCAGAGATATCAAGGGGGTATCATGTTCCTGCATAGATCAGGTAATGGATCGAATGTTGTTCATTGGCATCTCAGAGCAGCCCACAAGCTATCTAATAGAAGCTGAAAAGGTTATAGTACCAACGATAGGAATAGATGGTATAGACCAATCAGTGGTGGGTGAAGATGACATTATTCTGACAGGGGTAGTTAGAAGCCCAACCCAAACCTTACCACCAAGTAGTAGCAATTTTAACATCGGGGAATCGCTAGTTAAAATTATATCATGGAATGTAGCAGGAGTGAGTGCAAAAATAAGTGATCCTGACTGGAACAATTACATAAACTCCTTTGACATATGTGTATTACAGGAAACGTGGGCTACAAAACCCTTGCACAGAGCTGGATTTAGAACCTACCAGCTAGAGGCCGTCCCATCAATTAGAGGTCGTGCCTCAGGAGGTTTGTTAATATGGGTCAGCGTATCTCTTAATATTGGTATAAAAAAACTCAGACTCTTTAGATCTACTTGGTTTGGAAATGACCACTGATGACAAAAGGGTGATTAATCTTCTTAATGTATATAATAGACCAGGCCCATCTCACAAGGAATCATCTTGTATTAACAAACTAGAGATAATTCTGGACACTTTGGGTTCGGAAGCAAGTGTAATTATTTGTGGGGATATGAATTGTAATTTTGAACCCATTGTAGGAATGCAAAAATTGTACGAAGAAGAAGATGTTGCTAATGGAATACCGTCTCTAGCTAGTAATGGGGTGGTTGCTGGGACTATCCTAGCTCTCCAGATTACAAGGGTACTTACAAGCCACGGCTTGAGGGCATGTAATGGGCGCCTGCCATCTGACAGCCCTAAAGCACCCACTTTTTTTAGGCTTACCTGTCAAAGTAAAATAGACTATGTCATTGTTTCGTCGGATTTATGGCCATATACAAAAGACCTGATGGTTAAGGATAGACTTGATAGTGATCATCGTCCCCTTGAAACCAGCTTCTTACAGAGTTTATTAAAGGGGCTGGAAGTAAAAGAGGGAGAACAACTAGCTATTCTAAATAATATTATACTTAGTAATAACCGACGGTCTGTTAAATGGGCATACATCCTAGAAAAAGAGGAGTTACTGGCAAATATCTATAGCTCACTTGCAGAAACTTTTGACACTTATAATCCCCTTGAATGTGAATTTAGTCAATTTTTAAAATTGCATAAAGTCTTTTTCAATAAACTATTAGAACTAATGACAAAAAGGCCAAAAAAAGAGACAGGTGTTGTTAATGCATTGCCTATAGGTAAGCCATGGTTTAGCAAAGAATGCCGTATTGCAAAAACTTCATTGATTGAAGCAGTCAAAGCCAAAAGTGCACTAGTAGTTAAGGAAAAAAGGAAACTATATAATAAGGCATTGGCAAATGCAAAGTGTTCCTGGGATGAAGAGCTTTGGTCCAGTATGTTGTCGGCAGCTAAAACAAAGGCCCAGAAGTTATTTTGGGAAATAGTGGCCAAGGGAAACAAAAGGGAGAAGGGCTCTAGAGAGGTCTTTCTTGACGAGGTTACATGGATTGACCATTTTACGAACCTTTACGCGGCCCAACAGCCCGTAGAAATAGTGCAGGAAAAGCACGCTCTGTCGCCTGTAGATGTTGAACCCTTACAAATAACCTTTAACCTACAGGAAACAGAACTAGCTATTAATTCTGTCAAACAAGGGAAGGCCCCTGGACTTGACAAAATACCAGGTGACCTTTTCAAGCATAAACTGAATGTTTGGGCACCATATTTAAACCATTTGTGTAATGCAGTCGCGGCTGGTGAATCAATCCCGGATACATGGAATGGTGCGGAAATTATCACTATTTTTAAAAAGGGCGATAGAAGCGATCCTGCTAACTATCGCCCTATAAGTCTTTTAGATATAACCCAAAAAACCTATGCCAGGCATATATTAAATCGTATTAATACATGGTTGGAAGAAGAATCAGTTTTAACAAAATATCAAGCTGGGTTCAGAGCTAAAACAGGAACCATAGACCAGGTTCTAAGACTGTGCTGCTTGTATTGGAAATACGTCATTCTCCGAAATAGTCACCTGTACGTGGCATTTGTTGATTTACGAGCAGCATTTGACCTTATCCCTCGAGAACTTTTGTGGGAATCATTGAAAAATCAGGGACTCCCAATGGACCTATTAAAACTAGTCATGGGTTTACACAAAGAGAACTATGCTAAGGTTAGGTGGGGCCCAAACGGGGAACTAACACAACCAATTCCGATAAAAAGGGGAGTACGACAGGGGTGTGTATTGGCCCCAATCCTGTTTTCCCTGTTTGTTAATGATATCCCGTCTTACATGGAGAGGTGCGATAATGACTCGCCTAGATTGGTAGGTGAACGGGTTTCGTCCCTCCTGTTTGCGGACGACACTATTCTAATTTCGCAAACACCACGGGGTCTCCAGAACCTATTGGAAAGGTTCCAGTCGTACTGCATTTCGAAAGGTCTAGAAATTAATATTAAAAAAAACAAATACATGGCTCTGAGCCCGCATAAAAGTTTTAGAAATAATTTAATGTTAAACGGCCAAAAATTAGATCATGAGCAGAATTTTACTTATGTAGGTGTATTAATAGACTCATCATTAGCATGGAGACCACGGTTAGAAAAGACAAAAATAGTGTTTAAACAAAATTGTTTCCCAATTTTGAAAAGACACAATAAATGCTTGAATAAGGCAGTAACTCCAGCTCTAGAGCTTTTTAGGTACAAGGTTCAATCAGCAGTGCTATGTGGAGCAGAACTATGGGGACCAGTATGTAGAAAGACATTTGAAACTTTCGAGAATAGGTTTTTTAGGGGATTGTTAAAACTGCCTGCTAGCACCCCGTTGACACCCCTTTTCTTGGACATGAACATTAAACGCACGGACCAACATGCGATATTAAGACCGTTATTGCTGTAGGTCAGATTGTGGATAACTCCCGAACTGTCTGATTATAAGGAAGGGTTGAAAGAAGTCATGGATCTCGACAGCGGTAGCAAAATCTATTGGTTTAAGCATGTAAGATCCTGGCTAGCCAAAATAGGATTATCCCATTTCTGGAGTGACCCAGAGGCTATGAACGCGTGCTCTAGGAAAATTGTCAAATTGTCATTCTGGTCGTACATGAGCTATGATTCTGCGTATATAAAAACCCATGGTCCCTTAACTAAAATTATTTTGTTGATCAAAGATTTGGCACTTTTTGAAACCTTTCTGGATGAGATCCAGCCGCCTTTAGCAAAAAGCTTGTATATAAAATATAGATATGGAACATTAGGAACTAAGGAATTTGAAAAAAGTTGGGTGAAGTCAAACAGTGATCTATGCACTTTATGTACTAATAACGCAAGGGAAGATGTCCTACATGTTCTATTTTTTTGCTACAGTTATGTAATACCAAGGAAAAAGTGGATAGTGCCACTTTGTCGCAACATTGGCTCAAACTCCTACAAGGAGGCCGGCAGAATTTTGAAAACTGACACCAGTCAGGTAATTGTGTTCGGTCTTAGTAGATTTCTTCTCGCTGCTAACTTTATTAGAATAAAGTCGGGTCTACATCTTTAAACCTTAAGGTTTAATTTTTATATTTCTCATGCTCATTAAACATGCCAAAATGCGTAGGATGGCAAGGTACCTAAACTACATTGTGAAGTACACCAACCATGTATTACTTTTTGACATTTCGTAGTGTATAAGTTTTAAAATGATGCCTTGGTGGTTACCTATTTAATCACTTTTTATCATGTAAAAAGGTTGCTTATATTTTAATAGTATATTTATTTAACGTGTGATGATTCCAAACCATAATTATAAGATTGTTATGAAATTTCACATAAACAAGATGATGTATACCGGGACGAAAAGAGCTCTAATTACCATGTGATATCAAGTCGATTTCCCTTACCTACTCTGTATTTTAGAAAATTATAAATTGTAATAGAATGATTTTAATTATGTATCTTTATTTCGTTGCTATTGCAACGAAATAAAGATTATTGAATTGAATTGAATTGAATTGACTAGCCTGATTGCATTGTGTTATTGCCCTTGTTGTATCCTTATTATTGCAGTTCTTCGAAAAGGGTTTGACCTGATTTGGGAATACGCAAACTTAATTGCACTTGAGGTGTGCGGCAATCCTCTTTTGCATTATAACATTGTATTTGAGTTTGAAGTACTTCTGGGTGGCGTTGATCTTTAACTTCACTGAATTGCTGTCGAGGTGAGGATATTACGTCCACTCTGTCCGCGTGTTCATTTACTTTCATAGATACATTCATGGGGTTGTTCGTATCCCAGCCGACTGCTGGTTTCATTGTCTGATTTGGGGCGTTAAGCATAGTTTGTGGCTTCAATGGAGCTTGTAATATTAAAGGTTTTGAAGTTTTTACCTGTGTTGATTCTCCCGTTGCCTAATTCCTTCTTGACTTCTTGTGTCTGTGGTCTCTTTTAGGTGGCTGGCTTGTGTTTTTTGGCCTCCTTGTGGGGAGACCCAAGTCATCAAAGACTGTGGAGACCCTAGTGTTTTTTTCCAAATCTCCTGTGTCGACCGAAGGCTTGGCCCGCAGCTCCATATTTAGGGTATTTTTATGTGATGTTAGGTCGACTACTGTGTTGGAAGAGGTTCGGTCATCTCAGGTTATTCCCTTAAGGGCTTGCCTTGAAAAGCAGACATCTTTTTCCATTGGGATTGTTTTCTGGAAGCCCACGTTTTTTTTATGTTCGTGCCACCTGTCCCTTCATATAAAGTGGTAATGCTATGTAGGGGGCTATCTGTTGCAGTTGCGGTGGGATGTTCTTCTAGGAAAGATCCTGTCTGGGGGTTTAGAAAAAATAGGATAAGATCTGATGCCTTGCTGAGGCTGTGCTCAGTCATTTTGTTTCTCGCTTTCCTTTCTCTCTTTTTGTCTTCTAGATTGCATCATCTTCTTTTGTGGTTGCCCAAATGTAACATTCTGTATTGCTGCTTGCTCGGTGCTTGTGCTTGTGCATTCTACTGTTTCAGCGAGAGAAACTGAGTTTCGTTTTTAGATTCCAAGATGGAGTTTACAGCTACCTGCAGTTGAATCTGGCTTGTGATTGCATCTGGTTGTTTTGTGTGTACATTCTCTGAGTGCGTAGCTCGGGTGACCAGGCATTTATTAAGACTAAGGATCTGTTCTAATAATATTGGCTAAGAAACTCAATTTATCTAATATTGACCCACATGTACAGGCCTATTCCTACTGGGAATAGTCTGATTGCACTCTTTTGATTAGATTGGTTAGGTTATCTTTTTTTGCGTTTATTCATGTTATATATGATGAAATAATGTTCATTAGATCTATTTGTATATCTAATTTATCTGACTGCATTATCGGGGTAGCTGTTGATTTTTTCAGTGCTTGCAATAGAGGGTTTTAAGTTTGTTTGGACGTTAATCTTGCTGTGTTTGTTAGCTGTCTCTTTTTCAGGTGTGCAACTAGATATATCATTTTGGTTGGAATTAGGTAGTGGATTGAGTCCAAAATCTGTTTAATTGTCTTGCCTACTGATGTAGTTTGCGTTGAATAGCTGATTCACTACTTCTCTTCCTTGGGCCTCTGTCCGTACCTCCTGTATGTCTACTGCTGGTTTACTAGCCTGCGACTCATCCGAACTTGTAACAGCTAGGCATGAATTTAACCATGAGAGTGTGAGGTCTTCGCTATTTGATTGAGAATTTTGTTGGCTGACTGCTGGACCTTGCCCAGAGGCCTGAGAGGGGATGCTCATTGAGATATCATGGTCTTGAGTCTCTTGTTTTGTATCTAGACTATCTGGCGTTCTTTCTCTATCGGTTTTGCTAAGAGTAAGTTGCAGCTCTTGATCTCCAATTTTGTAGTTGGAATCTTCCTGTGCAGCGTGTACTAATGCTGTTGTTGTGATGGCATTTTGCAGTGAGGTCCCACTGGATGGGTTACTCCTGCCTTGATCTCCTGGTTGTTCACTCCATGTGTACGGGCTTTGGTTCTCCGAAGTGTGTAGATTAGTATCCCTTAAGTAATAATAGGGGCTTGTGCTACCACCCTTATGCCTGTCCACTGTAGGATTTTTAGGGGTCATGGGGTCTTCAGACCCAATGTTTCTCCCAGGGTAGCACAAAAAGATGACCTGGGGTCCTTTAGAAATTGAAATCTTGAGTTTTGAGTTGATTTTGTGTTCGCCATTGACTTGGCGAACATGTAACCTATTGGCGAAATTAATGGGCTCCTTAATGTGAAACTTGTGCCGTTTGTGTTTGCTATTTTCCCGATTCTTTTGCTTTTTGGGGAATCTTTTTGTTGGACAGCCTGTATATAGATGCTGGTCTTCCTTAGCAACCCCTGGTCCTCACAGCTGCAGAGTCAAGCTCATCGTCATCTTCCCTGAAGCACCTGACATCGAAGGGCATTTGTCTTCCAAGCCTTCTGGTCACGCCTGAGTGACATATACTCTGTCCCCTCTGCTTTCAGGTACTCCTCTTCAAGAATCCATGTTTGGATTCCTATGGACACTTTCTCCTATTCCAGCAGCTGCACTTTCCTGAAATCCTCCATTGCGTTCGACAGCTGTTTCCAAAACCACTTCACACTTATGCACCCGGCTAACCTGGTGTAGATAACGTGGGTACTATATCCACGGGTGGGGTGGCTCTTCAACCTTTTGTCTTCTAAAGAGTTCCTCCAGGGTCCACTGGGAAGGGTCCTTAATCTTTAAAAATCCACCTGCGACTTGCACATTGACTTGTGCAGAACATGCGATCGTGTTCATACAGTGCACACGCTCAACGTGGCGTCCCCATCCAATTACCTTGGGTGGTTCTGTGGGTCCCTAGCAATTCTACATCCTCTCGACATCGTCCTGACTTGAGTTGTGGTTCTTATACCTCTTTCTTAGTATATGGTTTGGTCCCCACCTGGGGCCACTGTGTATTTTGTGCTATTAACTGTGTTACCTTGCTGAAGTATTGTGTGCCTTGTGTTTATCTCCGTGTTGGAGATATTGGAACGTACTAGAGAGTATTATATAATAAATACATAATTTTATAAATTCTTGGTGTAGTTGTCGTTCATTTAATCTATACTATCTATACTATAAGAATGCATTCTGGTAAAACAAGCTGTTTTACACACCTTCAAGACTAAGCCTGTAGGCTGCTTTCCACAGCTAACACTTATAGAATTTTCTAAGGTTGTCTTAAACCTCTTAAATCACCATAAGGGTTTTCTGGACTGGTGCAAGGTGCCCACTTACATTAGTGGATATTATATACCAGGGCAGCTTCTCACACACCTATATCACAATTGAGAGTGCATATTTAGGATGAAAATCAGGAGCGTTCTGTTCAGTGGGATGGGAAGGGAAGGGAGTCGGCAGATGACGACAAGGCAAAGTTAAATTAAAAAAAGAAAACTACTTACTTTGCGCTCACCACATCACCGACGATGCGGTGAGTACAAGGTAAGTAGTTTTCTTTTTTTTTATTTAACTTTACCTTGTCGTCGTCTGTTGACTCTCCTGCCCCACCGCTCTGCTTGCACGGGCCACGCCTGATGAAAATGTGTTTTTTCCAAAACTCATCAGCTAATTAATGGAAAAAAATGGATGACTTCTAAAATATATAAAAATCTGATATTTGAGTGATACATCATGTAGCACTGGAGAGACATTTTACAAATGTTGCTACCTTGGTGCCAGAGGCATTGCAGCTATGGCTGGTATATATGACCCATGTAGAGGCATTCCAAATTGACAAAGCCTTTTTGCATTACTGCGGACAACATGATTTACTGAGGATATCACTGGCAGTAATCTTACTGGTATTGATCTTGAATATTGTGGCCGCTAATGTAAATGTGTCAAATGGGGCCAGAATTACAACACTAATAATATTATTGCTCTTTATTAGTTTCATTGAAAATAAGGAGCTCTTATTACAGAAAAGGTTGGATACCCCTGGTATATATATATTTCACCTGGTTTGATCTCTTGGTGTGGCGGTGTGTGTTTGAGCAGCATCAATCTACCTTGTGTGAGCAAATTTGATCATAATTATCCAATTATGCAACAATCTGTCATCATAAGCAAGTAGCTAAGAGTTGCTGGTATTTGTCTAATTCCAATCAACATCTCCAGATAAAACAAGTCCCTGAAACTAACAAGCTCAAATATTTTGTTGTAGCAGTAGGAACCACCTAGCAAATAATATTAATTGTCTAGCAGGACATGTTACGGGTAGAAAAATAAAAGAGGCCATTTTGTCAGGGTTAGCAGAGATGGGAGTAGTAAATAAATTAATTGTTTAGAGGATGAGAGTCAAGAATTAAAGAAATTTGTTTTTCGTTTATGACAATGTAAACAATATCAATCTGGTAAATTATCCAGAATGCAAAGCCCACCTTAGTGGTGAACTCATAAAGATGTATGTTGTCTCCTGTTCACCTTTATAAACCAAACAAATTGGGCCTGGCGAAGCTCACTGAGTTTCACTCGCAGAATTCTGCAGAGTTACTGACACCCTCCGCGGAGTTCCGCAGAGTTCCGCGGAATTCCACGAGTGGGCGGAGTGACCCACTGTATCCTTGATAATACACTACTGGTACTATGTTGCTATATAGTTATCAAAAGACCTCCCGTTCTACTGTCATGGCCACTTATAATGGTCCAACTCCTCTGCATGTCAAACTAAAATGAAAATCAGAAATATACTGAATTGAAATTAAAAACCTGAAAGAGCTCACTAGACGATCATTCTTATAGTTTACGTAAATCCGTAGAAAATGCTCGCCGTCGTCGTCAAATTACCCCCATGAGCTGTGACAGAAACACGTAACACTGTGAGCAATGCATCTGCATTTGTTACGATCACTGCTTGGTGTGGAAACTGCTCGCCTGACGTGTAAGAGGATGTTCTCTTCTTTGTAATACTCCTACGTCAGCAGTGGCAGTGTGACTTCCCGAGTACATGCTATGCTGTCGGATGTGCGCAATGGGGCTCATTTATGAGCCCTTGCGTCACTTTTACGCCGCTGGTGCGTCATTTTCTACGACGCACCAGCGGAGTAAAAAATGTGCCTTGTTGCACCATATTTACAAAGTGACGCATCTAGGTAGATGCAATAATAGAATGGGCCAGCAAGGGATTTTATTTCTGTGATTGAGAACCAGTTAGTGCGGAACTTAATTTAATTACGTACTCACACTGTTCATGAAATATAACTGGAAAAGTAAATTGTAACTATAGATCAATAATGTTACCACACTAACATTATACAAAATGAAGCAGAAATAATACAATAACCAGGTTGTTATAATCAAAAATATTTTTTGTAGTTTTATTATCAGAGGAGAGTTAATCTCTTGTGCATAGTGAGGGGTACAGAAAATGCAAAAAAGATATACTAAAACAGTGTTATTCATTCACATGGTATATCAAAACAAGTCTAAGCTGCTAAAAAATGATGGTGACTATGACTTCAGCCAAGAAATGACAAGAAAATCAATGGTACTGAGTAAATCAACAGCAGGATTTAGACAATGTTGTCGACGTTTCGGTCTTTTTTGTGAGTTCATAAGACCATCTTCGGGACAAAGGTTAAAAGCATTAAATTGGAGACCGTTTGTAGCCGACTTTGTGTAGGCTGCCTTGTGGGGCGGGAAATGTGATGTCACAGGCTGTTTGAGGTCGATAATTCTGGGCGACAATGCTTTGGGAAAACGGTTGATCCTTTACGTGAACTGTGCTATGGGCTTGTTAGGAATACTGAATTTTCCTCTCGCGTTTTGGAATTAGTAGTTATCACGGCAAAACGACTTCTTGCTCGATCAGCGAGGAATGGCGCTTCCCTCGATCAGATGTAGCGGCGTCAGCAATTGAAAACAGCTGTTGATGCGTCACTTTGTAAACCCCTGCACCACATTATACCTGCGCCAGGTATAATGTATGCAGGGTGGGCGTTTTGACGCAAGAAAGAGTCATAGAAGTGACGCAGTGAAATCTATGAGATTTCACTGCGCCATTTCTTGGACGCTAATGCGTCAAAATCCTACGCCTGCCTCATGGCAGACGTAAGACTGACGCAGGCACTAACAACATGGGACTTGCCCCATGTGAAAAATACACATTGCTGGAGTTGCGTCACTTTTGTGACACACTCCAGCAATGCGTCGCTTTTGCGTCTACAGATACGTCAGATATACTGACGTATCTGTAACTCCTTGCGACATGATGCGTCATACTGTAAATATGACGCATCGTTAGTGTCGCAGGGAGAGCGCAGTGAAAAGTGACGCATCGTTTTCATGCAGCGATGCGTCACATTTCGTAAATGAAGCCCCTAAGCATTTACTGTAATAAACAATCTTATTACAAAGTAGACCGACGCTTAACACGCCCACTTGGTTATTTTAAACCTGTTTTAGGCACGAATAGCAGAAATGCTTTTAAGGGCAGACTAGTTGCTAGGATTTAGTGAACATTGTGTGTCCTGTCAAAGATGTATGTACATGCCCCCGCGTCAAAAACCATGGCTCGACGGGGGCGTGCCACATTCCACCGTGCTGATAGAATGCTTCCAATGTGAACAGATATAAAAATTTAAAAAAAGGAGCAGCTGACCCATCTGAAAGAAACCAGCACCGACTGTACCGTTTAAAATGAGCGCCAAAGCAGGCATCTGCTTTCATAATGAACAGGCCTCCGATTGGTGGCTGCCACCCCTGTGACGCAGCCGCGTCCTCATTGCCTATACTGCTGAACACACAGAACTGCTTTGCACCAAGCTGGTACAAACGGGTACACGCCCATCATTGATGCATAAGGTCAGGGCTTTAAGGGGGCTGGGACTCACCGGGTCTCAGCATCTGCAGTTTTTTTTGAGGGGCCCTCAAAACGGGTCTCTATCGGGCTCTGGTGTGTGCCCTGGAACAGGCGGACTGCAGTGACAGCAGGCACATCGATGTGCGCTGCTCACTTCTCACTAGTGTGTGCACTGCTCACTTCTTAAGTTTCAAAAGTACGTTTATTGAGGTAAAGGAAAATACTAGTACAAAACGTATAATATCTTTAAAATAAAAAAAATGCATACAATAAAGCAATCCAGTTTTGATAAACACAGAGGATAGGAATGTAAGTCAGTTAAACAAATCATATATAGGAAAAATATCAATGTCGTACAAATAATCGGTGAACAAGTGAGGTTTAGAATCCATGTTATGCGCTGCTCACTTCTCACTAGTGGAGGTTACGTCATGACGTCATGCCAGGTGAGCGTTGTAGGGGAAGGGAAATCCTTTAAAGAGAGTCATTTTCTCTCTGGATTTCCCTTCTCTTTTTAAAACTCAGGAGCAGCAACATTATCGTGGTGTCAGCAGGGCTGTACGTGGATGCTTTTTAACATTTTTATAAAAGCCATAGTTGCTACTTATTTATCTTATGCAACTAACAACCACTGACAAAGCCAATAGTCCTGACTTGTAGGTATGATGTGACTTGGTGTATCATATATCTGGACGCAATGACAGGAACATCAAAATACAAGTCGGGTGGCACACTATGCTAAACACACATTTTTAGCTTACGTGCTTTTAAGCCACGCACTTAATTACATTGACCATGCCCCTTAGAGAGAACTCCCCCCCCCCGCCATTTTTAGGTCTCGCCTTTACCATTCCGCAGGAATGGGAAATGGGGAGAATTCAAGTCGGCAAAATCCTCTTCAAACCAAGGGCTTTCAGCCCCGCGGTTTTCTTGCAGTTCGCGTGAATCACGTGAGCAAACATGCACCCGCATTCACGGCCAGGGCTTCTCCTCCCCTAGCAGCACTCCTCCCACACCAGCAACTCCCCCCTCCCACACAGCACCTCCCCTCTCTCTCCCCGCAAACACAGCCTTGCCCTAGCAGCACTCCTCCCACACCAGCACCTCCCCCCTCCCACACCAGCACCTCCCCTCTCTCTCTCCCCGCAAACACAGCCTTGCCCTAGCAGAACTCCTCCCACACCAGCACCTCCCCCCTCCCACACCAGCACCTCCCCTCTCTCTCCCCGCAAACACAGCCTTGCCCTAGCAGCACTCCTCCCACACCAGCACCTCCCCCCTCCCACACCAGCACATCCCCTCTCTCTCCCCGCAAACACAGCCTTGCCCTGAGAGCGGCTTCCTGGGGTTCAGAATATGTCACCCGTCAGCCTCTGCCAGCACAGTTCTCAGACTTACAACCGTCAGGGGGAATGGGTAGCTATCACCACCCTACCATGCAAGACGGGCATGGAAAACTAAAGAAATATGGATTCATTTCTACTCTTTATTACCATCAGAGACTTGGGCGGGGGCAGGACTGTGTAGCTATCACCACCCTACCATGCAAGAGGGGCATGGAAAACTAAAGAAATATGGATTCATTTCTACTCTTTATTACCATCAGAGACTTGGGCGGGGGCAGGACTGTGGCATTGTTCCTGCGTGCACAGCTGCGTGTGTGTAGTGCAGACTCAATAACTAGATCATTGCTGCTTCCAGGGTTTTCCGTAGCTCGCATTGATTGACTGTTCTTGGCGCTCCTCAGACGTGAGTGCGCGGGATGCACCACGTCGAGCCGCGAGACCGCTCTACAGGGTGAATGAAGTGGTGCCAGACGTCAGCACACGCAGCGTCACTGATAATCGATAGGTCCATTCACAAGCCTGTGACAGTGCCCTCCTCCTATCCATTCATACCGGGCCTTCCCGAGACCAGGGCCAGAGCGCGCGACGGGGACAAAACACAGCCTGCCCGAGGGCAGGGAGCGCTTCGAGGCGGAGGCACGCGTGCTGCGCAGAACTTTCAACTTCCCCTTGCCCACCACTGAGTGCCCCCGCAGCAGACCTCGATTCTCTACTGCTATCCACTCTCGCAGCCTCCCGCCACTGGCAGTATCCTCCTCGTGCAGCCCTGGGCAGTGAAGGGTTAATGCTTATCTCCGGGACGCTGGCACAGCTCATCCACAGCAGTGACTCATCTGCCCATCACCGGCAAACCCCTCCAGGCCCACACTCCCCACCCTCGGGCCATTCCGATTTCCAGAGTAGGTAGGCAGGGACACGGCCACATACGATTTCATGACACCTGCACCTGCCCGCACACCTACCAACCAGTTAGAGGCCGGTATCTATGCATCAACCACACCAACCACCTCCTCACGCAGGCTGCACCCCCACCCAGAACTCCACATGAAAGCCACACACACTTCAAAGGCTCCACACCCCGCCCCCCGTCTGCACTTCGCACTTTCCGACTTCCCCTCCCACCTCCCACGGCTCTTCCCATTCACGCGCTCTTTACCATTTGCTCCCGAGCCGCATTTCTCCTCCCTCCCCCTAATCTTAGCAATGCCAAGAGCTTGTTTTCCCCAAGGTCTCTGACTCGATTTCATCTTGTTCTCGTGCTCGCCAAGGATGTTTCACCATGATCAGTTTGTGCCTTTGATTTCTCCAAAGAGAGATCCGAGTCCAAGGGCTCCCTGGTAGTATTCTGAAGCAGGCAGTGATGTCTTTCGTATAATCCTGCAGCAGCAGCTGAATGACCCCTTAGTCGGCGGTGCCTGAAGATCTGCCAGTGTGGGGAAGTCAACTGTCCTTTGCTGTGCTGAAGAAGCTGACTCAGGGCCGCCTCTCTTTTCAGGGTCTTTCTAGAGCTTTATTCTTCGCAGACGTGTATTTGTTGTTGTCTCGTCATCTGTGCAGCACCCACCACAAGTGAATTCAATTAATAGCATCTTACACAGTTGTTTTGGACACCAAGAATCAATCAGCCAGTGTTTAAAATCTATGCTGGGAATATATGTTTATATGCCAGAATTAGGAGGGAACTTTACTCTGCCTTATGTAAATATAATACCACCGAACTTCCAACTTGCCACTCACCCACGCAACGCCACTCACCCACGCAACGCCACTCACCCACGCAACGCCACTCACACACGCAACGCCACTCACACACGCAACGCCACTCACACACGCAACGCCACTCACACACGCAACGCCACTCACCCACGCAACGCCACTCACCCACGCAACGCCACTCACCCACGCAACGCGACTCACCCACGCAACGCCACTCACACACGCAACGCCACTCACACACGCAACGCCACTCACACAAGCAACGCCACTCACACACGCAACGCCACTCACCCACACAACAACACTAACACATGCAACGCCACTCATCCACGCAACGCCACTCACTCAAAGCAACACCACTCACACACGCAATGCAACTCACTCACGCAACGCCACTCACACATGCAACGCAACTCACCCACGCAACAACACTCACACATGCAACGCCACTCACCCACGCAATGCCACTCACTCAAAGCAACACCACTCACACACGCAACCCCACTCACACGCAACCCCACTCACACACGCAACCCCACTCACACACGCAACGCCACTCACACACGCAACGCCACTCACGCACGCAACGCCACTCACACACACAACGCCACTCACCCACGCAACGCCACTCACACCCATACTGTGCAGTGCACAATAGGTCTCGCAGTAGGAAAGTTGGAGCTATTGGTTTTGTAAATGACAAAGCCCTTTATGTTTTTAAAATGAAAACAAAAATAAAAGGCATTGTTATTTGCAATTGTAATAGCTCCAACTTTCCTACTGCGAGACCTATTGGCAACGCCAGTGCTTGTTTTTATCCCACTTAAAGCCCTGCATAAGGTGGCTTAGTGTACTCTCCTGCTGGGTATGCAATAGAGCCGGGCACAGAATACGCTGACCGCCAAACTACCTGGCAAGTAAAACAGGAGGGTGCAGAATACCACACTATGCCCAGAAGTAGGGTTGGCAAATTTGCAGCTGTCACTCCTGTTTTATATCGCTCATTGGAGGTAGCATGGACAGTGGGTTTTGGGAATGGTATTACGAGACTGGGCCCGGCACTGCTGTCACCAGTATGGTTGACCAGGGTGCTCAGACCCGGTCTGCAGATGCCAGGGGCCCTGGTTGTGCCAGGCTGACCGCTTCACCACGGGCATTGTGCAATGCTGGCAGTACACACACACAGTGCATGGGCAGTAGTCTGTGTCACTTTATGGGTGCAGGGCGGGCCATCAGAACAAGAAAGTACATATACACATCAAAATAGTACAATTCAACCCAGCTTTTTAGATTATCGCTCTGTAGTGGAGGTTACATACAGAAGCGACTTAGATATTAAAAGTGGTTTATTCCGAATGAAGAGCCGACAACACACCCAGAGCAGCCTGTCGGAATCCGCAAGCAGCAGGAACTGCCGTGGAACCCAACCATCACCCAGGAATGTGAGACAGCTACGTAAGCACATCCACATTCGAGGGCACGTGGGGATGCCGCATGTTCTCTATAAAGAACGTGCAATAATGCCATACAAAAGTAGCACTTACTACATCACTTTTCCCTTTACAATGACAAAAGATAAAAGAATCTTTGTGGTTATACATTGCAAAATATATAAAATCACACACTACGAAAGAAATGCAAACAAGAATAATATCATAGAGTATTGGAAGTAAAAATATGGAAGGAAATCAAAACTGCAAGATCAATGCATTACAAAATCTCGAAATTTCGAAGGAGTCTTGATAGTGCGGAACCTTGCTACTCAAGTGTCAGTAGGGTTAGACATCGAGATGCTGCCTGAGATATGCATTGGGTCAAAGGCACTACTAGAAATGCCCTGGTCAGTTGAAACTGAAACACAAGCATTTGAGGTAGATGGCTGCGACAAAGCAGATGGTTGCACCCAAGGGGTCTGTAGAGAGTGTATTTCTTTATGGAAGGTTTGTATTTCTGAATTCTCTGTTCTGGAATTCTTAAAGTGCATCTTTCAGGCACTGGCTTTGTATTTCAGTTACTGCCTTGTTGTTCATGCCTCATGTCGTGGGTCCTAACTATGGAATAAATCCAGTTTCCTTAATCAGCATTTTGTGGACAATTACTTCATTAAAAGGATTGGATTGCACTTCCTACAGGGTCTCATTTATGAGAAATGACGCATCGCTGCGTGAAAGCAGCGATGCGTCACTTCTCAGTGCGCACTCCTTGCAACATTCCTGATGCGTCATATTTAATGTATGACGCATCATGTCGAAAGGAGTTACAGATACGTCAGTATTTCTGACGTATCTGTAAGCGCAAAAGTGACGCATTGCTGGAGTGTGTCACAAAAGTGACGCAAGTCCAGCAATGCGTCCTTTCACATGGGGTAAGCCCCATGTGAAATGGCCTGCGTCAGTCTTACGCCTGCTGTGAAGCAGGCGCAAGATTTTGACGCAACAGCGTCCTAAAAGTGACGCAGTGAAATGTCATAGATTTCACTGCGTCACTTCTACGACCCTTCCTTGCGTCAATACGCCCCCCTTGCATACATTATACCTGGCGCAGGTATAATGTGGCGCAGGGGTTTACAAAGTGAAGCATCTACCTAGATGCGTCACTTTGTAAATATGGCGCAACAAGGCGCATTTTTTACGCCACTGGTGCGTCACAAAAAGTGACGCACCGGCGGCATAAAAGTGACGCACGGCCCAAGGTGTACAATCAGATTCGAACGTGGGTTTAGTCCCTCCAATAATGAAGTTGGCCTGCTGAGGCATCAATCTGACTAATTGTCATTTGTTCCACCACTTTCTGCCCGCTAATAACACAGAAGCTTTTCCTGCCCTTTCCACCTGGACTGCAACAGAATAGGTGGATTGTCCTTTGGTGACTTTTGTGGGACTTTTTATGAGCACCCAGTCACCCTCCGAAAATGGTTGAAAGGACACATTGTGTATGTTGTCAAAGTATTCTTTCATGCTATGCTGTGAGAGTGTCACTTTGGAAACAGGTTTCGCTTTCGAAATGATAATTGTGTCTAACTTACTTAGTACAAGCTCTGCCCCCTCCCCCCCCCCTAAAGAGGCACAATTATATCTGCGAAGAGCATGCAGTACAAAAACAGATGCACTGCTACATTGAGTCTGGCATGGGGGTCAATGCTCCTCTGCCATAGCAGTAGAGCTGCCACTGTATGGGGGGGATTAAAAATAGCAAAACATATGTCCTTTCTTTGAACTTGTACTTGTGTTTACAGTGTTTGCAGTACTTTTTAAATAAGGAGTGCACAGTGTCTAGGCCACTAGCAGCCCCTTCATGGTAAATTGGTGCAGTCAGTGACTTACTCCATAACACAATGTGTCACAAAACTGAAGAAGTACCAAGCAGAGCTAATGCTCTGGTAGACACAGCTGTGCAGTATTCGTAGGCTGTCTGCACCATGTGCACGAACCATGCATGGTTACCTCACGGGTATGAAAAACATGCTTTCACAAAGAGTGAGGGAGGACCAAGAAACATGAAAACAAAAAGAAAAGAAAAAGGAGGACATTTAAATCATACCTGTGTGCTGATGCATTGCTTTCTACATCTCGGAATTGTTTCAGGCAATTTAAACCCTGGTGATATATTCAAAATCACTTTATCACAGCGCAGTGTACGTTTGGAACCTACAGGTCTTCATATGAGTCCCATGGTTGACCTTTCTGAAGAAGCTAGCAATGCTGTCATTTGCTGCACAAGCTGACCAGGACTGCTGTTGTCGTTGCGGTCTATGCTGTCCAGTACTTCAAGAGAGGAGTAGGGGGCGTGCATAGGTGTTCCGGGAGAGACCAGTGCTAGGGGCCCTAAGGAAACACAGAGGGCCAGATTATGACTTTTGGTGGTGTGGGAGTGGGCGGACTGCCACTGCTGCATCTCCACACACCAAAGAGTTGTTGCCACCGGCCTTCCAGATTAGATTACAAGTAATTTTGTGCTCTGTCGGGCGGCATGGTGGTTTCTACGGCAGTGCCTCTTTCAATGGCAGCGGTGCCTTTGAAAAAGGCACCACAATGGGAATGCCACACAGGTTGCTACATGGCATGGATTGTAACTTCCATGTCATGCAGCAACTGGTGTTCATACACACGATGCAGAGGCACAAGGGGGGCCTGTAAGGAGCCTTATGTTTACTCTCCACCAGGGTTTTCCTAGCGATGGAACCAACATGAAAACCCTGGCTGAGAGGAAACTCATAATATGTCTGGCTGTACTGCCAAGCATAGTGTGGCCTCTGACTGCTGTGCCACTGCCAGGGAATAGCGGTTCTCTGGTGGCGTTGGTGGTGCCAGGGCGGTCCGATAACCTAAGTTGTAATGGGGTGGTCGGACCGCTGGTGCGATGGCAGCTGGACCACCACCCGCCACGCCATCACGAGTCTGGCGGTTCTTAGACTCGTAATAAGGCCCAGATGGTTTGAAGGCACAGTTAGAGTGATGTAGTCACAGATGACCTGACCCTACATCATTTATAACCTAATTTCAGGTGGGTATAAGCAGGTGAGGGCCAGGGAGGCTCCTTGCTCAAGGGCTGGGAGAGAATTGCTTGGGAGTGCAATGCCAGTGTGGGGCTGGAAAGAGGTTGTCCATTTTCCATGCAATGGCACACATAATTATGACGTACTGTGAGTGCCACATGATGTTTGAATTGTTGCTGAGGGTCATTCATAGGATCTAGGCTCTCTCAGGAGATTATCTCATACGTAGATAACAAGGTGAGCACCGGTAAACTCCGCTACACAGTAGTTCGCAGAGTTTTTGCAGAATTCCGTGCCCGGCAAAACACTGAACTCTGCGTGCCGAGCAGAGTTTACTGCCCACCCCTAAAAACATTGATATAGTTTTAGAGGAACCAGATACAAATCCTAGTGGATATAATAGAGATCCCATTCCATTAGTAGTAATGATCAAAACTACCATATTATTCAAAGATAGATCAACTGTGGGTAAATTATATGTGGTAGAAAATAGGTCGACATTATTGGGGTGGCAATACCAAAAGGAATTGGGGATCACCTTAGATCCTAATAATTCAGAGCAAGTGTTAATAATCAACAGATCTATAACAGGAGACCAGATTTGTGAAGAGTTCTCTGAATTGTTTAATGATAAATTAGATTTATTGAAGAATTTCCAACATAAAATAAAGTTGAAGGCTAATTCAAGACCAGTAGTGTATAAAACTTGCATTATGCCACATTTATTCAAAGAACCCTTACAAAAGGAACTCAACTGTCTTACTGAACAAGGTATAATTCAAACTATTGCCCCAGTGTTGGTAGTCAAGAAAGGCCAGGGTAACAATTTAAGGCTATATGTGGACTTGCGAGATCTCAACGCCAACATGCACATTTAGAGATAATCCTTATGACACATAAATGAGATGCTATGCAGAATAAATCAATGTTGGACAGGCCACATGAAGGGCCACTCTCCCCCGGCCCGACCAGGCCCGAGCCCGGTCACGCAGGTACCACCCACCACCATTACACGTCCTCCGTCCCCTCCGGGACCCCTACCCTCGAACATATCGACCTCGTGGGCCTGATCCACTGCCGGCCTGCGCGCCCATCCTGGGCGCCATCTTGGACACTCCACCACGAGGCCGCCTGGCCCCCGATCGACCCCAACCCTGGGCCTGGCCAGGTCTCAGACATCCCGGCACCACCATCCACCCAGGAGGTGAGCGGGCTACTTGGCAAGTCACTGGGAGAAAGAGGTGTCGATGGCTCCCCCCGCCAGGTGCCGCTCGCCCATCGCCTCCCCGGGCGCTGGCTCCACCCCCCTGCTGGGTGTCTGGACTCCCTCATCCCGGACCTCCCGACCTCCAAGTGCGAGGGTCCGGACATCAAAGGGCACCAGCCCTATAACTGGGGCAGCTCCAGAGCAGGAAGACAGTTGTATCTTGGAGTCGAGAGACGCAGAGAAGAACTCATCCTTGACGGACTACTGGCGCTGCCATAGCTCTGTCTCGTGCACCATCGTCTTGCCTGTTGGCGCTGCCGCAACCTTCGGAACCTTCATATCCTTCATCGTCGTCGGGACCTGCTGGCGTGGCCGCGGACCGTTTGCATTCACCCTCTTCACCGGGACCTGCTGGCTCCGCCGCGGACCGTCGTTTCCTTCGTCCATCTCGGGACCTGCTGGCTCCGCCGCGGCCCGATCATCTAGAACGCCGAGCTCGAGGATTGAGAGCTACTTCCATCTTTTGGTAACAAGACTGTCCCGCTACCCTTTTCCCAAGCCAGAGACCAGAACCGAGGGGACCCCTGAGTCCAGACCTCCTTGTACCATTCCATCGTAACCTTAAAGAATTGCCTATAAAGTCTCGTTGAACTTTACCCTTGTGTGGTGTCCGTCTGTGGGGGGGAAGTTACTTGTCTGTACGATCGCTGGAGACGGCTCTCCCCGGAGACCTCTCCCCTTATCCTCGGCCGACCCTCCCGGTCCGTCTAACATTGGTGGCCAGCGGCGCGATCCGAATCACCGCATAACCGTACAGAGAGTAGCTCACCCCACGGCGAATCACGATGTCAACTAAAGAAAGCGGATCAACGGAGAAATTCCAGATGGAGAAATTGGACGAGTACAACCATCGTGAACTAAAACAGTTCTGCATCGAACTAGGTATCGCTACCACCGGACTAAGTACCAAAGACGATTTTAAGCAGGCCCTAGAATCTTGGGCAGAAACCGGGGCCGCCGGAACCTCGGATCAAAGCATCGCAGCAAAAACCACCACGGCCCCCGAGGAGCAAAGAAAGGGTCTCTCGCAAGACGAGATCCAGGAACGAGAGAAAACCCGACTACACGAGCTGGAAATGGCCCGGCTCAAAATGGACATTGAACTCAAATTGGCCGAACAAAAAATCAACTTAGAGCACCTGCGTCTCCGAGAAGAAAGAGAGGAGAAACAGAGACAAAGGGAGCTCGAGGAAAAGAAACTGGCATATGAGCATGAGCGAAAATTAGCAGAGATCGACCTACGCAAGCAGAATAAAGAAGTAGGGGTGTCCGAGCAACCCCACACCCCAGGGGTAACAGAGAAAAAGGTACACATCCCCAAGGATGTCGTCCGAGAGTACTTCCGAGAGGACGACATCCAGCAATGGTTTAAGGCCTATGAAATCGCTATGACTGCACACCGGATCGATAGAAGCGATTGGGGAGCCGGTCTATGGGGGAGATTCCTCAATGAGGGCCGCGACGCCCTGCTGCAACTCCCGGACCACCAGATGACCTCCTATGACCATATGAAAGCTGCACTCCTCACCCGCTATGGCCTCACACCCGAGATGTACCGTCAGAGGTTCCGAGACTGCACCCGCATCCCGGGTACAACTTGGGTGGACTATGTAAACTACTTTAGCCGAGCCTTCGAAGGCTGGATCAAGGGAAGCAAGGTCACAACCTACGAACAACTGTTCAATCTTATGGTCTGGGAACATCTGTCGAACAATTGCTTCATTGAACTCCGCCAGCACCTCCTCGACAGCAAGTTAACGGATCCCCGGCAGCTCGCAGCCGAAGCTGACCGGTGGGAAATCACCAGAGTGGGCCGGAATGGGTCCTACGAACAGAACCGGAACAACAGTGGTCAGCACCGTCCCCGAGGAGGAGGAGGAGGCCAAGGACGCGGAAGAGACAACGCTCCGGTCGCCCCCGCGGTCAGCACCACCCCCCGGCCAACCGGGGCAGCACCCCGGCGCGACCGGGATATCGAGCCAATGTTACGTGCCATCGATGCCAACGAATCGGACACTATGCAAACGACCCAAACTGCCCCCAGTACCAGAGCCCAAGACCCCGCCAAATAGCCGCTGCTGCTCTGGGGGAGGAACAGATCTCAGAAGAACAGGAGGACTATGAACAGGAACACCAAGAATGGGAGCCAGCCGCCATGGCTCTAGCCTGCTTAGGGGGGAGAGACATGGTTCCGCGGGTCCCCCTACCCGCTAACACCCAGAAGTACAGCCAATGGGTGAGCATCAATGGACGCCGGGCCGAAGCCCTTCGTGACACTGGGGCCAGTGTAACAGCCGTCCGCTGTCACCTGGTGACCCCAGAACAATATCTACCGAACATTCTCTGCCCTGTCCGTTCAGCCGATAACTCGGAAAGTCTGTGTCGGATGGCCTGCGTCCCCTTCGAATGGGGAGGGGTCTCCGGCATGTTAAAGGTAACGGTCCGAGACGATGCCCCCGTAGACTGCCTCCTGGGGAATGACCTTGAAAGCTCTCCGTGGGCAGCCGTAGAACGAAGAGAACACCTGGGGATGTTAGGCGTCCCGGACTGGGCGTGCGTCACCACCCGGTCCATGGCCGCCCGTGCCAACCCCCGCCCAGAAGAACCCGAATGGCCGGCGCCACCGCCTCCGGTCGCCCCAGCCGAAGCCACCGACCGTGACGTCCCCCCAGAACCAGCCCAACCTCCAGACCTCGCTAACATCGACCAGTGGCCTCAAGAGGGGGGGCCCACGCAAGAACAATTTCGCCAAGAACAGAAGACCTGTCCCTCCCTCGAGGGACTCCGCCAACAAGCGCTCGCCCAAAGTGCAGGGGATACCTCCGGAACGCACTGGGTCTACTGGGACAATGAACTGCTGTACAGTGAGCAAAGAATCGCGGAGCTGGGGGCTAGCCGAGTACTGGTGGTGCCCCTCCGTTTTAGAGACTTTCTGCTAAACCTAGCCCACGATGTCCCCCTGGCGGGACACCTGGGTCAAGATAAAACCTATAGTCGTCTGGTGACCCACTTCTTCTGGCCCAAAATGAGGAACGATGTACACCAGCATTGCCGATCTTGCCCCACGTGCCAAGCCAGTGGAAAGAGCGGCCGCAAACTAAAAGCCCCCCTGCAACCTTTTCCCGTGGTCACCACCCCGTTCGAGAGGGTCGGGATAGACATCGTGGGACCCCTGGACCCGCGCACCAAACAAGGCCATCGATTCATCCTGGTGCTAGTGGACCACGCCACCCGCTACCCCGAGGCTGTTCCCCTGCGAACTGTGACAGCCCCGGTAGTCGGCCGGGCTCTGTTGGGGATCTTCTCCCGTGTGGGCTTCCCCCGAGAAGTCGTCAGCGACAGAGGCACGAACTTTATTTCTAAATATATGAAGTCCCTCTGGCAACAGTGCGGGGTTACCTACCGATTCACGACCCCCTATCACCCTCAAGGAAACGGACTCGTTGAGCGGTTCAACCGCACACTCAAGGGGATGATCGGGGGGTTGGAAGAGCCCCTCCGTCGCCAGTGGGACGTGCTGCTGCCGTGCCTCCTCTTCGCCTATCGAGAGGTTCCCCAGAAGTCCCTGGGCTTCAGCCCGTTTGAACTACTATATGGACACCCAGTGCGGGGGCCGCTCAGCCTAGTCAAGGAAGGCTGGGAGATGCCCCCCCTAAAGAACCCACCAGATGTTTTCCGATACCTCCTAACCCTCCGCAACCAGACCCGGCGGTTCAGAGAGCTGGCAAAAGCCAACCTAGAGGCCAGTCAAGAGGACATGAAAAAGTGGTATGACCGGAATGCCTCCTCCATCGAATTTGAACCCGGGCAACAAGTATGGGTGATGTCCCCCACCGAACCCTGCACCCTGCAAGACAAGTGGACAGGGCCCTTCAAGGTAGTCGAGCGCAAGGGCCCTGCCACCTATCTCATCGACATGGAATCTCCCCGGAACCCCCTCCGGGTCCTCCACGCTAACAGACTGAAACCCCACTTTGTGCGTTCAGAACTCAGCCTCCTGATGGCCACAGACAATGGGGCTGAAGAGGACTCCGAGCCCCTCCCTGACCTCCTACGGACTCAGGAGAAAGACGGCTCCGTGGATGGGGTCCGACTCTCGGAGGCCCTCACCCGAGAGCAACACCAGGAGTGTCGAATCCTCCTGTCACAGTTCGCCAGCCTGTTCTCCCTCGCCCCAGGTGTCACTTCCTGGTGTGTGCACGATGTGGACACAGGGGACAGCCCCCCTGTCCGCCACCGGGCCTACCGCGTGCCAGATCGGGTACGGGCCTGCATCCAGGAAGAGGTGGCAAGAATGCTCACGCTCGGGGTCATCGAGCCCTCAGACAGCCCCTGGGCCAGCCCTGTAGTACTGGTCCCCAAAGCAGCCGCTCCCGGCACCACACCAGAACTCCGGTTCTGCGTCGACTACCGGGGCTTGAATACGGTCACCCGAACAGACGCACATCCTATCCCCCGGGCAGATGAACTAATCGACCGCATGGGAGCTGCTCGCTACCTCAGTATTTTCGACCTGACGGCGGGCTACTGGCAAATCAGCCTCACACCCCGGGCCCAAGAACGTTCTGCCTTTTCCACCCCCGATGGCCATTACCATTTCAAGGTCATGCCCTTTGGCATGAAGAATGCCCCAGCAACCTTTCAGCGGCTCGTCAATCAAGTCCTGGCGGGGCTCGAAGGGTTCAGCGCCGCCTACCTAGATGACATCGCTGTATACAGCCACCATTGGACCGAGCACCTCCGCCACCTCCGAGCCGTGCTACAAGCCCTTCAGCGAGCTGGCCTCACGATCAAGGCCAGCAAATGTCAAATTGGTCAAGGGTCTGTAACCTACCTCGGACACCAGGTGGGAAGCGGCCTGGTGGCCCCCCTGCAGCTCAAAATTGCCGCCATCCAGTCCTGGCAGCCCCCCATCACCCAGACCGAGGTACGAGCCTTCCTGGGCCTCACGGGCTACTACCGAAGGTTCGTGAAAGACTATGGTACTATAGTGGGTCCCCTCACGGAACTCACGTCAAAAAATCAACCCAAGGCAGTCAACTGGACCCCAGAGTGTCAAACAGCATTCGAACAATTGAAAGCCGCCATGTGTTCCGCCCCCGTGCTCCAGGCCCCCGACTACAGCCGGGAGTTCGTCGTCCAGACGGATGCCTCCGACCATGGCATCGGGGCAGTCCTGTCTCAAGTGAACACCGAAGGCCTGGATCAGCCAGTGGCCTTCATCAGCAGGCGACTCCTACCACGAGAACAACGCTGGAGCACCATTGAGAGGGAGGCCTTCGCCGTGGTATGGGCCCTCAAGAAACTCCGGCCCTACCTCTTTGGCACACACTTTCGGGTGCAGACCGACCACCGACCCCTGCAGTGGCTGATGCAGATGCGGGGAGAAAACCCGAAGTTACTACGCTGGTCCATCTCCCTCCAAGGGATGGACTTCACAGTTGAACATCGGCCTGGGCCAGATCACGCCAACGCGGATGGCCTGTCCCGGTTCTTCCGCCTCGACGAGGAGAGTCCCCAAGAGGATGGGTAACTCTCCCCGCCTTCAGCTGGGGGGGACGCATGTTGGACAGGCCACATGAAGGGCCACTCTCCCCCGGCCCGACCAGGCCCGAGCCCGGTCACGCAGGTACCACCCACCACCATTACACGTCCTCCGTCCCCTCCGGGACCCCTACCCTCGAACATATCGACCTCGTGGGCCTGATCCACTGCCGGCCTGCGCGCCCATCCTGGGCGCCATCTTGGACACTCCACCACGAGGCCGCCTGGCCCCCGATCGACCCCAACCCTGGGCCTGGCCAGGTCTCAGACATCCCGGCACCACCATCCACCCAGGAGGTGAGCGGGCTACTTGGCAAGTCACTGGGAGAAAGAGGTGTCGATGGCTCCCCCCGCCAGGTGCCGCTCGCCCATCGCCTCCCCGGGCGCTGGCTCCACCCCCCTGCTGGGTGTCTGGACTCCCTCATCCCGGACCTCCCGACCTCCAAGTGCGAGGGTCCGGACATCAAAGGGCACCAGCCCTATAACTGGGGCAGCTCCAGAGCAGGAAGACAGTTGTATCTTGGAGTCGAGAGACGCAGAGAAGAACTCATCCTTGACGGACTACTGGCGCTGCCATAGCTCTGTCTCGTGCACCATCGTCTTGCCTGTTGGCGCTGCCGCAACCTTCGGAACCTTCATATCCTTCATCGTCGTCGGGACCTGCTGGCGTGGCCGCGGACCGTTTGCATTCACCCTCTTCACCGGGACCTGCTGGCTCCGCCGCGGACCGTCGTTTCCTTCGTCCATCTCGGGACCTGCTGGCTCCGCCGCGGCCCGATCATCTAGAACGCCGAGCTCGAGGATTGAGAGCTACTTCCATCTTTTGGTAACAAGACTGTCCCGCTACCCTTTTCCCAAGCCAGAGACCAGAACCGAGGGGACCCCTGAGTCCAGACCTCCTTGTACCATTCCATCGTAACCTTAAAGAATTGCCTATAAAGTCTCGTTGAACTTTACCCTTGTGTGGTGTCCGTCTGTGGGGGGGAAGTTACTTGTCTGTACGATCGCTGGAGACGGCTCTCCCCGGAGACCTCTCCCCTTATCCTCGGCCGACCCTCCCGGTCCGTCTAACAATCAAGCTTCTTGTTGTAGTGTTATAGACTTATCCATGATATATCATCAGCTGAAGCTCCATCCTGATTCCAGACCATTGACCGCCTTCTTCACACCTGCAGGGTAATTTCTGTTGTGCAGAATGCCATTTGGTCTTTTCCCTACAGCGGCTGTGTTTCAAAGGATTATATAGGAAAATCTATATGATATTCCTAATGTGTTATATTTACAGGACACTATTATGGTTTATGGGTCATCTATTTTGGAGCACAATGACATTTTAAGGTTGTTATTGAGTAAATTAAAAGATGCTGGTCTAAGATTAAGAAAGACAAATGTTAGATTGGGGAACTTTATAGATTATCTTGGGCACACTGTTTCAAAAGAAGGGTTCAAACCTAAATTGAGTTTGCTGTGTGCTGTAAAGACAGCTCCCCATTCCACAAACAAAGAAAAACTTAAGTCTTTCTTAGGTTTAGTGGTGTACATGTCTAAATATGTAAAGAATATTTCAGAGCTAACATAATCTGAGAGAAATAATGCAGAATGGAAAAATATATAATCTGGGATGAGGATAGCCAAAATGTTTTAGAAAAATAAATAATGTCCTAATTAATGCCCCATCACTTGGGAATTTTGTTCCTAAGTACAAAAAGTTTGTAACAAAGCCTGCAAGCAATACATTTTTAGGTGCAACCTTTTCTCAATTGGCCTCACTAACACTGTTGAAGTCTAAAAGGAACTATTTGTTGTTGGAAAGGAAGCACTAGCTTGTTTTTAGTTAATTTGTCCTGGGGGTGCGCAAATCATAGTTCGCACAGATCTTAGACCATTAACTGACATGTGTACAACAAAAGGAGCAGAAAAAAGTACCCCACATATTTTAAATTTGACTATTGGTATAGAGGGTTTTTATTTTAGAGTTGAGTATGTCCCAGGCGAATGCAATTTAGCATCAGACTTCCTATCAAGAGTGTCTTTAGAAATGGAAGACAATTGTGTATTACATGAATATCCTATTTCTGAAGTGTATAACAACTATACCTATTGATGAATGGAAAGAATTTACCAGAAAAGATTCAATTTCAAACCAGCTAAACAACTTTACTCTGCAAGGCTGGCTTTCTAAGTGTAGTACACTTAGTGAAGAATTGAAAAGTTATTGAGAGGTCGGAAATGAACGTGAGAGATTTGGTATTGAAGAAGGACAAGGTTATACCCTCAACTGAGTTAAGAAATAAGATCACAGATCTACCACACAAAGGGCCCCTAGGCAAAAGCTTGAATAAATCTAAACTTAGATACCATTATAGGTTCTCTAAAATGAGTGCCATGATAGACTCAAAAGTGAAAGACGGTTTCAGCTGAGTGTGTAGTGACAAATATAAATTCAAATGAAACACAACTCTGGCACCACTTCAAGTCCCAGAGAAGCATTAGACATGTTATCATTAGATATTATTGGACCCATCATTAAGGAGGGTATTCCTATGAGGTTTGTGTTTGTATTCACATTGGATAATGACTAAAATGGTAAATGATACAGCAATATAAGTGCTAATTGGTTTTCTTAAATAAGTGTTTTCCTATGAGAGTATCTCTGCTGTGTTGGTTAGATATAATGGGGTCGAATTTATGTCACTTACAAGGAAAGAGTTTTTATCCAACCTTTATTGTGCACCGGAAAACTGCATTGTATTGTCCTAGGGCAAATGATTTAGTTTAGAGAAGTGATAGAATAAAAGATTACATCCAACTTGCTTGTGTAAATGGTCATCCAGTTTGTAGAGCTATCCAATATATGTTATGGGCGGCATACCCCACTGCACCCAACCTTGTCAGAGGTATTTCACCATTTGTCTTACTTAGAGGCAGGTCACCTTTTACTAAGCTCTGCCAGAGTTTGTTGGGAGGAGGTGTTTCAATAAATGTAGATAAAGCAGATATCAATAACAAAAATATAAGGCATCAACAAAAGCTCCAAGAAAGGTATGACAAGAAGCATGTACTGAAGGAGCAAGGTTGAAAGAAAGGTAATATCTTCTTGGTTAGAATGCTTATGCTTCAGGATGGAGGAGAAAGTACATTTTCCAAACCTATGTGTATTGCCAAGGTTAAATGCAACAATGTGGAAATAGAAAATGGCCAGATGTAGACCAAGAACAGACTCGTAAAATGCCTTAGGTACATGGTTGAACCTGGGAAGTTAGACAAGGAAAAAGCACAGACATATTCCAACCTTGAAAAATATTTTTTTTTTTTACAATTTTGAAAATACTACTTTTAGAAAGTTGGCATTTTTCTACCGTAACAACTTGGTGCCTGTAGCCTGTTTTTGGGTCACATGACTGGATGCAGCTGGCAGTTGAACTTTGTTTATTCCTTCCAGACAGCCACACAATAGAGGGGTTAGGTGTGCCTGGATGGACAATCAACTGGCAGGATGAGGAGCAGAGATGGACACAGCCCCACTTGCAACTGAATAGGCTGTGCTCTGCCCTCACGCAAAGGACTTGTCACCCCTGCATAGTTCATGCAGCCAGCTTGGATCCAGGGCAGGGGAGTCAGGAAAATTCAAGAGCTTCAAAGGGAATTCTCTAGAGAATTCTTTTACTTCAAAGAAGGTACCAGGTATAAAAATGCGAACCTCAGAACCACTCTTCAGTTCACTTTCTGGACCTGCTGTGAGCTTCTCTGTATTCCACAAGACTGCGTTGCTACATCTGGAAGGACTGCTTTGCTGCCTGGAGCATGCCTTTAAACCTCATAGACCTGCCCTACTTCTTGAGCCCTGTTTCATCACTTGAACCCAAGACTACCAGAGTGAGTCCAAGGGCTGGTTGGTTGGCCTCCTGATCAGAGCCGATGGGACAGAAATTGCTCCAACCATCTTGAACGCATACCTGGACTAAGCTTAAGTGAGTACTAAACTCCAAGTGGCGCTCCTCCAGTCCTGGACCCTTGACAGTGATGCTAAACATGCCCAGCTAGCCAACATCCAAAACTTGGGACTTGGAAAATTATTGACTAAAAACTGCTCTGAGAACTGAAAGAAGACCAGGACCAACCTCATTGTCTTTTTGCTCAAGGTGCCTTGCCGGTCAGCCTGACTTTGCTATAGCTCCCACTACGTTATTCTCTGCAGCACCAAATCCTGTTCTGTGGTCCTTCAATGGAACAGGTATCCAGCCTTCCACAACTCTAATCGGCTACAACCTCATCCTGCTGGAGATTATCGACTTCCAAAACAGTGACTAAGTCTAAGCGAACACATTTTCACCCCAAATTCATCCAGCAGCTCCCAAATCAGAACGCTCCCTCCTCGGACAATGCCTGCAGCCTTGACCCACTGAAGTTTACCTTCAAAGAAAAATGTTCTTCAAAAGTTCTAAGCGCCGACTGGGCCCAATCCACTTTTTGTATCTGACTCACCCTCAATCCACTTTAACATAGTCCCACACGACTAGATGACCTCGGATGACGCTTTGATCTTTTAGGTGCTATGATCTTTTCTGTGCTATTTTTTATATGAAACATTAAAAATTCATAACTCCCGCTCTACTAATTGGATTGTTGTGATTTTGGTATCAAATAATTTATTACATTTACTCTCTTTTTCTAAATGGTGTGGATTTTTCCTGTGCTGCGTGTTCACTTTATTACTGCTTGTGTTCTGCATAAATACTTTACACATTGCCTCTAAGTTGAGCCTGACTGCTTTTGTGCTAAGCTACCAAAAGGTTAAGCAGAGGCTAATTTAGTGACTTTTGTTGTTCACCCTGACACAGATTTTGGGTGTTGCTTGAACAGGGGTCACCCCCCATTTAACTAATGCAATTTCTCACACCGCAGGTCCAGAAATGTACTGAAGATTTGGACTAAGGATCCTATTTTTATACCAGGTGCCAGCTTTGAAGTAGAACACATTTCTGGAGTTTTGCCCCACAGATGGTTCTGGAATTGCCTTTCTCCCCGCCATGGTCGCCTGGGGTGACAAAAGACTAGTGAGAAGTCCTCTGTAATTAAGCAGAGGTAGCTCCTTAGAAATGTAAGTTACTTTAGTTACAATGCAGTAACCCAGTATCCCTCAGAACCTGGGCAGTCATGAAAAAATATACAATTGGTTCTGTCGGGTGCATACTATTTCTTCAAGTTACTCAGGCTATTCCAAAAACTATATTCACAAATAGACAAGTTAATCAAAAGAAATCTAAATTCAAATCATCTGTGGTAGAACTTTTATAAATTGCATCATTAATAAATACCATATTTCAATATATGTAAGACTGTTAAAGGCACATTGTGACACATAATATGTGAAGAACGTGACACTTAGTGCTCGGTGATATTGTGAAGGTGTAATATATACAAAGGTGATTGAGGGGAGAGAAGGGGGAGAGAGAATTGGCCAGAGATGTAGAATATAGCAAGTAATTCTACAGACTGAACAAATGAGTCTCATTGCCGAATCCTATAGCTGGTCCAAGTATTATAATGAGGACGTTTCAACCCTGGGTCTGCACTGTTGGTAGGTCAATGCGGGTCTTCATCAGGACTAAGTTAGTGGGTTAACAACCTAAGCAAGCCCAGACGGGCTCGCCAGAGCTAGCTCAAGAAGTGTCACTTTCAAGGCTGTGGGTAGTGGGAGCTGTTGATCCCTTCACTCAGTGGCGCTTGATTACAAATGGAGGCGAGTCAGCGTTGTGATCAACTCACAGAGTACTCAATCGATGTTGTGGGTAGAAACTCCAGACCCAGAATGTAGTCTCTTAGATCAAAGTATAATTCTCCTTTATCGCACGGGTCATCAGGCATCTAATTTCTTTGGCCGCTGCCGCTTGTGAACGCGTCATGTGACCTAGTCATGTGACCCAGGATAGAAGAAAATGCAAACTTTCTAAAAGTGCCATTTTAAGAATTATGACTGAAAATTCAACTTTACCATTAAAGAGGGTTATGCATTACAAGTCATTTGATTGTAAACATGGCTTTTCAACCTGTTCCCAAACAAGAGGTATCACTTATTAGATGTAGTGAGGTAAGCCAATGGTATTCTATGGCAGAGGTATACCTTGCAGGAGTGAAAAAGGAATTTATGAGGTTTTCACTACCAGGACATGTAAAACATAAAAGTACATGTCCAACTTTTTGATTGCACTGCTCCCTGCCCTAAGGACCGTTCAGGGCCTACCCTAAGGGTGCCTTATATGTATTAGAAAGAAAGGTTTAGGTTTGACAAGAGGCTTATTTTGCCAGGTCAACATGGCACATTAAAACTGCCTACAAGGTTCAATGGCAGGCCTGAGACAGGTTTCAAAAGGCTACTTAAGTAGGTGTTACAGTAAGTGCTTCAGGTCTAATAGTAGCATCAAATTTACAAGCCCTGTTACATATTGTACCACATTTCTGGGGACTTATAAGTACATTAAATGTGCCAATCTGGCGTAAGCCTTGTTTTAGGGTGAGAGCAGGGGCACTTTAGCACTGGTTTGCAGTGGTGATGTACACAGAGTCCGAAAAGGCAACAAAACAGGCTCAGAAAACAGGAGTGAAGGCAAAATGTTTGAGGGTGACCCTGCAGAGAGGGCCAAGTCCAACAACCCAGTGCTTAATTTGTGCTGGTGCTTTCCGGTGCTCAGCACTGGTACCTAGTTACCAGCACCGGTGCTTATGGCTGTCTGGCACATGATAGTGGTGTCTGCCAATTTTGGTACGGGCACAACAACTTCTTTTTATTATTTCAATTTAAATTTACAATTATTAGTATTTGCCTCCAAAGCTATTATTCTAGCTTTGGGGGACTGTAATAGTATGAATTGTCACACGTTTAAGAGTATGATGATTAGTAGTGTGTTGGTGCTGTCATTGGCAGTGCTGCCAGGGGAAACGGTTGTTGCAAGCTCTAGTGTCCTCCTGTTGATGGCCCCAGCAATATGTTTTTTATAAATTAAGCACTGCAACAACCACTCAAACGTTCTCACCTTCTCAATATTCTACAAGCAACACACACATCACTCAAGGCCAACACAGCACCATATACTCTCACACAAAAAAGCAGCCCCTGACTCTAACCCATTCCACACCAACTCACTCAACTAGTTGGCCAAACCAACATTGCCAAGTGCCAGGCCAAAGAAAGAAGCTAATCTGCATCTCATACTTCGCTCAATAGAAACTGCATCCAAAAAGTTGGGACTTCTTCTGAAAACAACCGTTAGAATCGTGGAGTATTATATGGTCTGGTTGTGTTACCTTACCGTGTAATACACTCACAAAACTGTCTTGGGTCCAGTCAGGTTCATTTATAAAAACCTTTAACTTAGATGCCAAGATGAGCAATATCCACTGGAGTTTATGAATATATAGATTTTTTTAAAAATAAAACTCAGCTTTTTAGTGATGTTTTAGTCTAAATGCATAAGCAAGCATGGGTAACCATAAAGTTTAGAAACTTTTGAAAAGTTTGAAAGAGTTGTTTTCGGCTACTCCGGCCCAAGTAGAGTAACCAAATCCGACAGGTAGGACAGGAGGGCCCAATAAGGAGTATTTGGACAGTTACCTGGTTACCAAAACAGCCCAGTTCCACACTTTACATCATGAACACCATAGACTTCAATGTAGCGGGCCTGGTGCTGGTGATGCAGGATGCTAAATATTCTGAAAGATGCTCTAGGTGCTCTGTGGTTGGCAGGGGTGCACTAGCGGTTGTTCTTTGGGACACGGATAAGGTGGGGTGACTTTGGTCACCAGGAGCAGTGTCCCTTGAAGTCCTCTATGAGCCAGTAGTAGGCCAGCTGGGTCCAGCGGTATTTTTTGGTGAAGGCTGGTGTTCATCTTTGCCGACCAATCTGAACTCAGATGACACGCCTGGGTTTCCACACTCAGCTGCAACTTTTGGCCGTTAAGGATCAGTCTCTTGGGATCTTCCCTTGGCGGTTACCAGTGATTCACAGAATGTGGTGTTAGATGGGGACCCGGAGGGTCGGCCGAGTACAGGGGGAGAGGCCTCCGGTGAGGGCCGTCTCCGGCGATCGTACAGACAAGTAACTTCCCCCCCCACAAATGGACACCACACAAGGATGAGATCTACACACTTTCTATAAGGTTCTCGAGGCAAGGTTATCAACGATACAGTGGGGTCAGGACACGAGGATCCTCCCAATTCTAGTCTCTGTAGGGAAAGGGGTAGCGGGACAGTCTTGGTACCGGTCTGGTACAGAGGTGGCAAGAAGGAGCTCACAATCCTCGAGCTTAGGGGTCTGCAAGGTCGGGCCGCGGCAGCGCCAGCAGGCTAGGATGATAGTTCTCGGCAAGGAGGGCCGCGGCAGCGCCAGCAGGCTAGGATGATAGTTCTCGGCAAGGAGGGCCGCGGCAGCGCCAGCAGGCTAGGATGATAGTTCTCGGCAAGGAGGGCCGCGGCAGCGCCAGCAGGCTAGGATGATAGTTCTCGGCAAGGAGGGCCGCGGCAGCGCCAGCAGGCTAGGATGATTGCTTTACAACGAGGAGGGCCGTGGCAGCGCCAGCAGGCTAAGGCGATAGTTCACAAGGATGGGGCGCGGCAGCGCCAGCAGGCCAAGACGAAGGTGCACGTTGTAGAAGGCCGCGGCAGCGCCAGCAGGCTTCAGAGATGGGTTCACAAGGCAGGGCTGCGGCAGCGCCAGCAGTCCGTCAAGGATGAGTTCTTCTCGGTGTCTCTCGACTCCAGGATACAACTGCCTTCCTGCTCTGGAGCTGCCCCAGTTATAGGTCTGGTCTCCTTTGATGTCCGGACCCTCGCGCTTGGAGGTCGGGAGGTCCGGGATGAGGGAGTCCAGACACCCAGCAGGGGGGTGGAGCCAGCGCCCGGGGAGGCCGGGGGCGATCGACACCTGGCGGGGGAGAGCCATCGACACTCCTTCTCCCATTGACCTGCCAAGTGGTCTCTTCACCTCCTGGGTGGATGGTGGTGCCTCGATGTCGGGGCCTGGCCAGGCCCAGGGTTGGGGTCGAGCCGAGGCCACGCGGCCTCGTGATGCAGTGTCCAAAGATGGCGGCTGGGCCGGGGCAATGGTGCTGACGGGGGCCCGGGCCAGCCGATACTGGGGTGTTCGGGAGCTGGAGTCCCGTTGGGGACGGGTTGCGGGTTGCCCTGGTGGGTTGCCGGGATCGTTCTTTCTGGGGATATAGGGAGAGCCGGTGTCCAGGCCCTATCATGCGGGGAGGAAGCGGGCCTTCCACGAGGCCTGTCCAACATGCGTCCCCCCCAGCTGAAGGCAGGGAGAGTCACCCATCCTCTTGGGTACTCTCCTCGCCGAGGCGGAAAAAGCGTGACAGGCCGTCCGCGTTGGCGTGGTCCTGGCCAGGACGATGCTCCACAGTGAAGTCCATCCCCTGCAAGGAGATGGACCATCGCAACAGTTTTGGGTTCTCCCCCCGCATTTGCATCAGCCATTGCAGGGGTCGGTGGTCTGTCTGTACCCGGAAATGGGTACCGAAGAGGTAGGGCCGGAGTTTCTTGAGGGCCCATACCACGGCGAAGGCCTCGCGCTCGATGGTGCTCCAGCGCTGTTCTCGGGCCAGCAGGCGTCGGCTGATGAAGGCCACTGGCTGATCGACTCCCTCGGCGCTGAGTTGAGAGAGGACTGCCCCAACGCCGTGATCTGAGGCGTCCGTCTGTACTATGAACTCCCGGCTGTAGTCGGGGGCCCGGAGTACGGGGCGGTGCACATGGCGGTCTTCAACTTCTCGAAGGCCGCTTGACAGTCTGGAGTCCAGTGGATTGTTTTGGGGTTTTTCTTGGATGTGAGTTCTGTGAGGGGCCCCACAATGCTGCCATAGTCCCTCACAAACCGCCAGTAGTACCCAGTGAGCCCCAGGAAGGCCCGGACTTCGGTTTGGGTAGTAGGGGGTTGCCAGGCCTGGATGGCAGCGATCTTGAGCTGAAGGGGGGCCACCAGACCGCTCCCCACTTGGTGTCCGAGGTAGGTCACGGACCCCTGGCCGATCTGGCATTTGCTGGCTTTGACGGTGAGGCCGGCCTGCTGGAGGGCGTGCAGGACTTCTCGGAGGTGGTGGAGGTGGTCTGCCCAGTGGTGACTGTACACAGCAATATCGTCCAGGTAGGCGGCGCTGAATTCTTCGAGGCCCGCCAGTACCTGGTTCACAAGTTGTTGGAAGGTAGCTGGAGCGTTTTTCATGCCGAATGGCATCACCTTGAAGTGGTAGTGGCCATCTGGGGTAGAGAAGGCGGATCGTTCTTGGGCCCCGGGGGTGAGGCCGATTTGCCAGTAGCCCGCTGTTAGATCGAAGATGCTCAGGTAGCGGGCGGCCCCCATGCGGTCAACTAGCTCATCCGCCCGGGGGATAGGGTGAACGTCGGTTCTGGTAACGGCGTTCAGGCCCCGATAGTCCACACAGAACCGGAGCTCGGGGGCAACGCCCGGGGCGGCAGCCTTGGGGACCAGTACGACTGGGCTGGCCCAGGGGCTGTCAGATGGCTCGATCACTCCCAGAGCCAGCATTTTGGTGACTTCGTTCTGGATGCAGGCGCGCACCCGATCTGGCACCCTGTACGCCCTGTGTCGAATAGGTGGACTATCCCCGGTGTCCACATCGTGAAGGCACCAGGGGGTGACCCCGGGGGTGAGGGAGAACAGGTTTGCAAATTGTAGCAGGAGAGCTCGACAGTCTTGGCGTTGCTCTGGGGACAAAGCATCGGAGAGTCTGACCCCTTCCACTGAGCCATCCTGTTCACGGGTCCTCAGTAGGTCAGGGAGGGGCTCGGAGTCTTCCTCCGCCCCACTATCGGTAGCCATCAGGAGGCTGAGTTCCGAGCGTACGAAGTGGGGTTTGAGTCTGTTGGCGTGGAGGACCCGTAGGGGGTTCCGGGAGGACTCCATGTCAATTAGGTAGGTGACGGGACCCTTGCGCTCTATCACCTTGAAGGGTCCTGTCCATTTGTCCTGTAGGGCACAGGGTTCGACCGGGGACATCACCCAGACTTGTTGTCCCGGCTCGAACTCGATGGAGGAGGCATGCTGATCATACCATTTCTTCATGTCCTCCTGGCTGGCTTCAAGGTTGGCTTTGGCGAGCTCCCTGAATCGCCGGGTCTGGTTGCAAAGGGTCAGGAGGTACTAATATATATCTGGAGGAGACCTCTGGGGGGCCATCTCCCATCCTTCCTTGACCAGGCTGAGGGGACCCCGGACGGGGTGTCCGTACAGGAGCTCAAATGGGCTGAAGCCTAGGGATTTCTGGGGGACTTCTCGATAGGCGAACAGGAGGCACGGGAGCAGCACGTCCCATTGGCGACGTAGGGGTTCTTCTAGGCCCATGATCATTCCCTTGAGAGTGCGGTTAAACCGCTCGACCAGTCCATTTTCTTGCGGGTGATAGGGGGTCGTGAATTTGTAGGTGACCCCGCACTGTTGCCAGAGAGACCTCATGTACTTCGAGATAAAGTTTGTGCCCCTGTCGCTGACGACTTCCCGGGGGAAGCCCACCCGAGAGAAGATCCCCATCAGGGCTCGGCCTACCACGGGCGCTGTCACAGTCCGAAGAGGGATGGCCTCGGGATAGCGGGTGGCGTGGTCCACCAGGACCAGGATGAACCGGTGCCCTTGTGCCGTTCGGGGGTCCAGGGGCCCCACAATGTCCATTCCCACCCGTTCGAACGGGGTGGTGACGACGGGAAAGGGTTGCAAGGGTGCTTTGGTCTTTCGGCCGCTCTTCCCGCTGGCCTGGCAGGTGGGGCAGGTTCGGCAGTGGTTGGAGACATCATTTCGCATTTTGGGCCAGTAGAAGTGGGTCACCAGGCGGCTGTACGTTTTGTCTTGCCCCAGGTGTCCGGCGAGAGGCACATCGTGTGCCAAGTTCAAGAGGAAGTCTCTGAAGCGGAGGGGTACCACCAGCACCCGACTGGCCCCCAGCTCAGCAATCCTTTGCTCACTGTAGAGCAGGTCATTGTCCCAATAAATCCAGTGGGCCCCCGAGGTGTCTCCTGCGCTCTGGGCGAGGGCTTGCTGCCGGAGTCCCTCGAGGGAGGGACATGTCCTCTGCTCTTGTCGGAATTGTTCCTGGGTGGGGCCATCCTCTTGACGCCACTGGGCCAGTTCGGGAAGGTCCCGGAGCCGATCGAGCCCTTCTTCGTTTTGCTCTGGAGGACTGGCTTCTAGGGGGGCTCCCGCTGGGACGATCGGGGGAGGAGGCTCTGGCCATTCGGGTTCTTCGGGACTGGGGATGGCGCGGGCGGCCATGGACCGGGTCGTTACGCAGGCCCATTCAGGGAGGCCCAACATCCCCAGGTGCTCTCTTCTTTCGACAGCTGCCCAGGGGGAACTTTCGAGGTCGTTCCCCAGGAGGCAGTCCACGGGTGCATCATCGCGGACAGTTACTTTCAGCATTCCGGACACTCCTCCCCACTCGAAGGGGACGCAGGCCATCCGACACAGGCTTTCTGAGTTGTCGGCCGACCGTACGGGGCAAAGGATGTTTGGCAAGATCTGGTCCGGGGTCACCAGATGACAGCGGACTGCGGTCACACTGGCCCCGGTGTCGCGGAGGGCTTCAGCCCGGCGCCCATTAATGTTGACCCACTGGCTGTATTTCTGCGTGTTGGCGGGCAGGGGGGCCCGCGGGATCATGTCTCTCTCCCCTAGGCAGACCAGGGACATGGCGGCTGGTTCCCACTCGGGCTGGTCGGGCTCGTACTCCTCAGGGTCTTCTGAGGTTTGCTCTTCCCCCAGGGCGGCGGCAGCGACCTGGCGGGGCATAGGGTTCTGGTTCTTCGGGCAGTTGGGATCATTGGCGTAGTGGCCGGGTCGCTGGCATCGGTGGCAAGTAACGTTGGCCCGGAAACCTGGACGCATCGGGAGGTTTCCCCTGCCGGCCGGGGGCGGGCGTTGCTGGCGGGAGCCACCGGGACGGCGTCTCTGCCCCGACCCTGGCCTCCTCCTCCCCCTCGGGGGCGATGTGGTCCTTGGGCGGCTCTGTTCTGTTCGCTGGGCCCGTTTCGGGCAACTCGGGTGCTTTCCCATCGGTCAGCTTCGGCGGCGAGTTGCCGAGGTTCAGTCAGTTTACTGTCGAGGAGGTGCTGCCTGAGCTCGACGAAGCAGTTGTTAGAAAGGTGCTCCCACACAATAAGGTCGAAGAGTTGCTCGTAAGTGGTCACTTTGCTGCCCTTGATCCACCCCTCGAAGGCTCGGCTAAAGAAGTTCACGTACTCCACCCAGGTTGTACCCGGGATCCGCTTGCAGTCGCGGAACCGCTGGCGGTACATCTCGGGCGTGAGTCCGTATCGAGTGAGGAGGGCGGCTTTCATGTGGTCGTAGGAGGTCATCTGATGGTCCGGGAGTTGCAGCAGGGCGTCTCCCCCTTCGTTGACAAACCTCCCCCATAATCCGGCTCCCCAGTCGCTCCGGGGAATCCGGTGGGAGGTCATGGCTACCTCGTAGGCTTTGAACCATTGCTGGATATCATCGTTCCGGTAATACTCTCTGACGACATCCTTGGGGATGTGGACCTTGGGGTCTGTAGTGGCAGGAGTGTTCGGGCGCTCGGGGACCCCGAGATCTTTGTTCTGTTTCCGAATCTCTAGTTCTTTTAGGTTGCGCTCATGTTCGTAGGCTAGCTTTTTCTCTTCTAACTCTCTCTGTCTTTGTTTTTCTTCTCGCTCCTCTCGGAGCCGCAAGTGTTCCAACGTTATTTTTTGTTCCGCCAATTTGAGTTCTCCATCTAAACGAAGTCGAGCCAGTTCCAATTCATGGAGCCTGCTTTTTTCCCGTTCTCGGACCTCCTCTGGGGAGAGACCCGATCTTCTTTCTACCGTCGGTGTGGTGCTTGTTTCAGGTGCCTCGAGGCTTTGGTTTTGGGGTACGGCCGTACCCGTCTCCGCCCAAAATTCCAGGGCGTTTTTGAAGTCCTCTTTCGTGCTCAGTCCTGTGGTGGCAATGCCTAGTTCTATGCAGAATTGTTTTAGTTCTCTGTGGTTGTATTCTTCCAGTTTTTCCATCTGGAATTTTTCCGTGGTTCCGCTCTCTTTTGTGGACATTGTGGTTGTGTCGTGGGGTGAGTTACTCTCTGTACGATTATGCATTGGCTCGGATCGCGCCGCTGGCCACCAATGTTAGATGGGGACCCGGAGGGTCGGCCGAGTACAGGGGGAGAGGCCTCCGGTGAGGGCCGTCTCCGGCGATCGTACAGACAAGTAACTTCTAGGTATGAGCGGATTTTGCGGATTGGCAATCCGCGAATTTGCGGATTTGCGGATTTGCGGATTGCCAAAATCCGCGAATCCGCGCGGATTTTTTTTTTATGTTCGCACGGGTTTCTGCAAATTCGCACGCGTTTTGTACAATTTTGCAAATTGCGAAATTGTACAAAACGAGTGCGAACTTGCAGCAACCCGTGCGAACACAAAGAGAAAGAAGCTCCTGGTCACAGGAACAGCACGGGGATTGCGCTCATGAAAGTCAAGGATGCAAAGGCCTCTACCCAGCATCACAGCTGATTTTCCACGGTAGATTTGGGAAGAGGCACACCTGTCCAGCCTCGAAGACGCTCATGATTGTTTTTGGGCTAATGAATGAGTCACTGATTTTGAGCATCAACTAGTTCGAGCGACCATGCAAAGGCCGCCCTCTACCCAGCATCACAGCTGATTTTCCACGGTAGATTTGGGAAGAGGCACACCTGTCCAGCCTCGAAGACGCTCATGATTTTTTTTTGGGCTAATGAATGAGTCACTGAATTTGAGCATCAACTAGTTCGAGTGACCATGTGTGTGTTACTTACTATGCAATCGCCCTGAAGGGCGCAGGGGTCCCTTGAGTGACCTGGCTGTGCTGGCTGTAACTATTTTACAATGGCGCCAGCAAGCTGCCAGCGCCGTTGTAAAATAGTTACAAAGTTAGCTTGCACAGGAAGCACTTAGATAAAATAAAGCAGCACCTGCTTCGTTTTATCTAGTGGTTCCTGTGCAAGCTAACTTTGTAACTATTTTACAACGGCGCTGGCAGCTTGCTGGCGCCATTGTAAAGTAGTTACATGAGTGTGGGTTCACCTTTTGAACCCGTTACGTTCGCGGATTTTTTTTGCGGATTTTGCGGGAAATCCGCAAAATTCGCGGATTGCGGATTTCCCGAAAATCCGCAAAATCCGCGAGCGTAACGGATTTCACGCTCATGCTTAGTAACTTCCCCCCCCCACAAATGGACACCACACAAGGATGAGATCTACACACTTTATATAAGGTTCTCGAGGCAAGGTTATCAACGATACAGTGGGGTCAGGACACGAGGATCCTCCCGATTCTAGCCTCTGTAGGGAAAGGGGTAGCGGGACAGTCTTGGTACCGGTCTGGTACAGGGGTGGCAAGAAGGAGCTCACAATCCTCGAGCTTAGGGGTCTGCAAGGTCGGGTCGCGGCAGCGCCAGCAGGCTAGGATGATAGTTCTCGGCAAGGAGGGCCGCGGCAGCGCCAGCAGGCTAGGATGATAGTTCTCGGCAAGGAGGGCCGCGGCAGCGCCAGCAGGCTAGGATGATAGTTCTCGGCAAGGAGGGCCGCGGCAGCGCCAGCAGGCTAGGATGATTGCTTTACAACGAGGAGGGCCGCGGCAGCGCCAGCAGGCTAAGGCGATGGTTCACAAGGATGGGCCGCGGCAGCGCCAGCAGGCCAGGACGAAGGTGCACGTTGCAGAAGGCCGCGGCAGTGCCAGCATGCTTCAGAGATGGGTTCACAAGGCAGGGCTGCGGCAGCGCCAGCAGTCCGTCAAGGATGAGTTCTTCTCGGTGTCTCTCGACTCCAGGATACAACTGCCTTCCTGCTCTGGAGCTGCCCCAGTTATAGGTCTGGTCTCCTTTGATGTCCGGACCCTCGCGCTTGGAGGTCGGGAGGTCCGGGATGAGGGAGTCCAGACACCCAGCAGGGGGGTGGAGCCAGCGCCCGGGGAGGCCGGGGGCGATCGACACCTGGCGGGGGAGAGCCATCGACACTCCTTCTCCCATTGACCTGCCAAGTGGTCTCTTCACCTCCTGGGTGGATGGTGGTGCCTCGATGTCGGGCCTGGCCAGGCCCAGGGTTGGGGTCGAGCCGAGGCCACGCGGCCTCGTGATGCAGTGTCCAAAGATGGCGGCTGGGCCAGGGCAATGGTGCTGACGGGGGCCCGGGCCAGCCGATACTGGGGTGTTCGGGAGCTGGAGTCCCGTTGGGGACGGGTTGCGGGTTGCCCTGGCGGGTTGCCGGGATCGTTCTTTCTGGGGATACAGGGAGAGCCGGTGTCCAGGCCCTATCATGAGGGGAGGGAGCAGGCCTTCCACGAGGCCTGTCCAACATGTGGTTACTGACTTGCCAGCGTGGATTCTTCAACTTTGACAGCCCTGGTGCTGGTTCCAGCGGGTCACCCAATAGGAGCCACAGGCAAGGTCCTGTCTTTGCTAGCCCAAGGTGCTGTAGGTACAGTCCAGCGGTCGGTGCAGCCTCTCTTGCCAGGTCCAGGGGTCAGCAGGGCAGTCCTTCTTCGGTCCTTTGTCCAGTTCTGTCATGATCTGAGGTTCAGTGTTTCAGGGGTGCCATATTTATGCCCAGGAAGTGCCCTGGGGGATGATGCAGTCACTGGCCAATGGGCTACCAGAATCCCTCTTGCCCTTTAATGATTTCTGACTATATGTGTAATCTAGCAAACTCAGAGTACACTATTCTGCCTACTCTCAAGATGTCTGAGCCTTTCCTTGGATGTTAGGAGCCTGGTAGCCCACCCTCGAGGTGTGGCTGCCTGTGGGCTACATGCCCATGGGAAAACTGGTTTGGCCACTATTTTCCCCTTTCTGTTCCCACTGCCAGCTTGTCTACCTGGACAAAGAGGTAGCCGTACATGAGTGGGATTGCCATTTGTCCACCAAATGTGGCTTCATCTTTGAAGCTTACCTTTTGGGACAAAACTCTGTGTGGCTTCCTGCAAGAGGGAGATAACACCTCCCTCTGTATCAGGCTTGTATTGTTCCCAAGCCTCAGAGTCATTCACACTACTCCCCAGGGAGCCAGAAGGCTGTCTGGTGGCCAGCAACTGTGCGAAGTTAATGGGCAAACTAGGCAACAGAGTGGAAACTTTCTAAGAGTTGCCTTTCCTTAAAACTGATGTGAAATCCGACTTGGGAATCAAGTTAGGTTTAATGCCACGATTAATTTGATGAAGGAAACCCACGGTGACAGTGCGCTCTACAAGCACTCCTTAACATAACATAACATAACATAACATAACATAACATAACGTGAAGTCCTATTTTAGTAGTCCCACTCAGACGTTAGCTGGACTGAGAGGTCAGCCGGTAGCTCTGCTAGCCAATGGGGTTACTAACTTTTCCACAGCAAAAATAATTTAGAAGTTTTGCTGTTAGGACATATAAAAAATATATGTCCTACTTAATAATGAAGGCTCCATGTTTTCTGCTTTTATGGATTTTTACAGATAAATACAGACAGAAAAAAATTAACTGTTTTCTGTCTGCATTTATTTTTAAAAGTGGATAAATACAGAAAATCGTGCTGTTTTTAAGTTACTCTCTATGATGTCTTTCATGAATTATAGCCTAAACGCTGAGGAGTAAGACCACATTGGAAATTAAAAAACAGGAGGAAATTTCTATAAATAACGACATCTGTCAATATACATTTGTGGTATAGTGCTAGTATTTACCAGTGGATGTGTTGTTATGTAATATTTGGTAGTTTAATTAGCTAAAATACGACAGACATCAAAGTATGTGTGCGCGTCTATCTGTTAAATAAATGTGGAAATGTACAGTTTTACAACTTCATTTATACGCAAAACACAAAATAAATATGGATAAATACAGATAAAATGAGCAAAAGATAAGTATGGATAAATAGAGATGGAAATGTTTAAAAAAATACCATAAAACCGGGAGTCCTATTAATAATATACAGCTCCCAGTCTTAGGGATTCATAGACCTTCCTTAGGGGAGATATATATATATATATATATATATATATATATATATATATATATATATATATATATATATATATATATATATATATATATATATATATATATATCAATCACAACGAGGTGCCTGTCATGGAAAGAGACCCACAGACCAGGTGAGTATTCGCCAAATTCTTTATTTGAAGCAACAGCAAGAGAAAATGCACAGCGGCAGCAAATGTCCAGCCGACGCGTTTCGTGCTCGCGCACTTCTTCAAAGGCTGTGGCTTGCTGTGGCAGTGAGAAGGCATTTTCCAAACACCACATAAGTAGCGATGAAGTCTCGCCCAGGTGGGCGTGGCCGCCCCGCGGCCTGATGGTAGCTGTAGTGCTGGTGTTTCTTTTGTAAGCTGCCTCATTCCTGCAACAGTTCTGCTTTTACCCCAGTGGGTTTGCGCCTCCAAGCAACTCTGTCACTGTTGTCTGTGACCTTCAAACAAAAGGCTCTGATCTCCATATTCGGGGGCCATATGACTCCTCCAAATGGCGGGCTGCACGCAACCCCAGGGTCCTTTCCGCGGCTCAGGCAAGCCGCCAAACATCAATCACAACGAGGTGCCTGTCATGGAAAGAGACCCACAGACCAGGTGAGTATTCGCCAAATTCTTTATTTGAAGCAACAGCAAGAGAAAATGCACAGCGGCAGCAAATGTCCAGCCGACGCGTTTCGTGCTCGCGCACTTCTTCAAAGGCTGTGGCTTGCTGTGGCAGTGAGAAGGCATTTTCCAAACACCACATAAGTAGCGATGAAGTCTCGCCCAGGTGGGCGTGGCCGCCCCGCGGCCTGATGGTAGCTGTAGTGCTGGTGTTTCTTTTGTAAGCTGCCTCATTCCTGCAACAGTTCTGCTTTTACCCCAGTGGGTTTGCGCCTCCAAGCAACTCTGTCACTGTTGTCTGTGACCTTCAAACAAAAGGCTCTGATCTCCATATTCGGGGGCCATATGACTCCTCCAAATGGCGGGCTGCACGCAACCCCAGGGTCCTTTCCGCGGCTCAGGCAAGCCGCCAAACATCAATCACAACGAGGTGCCTGTCATGGAAAGAGACCCACAGACCAGGTGAGTATTCGCCAAATTCTTTATTTGAAGCAACAGCAAGAGAAAATGCACAGCGGCAGCAAATGTCCAGCCGACGCGTTTCGTGCTCGCGCACTTCTTCAAAGGCTGTGGCTTGCTGTGGCAGTGAGAAGGCATTTTCCAAACACCACATAAGTAGCGATGAAGTCTCGCCCAGGTGGGCGTGGCCGCCCCGCGGCCTGATGGTAGCTGTAGTGCTGGTGTTTCTTTTGTAAGCTGCCTCATTCCTGCAACAGTTCTGCTTTTACCCCAGTGGGTTTGCGCCTCCAAGCAACTCTGTCACTGTTGTCTGTGACCTTCAAACAAAAGGCTCTGATCTCCATATTCGGGGGCCATATGACTCCTCCAAATGGCGGGCTGCACGCAACCCCAGGGTCCTTTCCGCGGCTCAGGCAAGCCGCCAAACATCAATCACAACGAGGTGCCTGTCATGGAAAGAGACCCACAGACCAGGTGAGTATTCGCCAAATTCTTTATTTGAAGCAACAGCAAGAGAAAATGCACAGCGGCAGCAAATGTCCAGCCGACGCGTTTCGTGCTCGCGCACTTCTTCAAAGGCTGTGGCTTGCTGTGGCAGTGAGAAGGCATTTTCCAAACACCACATAAGTAGCGATGAAGTCTCGCCCAGGTGGGCGTGGCCGCCCCGCGGCCTGATGGTAGCTGTAGTGCTGGTGTTTCTTTTGTAAGCTGCCTCATTCCTGCAACAGTTCTGCTTTTACCCCAGTGGGTTTGCGCCTCCAAGCAACTCTGTCACTGTTGTCTGTGACCTTCAAACAAAAGGCTCTGATCTCCATATTCGGGGGCCATATGACTCCTCCAAATGGCGGGCTGCACGCAACCCCAGGGTCCTTTCCGCGGCTCAGGCAAGCCGCCAAACATCAATCACAACGAGGTGCCTGTCATGGAAAGAGACCCACAGACCAGGTGAGTATTCGCCAAATTCTTTATTTGAAGCAACAGCAAGAGAAAATGCACAGCGGCAGCAAATGTCCAGCCGACGCGTTTCGTGCTCGCGCACTTCTTCAAAGGCTGTGGCTTGCTGTGGCAGTGAGAAGGCATTTTCCAAACACCACATAAGTAGCGATGAAGTCTCGCCCAGGTGGGCGTGGCCGCCCCGCGGCCTGATGGTAGCTGTAGTGCTGGTGTTTCTTTTGTAAGCTGCCTCATTCCTGCAACAGTTCTGCTTTTACCCCAGTGGGTTTGCGCCTCCAAGCAACTCTGTCACTGTTGTCTGTGACCTTCAAACAAAAGGCTCTGATCTCCATATTCGGGGGCCATATGACTCCTCCAAATGGCGGGCTGCACGCAACCCCAGGGTCCTTTCCGCGGCTCAGGCAAGCCGCCAAACATCAATCACAACGAGGTGCCTGTCATGGAAAGAGACCCACAGACCAGGTGAGTATTCGCCAAATTCTTTATTTGAAGCAACAGCAAGAGAAAATGCACAGCGGCAGCAAATGTCCAGCCGACGCGTTTCGTGCTCGCGCACTTCTTCAAAGGCTGTGGCTTGCTGTGGCAGTGAGAAGGCATTTTCCAAACACCACATAAGTAGCGATGAAGTCTCGCCCAGGTGGGCGTGGCCGCCCCGCGGCCTGATGGTAGCTGTAGTGCTGGTGTTTCTTTTGTAAGCTGCCTCATTCCTGCAACAGTTCTGCTTTTACCCCAGTGGGTTTGCGCCTCCAAGCAACTCTGTCACTGTTGTCTGTGACCTTCAAACAAAAGGCTCTGATCTCCATATTCGGGGGCCATATGACTCCTCCAAATGGCGGGCTGCACGCAACCCCAGGGTCCTTTCCGCGGCTCAGGCAAGCCGCCAAACATCAATCACAACGAGGTGCCTGTCATGGAAAGAGACCCACAGACCAGGTGAGTATTCGCCAAATTCTTTATTTGAAGCAACAGCAAGAGAAAATGCACAGCGGCAGCAAATGTCCAGCCGACGCGTTTCGTGCTCGCGCACTTCTTCAAAGGCTGTGGCTTGCTGTGGCAGTGAGAAGGCATTTTCCAAACACCACATAAGTAGCGATGAAGTCTCGCCCAGGTGGGCGTGGCCGCCCCGCGGCCTGATGGTAGCTGTAGTGCTGGTGTTTCTTTTGTAAGCTGCCTCATTCCTGCAACAGTTCTGCTTTTACCCCAGTGGGTTTGCGCCTCCAAGCAACTCTGTCACTGTTGTCTGTGACCTTCAAACAAAAGGCTCTGATCTCCATATTCGGGGGCCATATGACTCCTCCAAATGGCGGGCTGCACGCAACCCCAGGGTCCTTTCCGCGGCTCAGGCAAGCCGCCAAACATCAATCACAACGAGGTGCCTGTCATGGAAAGAGACCCACAGACCAGGTGAGTATTCGCCAAATTCTTTATTTGAAGCAACAGCAAGAGAAAATGCACAGCGGCAGCAAATGTCCAGCCGACGCGTTTCGTGCTCGCGCACTTCTTCAAAGGCTGTGGCTTGCTGTGGCAGTGAGAAGGCATTTTCCAAACACCACATAAGTAGCGATGAAGTCTCGCCCAGGTGGGCGTGGCCGCCCCGCGGCCTGATGGTAGCTGTAGTGCTGGTGTTTCTTTTGTAAGCTGCCTCATTCCTGCAACAGTTCTGCTTTTACCCCAGTGGGTTTGCGCCTCCAAGCAACTCTGTCACTGTTGTCTGTGACCTTCAAACAGCCGCGGAAAGGACCCTGGGGTTGCGTGCAGCCCGCCATTTGGAGGAGTCATATGGCCCCCGAATATGGAGATCAGAGCCTTTTGTTTGAAGGTCACAGACAACAGTGACAGAGTTGCTTGGAGGCGCAAACCCACTGGGGTAAAAGCAGAACTGTTGCAGGAATGAGGCAGCTTACAAAAGAAACACCAGCACTACAGCTACCATCAGGCCGCGGGGCGGCCACGCCCACCTGGGCGAGACTTCATCGCTACTTATGTGGTGTTTGGAAAATGCCTTCTCACTGCCACAGCAAGCCACAGCCTTTGAAGAAGTGCGCGAGCACGAAACGCGTCGGCTGGACATTTGCTGCCGCTGTGCATTTTCTCTTGCTGTTGCTTCAAATAAAGAATTTGGCGAATACTCACCTGGTCTGTGGGTCTCTTTCCATGACAGGCACCTCGTTGTGATTGATGTTTGGCGGCTTGCCTGAGCCGCGGAAAGGACCCTGGGGTTGCGTGCAGCCCGCCATTTGGAGGAGTCATATGGCCCCCGAATATGGAGATCAGAGCCTTTTGTTTGAAGGTCACAGACAACAGTGACAGAGTTGCTTGGAGGCGCAAACCCACTGGGGTAAAAGCAGAACTGTTGCAGGAATGAGGCAGCTTACAAAAGAAACACCAGCACTACAGCTACCATCAGGCCGCGGGGCGGCCACGCCCACCTGGGCGAGACTTCATCGCTACTTATGTGGTGTTTGGAAAATGCCTTCTCACTGCCACAGCAAGCCACAGCCTTTGAAGAAGTGCGCGAGCACGAAACGCGTCGGCTGGACATTTGCTGCCGCTGTGCATTTTCTCTTGCTGTTGCTTCAAATAAAGAATTTGGCGAATACTCACCTGGTCTGTGGGTCTCTTTCCATGACAGGCACCTCGTTGTGATTGATGTTTGGCGGCTTGCCTGAGCCGCGGAAAGGACCCTGGGGTTGCGTGCAGCCCGCCATTTGGAGGAGTCATATGGCCCCCGAATATGGAGATCAGAGCCTTTTGTTTGAAGGTCACAGACAACAGTGACAGAGTTGCTTGGAGGCGCAAACCCACTGGGGTAAAAGCAGAACTGTTGCAGGAATGAGGCAGCTTACAAAAGAAACACCAGCACTACAGCTACCATCAGGCCGCGGGGCGGCCACGCCCACCTGGGCGAGACTTCATCGCTACTTATGTGGTGTTTGGAAAATGCCTTCTCACTGCCACAGCAAGCCACAGCCTTTGAAGAAGTGCGCGAGCACGAAACGCGTCGGCTGGACATTTGCTGCCGCTGTGCATTTTCTCTTGCTGTTGCTTCAAATAAAGAATTTGGCGAATACTCACCTGGTCTGTGGGTCTCTTTCCATGACAGGCACCTCGTTGTGATTGATGTTTGGCGGCTTGCCTGAGCCGCGGAAAGGACCCTGGGGTTGCGTGCAGCCCGCCATTTGGAGGAGTCATATGGCCCCCGAATATGGAGATCAGAGCCTTTTGTTTGAAGGTCACAGACAACAGTGACAGAGTTGCTTGGAGGCGCAAACCCACTGGGGTAAAAGCAGAACTGTTGCAGGAATGAGGCAGCTTACAAAAGAAACACCAGCACTACAGCTACCATCAGGCCGCGGGGCGGCCACGCCCACCTGGGCGAGACTTCATCGCTACTTATGTGGTGTTTGGAAAATGCCTTCTCACTGCCACAGCAAGCCACAGCCTTTGAAGAAGTGCGCGAGCACGAAACGCGTCGGCTGGACATTTGCTGCCGCTGTGCATTTTCTCTTGCTGTTGCTTCAAATAAAGAATTTGGCGAATACTCACCTGGTCTGTGGGTCTCTTTCCATGACAGGCACCTCGTTGTGATTGATGTTTGGCGGCTTGCCTGAGCCGCGGAAAGGACCCTGGGGTTGCGTGCAGCCCGCCATTTGGAGGAGTCATATGGCCCCCGAATATGGAGATCAGAGCCTTTTGTTTGAAGGTCACAGACAACAGTGACAGAGTTGCTTGGAGGCGCAAACCCACTGGGGTAAAAGCAGAACTGTTGCAGGAATGAGGCAGCTTACAAAAGAAACACCAGCACTACAGCTACCATCAGGCCGCGGGGCGGCCACGCCCACCTGGGCGAGACTTCATCGCTACTTATGTGGTGTTTGGAAAATGCCTTCTCACTGCCACAGCAAGCCACAGCCTTTGAAGAAGTGCGCGAGCACGAAACGCGTCGGCTGGACATTTGCTGCCGCTGTGCATTTTCTCTTGCTGTTGCTTCAAATAAAGAATTTGGCGAATACTCACCTGGTCTGTGGGTCTCTTTCCATGACAGGCACCTCGTTGTGATTGATGTTTGGCGGCTTGCCTGAGCCGCGGAAAGGACCCTGGGGTTGCGTGCAGCCCGCCATTTGGAGGAGTCATATGGCCCCCGAATATGGAGATCAGAGCCTTTTGTTTGAAGGTCACAGACAACAGTGACAGAGTTGCTTGGAGGCGCAAACCCACTGGGGTAAAAGCAGAACTGTTGCAGGAATGAGGCAGCTTACAAAAGAAACACCAGCACTACAGCTACCATCAGGCCGCGGGGCGGCCACGCCCACCTGGGCGAGACTTCATCGCTACTTATGTGGTGTTTGGAAAATGCCTTCTCACTGCCACAGCAAGCCACAGCCTTTGAAGAAGTGCGCGAGCACGAAACGCGTCGGCTGGACATTTGCTGCCGCTGTGCATTTTCTCTTGCTGTTGCTTCAAATAAAGAATTTGGCGAATACTCACCTGGTCTGTGGGTCTCTTTCCATGACAGGCACCTCGTTGTGATTGATATATATATATATATATATATTGTTGAAGGAGGTAGGGACTTTGCCATTGGTTTGAATAGCAAAGTCGAATTATCAGTGCTCTTCCAGGCTGCAGTGGTAGCCTGGGAGCCATTTGGTACTTTGACACACCCAGGTTGGCACAATCAGTGTTGCAGCTCTGGGGGAGGAGGGCACCCTGTCATACATGCCCTGGTTACACTTGGTGCTATGTACTAGATACTTATACATAAGTCAGCATATGCCACTTGGGGGGTAGCCAATCCAACATACAATTTGTAATGGGTTGGAACACAGCCGCTGAGGTGTGAATAGTAGGTCTCACTGCACTCTCAGATTGGGGGTGATCATGCAAAAATATGCATTTCCTTACAACAATGATGATAGCCTCCAGCAGAGTGCATGCTGAAACATTGTTCACACAACACAGCAAACAAATACTACAGCAGTTTAGCAACACATTATAGCTTCTTTAAAAATTACCATTTAAACACAACAGTGACAAAATACATTACAAGCAAACTGAATAAAAACGTGCCACCAGGCAATCACAAACATAATCAGCCTCCTATACCACACTCCTGAGAAATCTTCCCATTAGTACAGAAAGAGGTTTAGTCCCAGAGCACACTTAGGCAAAACTGTTGACTATCACCACCACGTTTCCTCATTCTCACTCCACAGGGTACTTCCCGCTACAACATAGCACACAGATCACACATCTGGGTACTCCCACATCACACCTCTGGGTACTGCCCCAGCTTAGCACACTGTGGACTAATTCCCCCATGCAACTTTTCACAACTGGGCACTACATTTCTGCAAATTAATATTCCATGGGATACTGGCCGATGCAATCTCTATCAGGGTACTGCTCTTTCTCCAGTTTGCACCAACACACAGAGAAGTGTATGACATTCTTATTTCGTGCAACAAGATATTACTCTTCCCCACATCTGTGACACTCTGACATTTACAACAGCACGTATCTACACAACAACAGACAGATGGATACTATACCCTCTTCCCCAAACTGCTAACTAGACTTCAATGGAATCAAAAGTAAATGTTCACACAATACTACAAAAGCAACCTTCGGGTGGATTATTTAAATTTCCCAATCTCTCTTGCATCACTAAGTATTCAGCACACCAAAACCCTAAAATAAACTGCAATTCCTAAAAAACCGAAGTCAACTTACATAGAAACTTATTAATCAATCAGATGCATTACAAATAATAAGTGTAAGGCACATGTCAATAAGCAAGACAATCAACCAAATCTTCCACAACCTATTGAACCTCACAGTTAGTGGGAAACAATGCACATTTCTTAACAAAAGTTCAAAGAGAAATACAAACTCCACAAGGGCCAAATAGCTTCGCTGATTAATTAACTGAATGTAGTATTTTAACAATGAAATTGGACTAATGCCAGGCAAGTGATGTTTTGATCTCCCATGAATTTAGGAGACAGTATACCCTTGAAGAGCATAGTCTCATTTTTGTCTCCAACGTTCTTGGAGATGGTTGAGGAAGGGACTCAAGATCTGGCTTTTTGACTGAAACCAGCAGCAAGCGCCTGGATACCCTCAAAGGGTGACAAGTTAGCACTTTATAAATTCGACTTGAGATTGACTTGAGCGAGTGAGATAGTCCCTCTTCTCTTTCTAAATTATACAGGAGGCCTTGGATAGTCTTTTTGTCAAAGTCTCCAGACCACTACCCATCAAACATCAGCTTACTACCATTATTCCTGATATCAAAGTCTATATAGCCAAAGTATCTACTCCGATTCCCAGGTTTAAATCCAAGACACTGATGAGCTCTCTTACAAGAAAGTTGTGCTACTGTGCCCCAAACTCCACGCCGTCTTCTTTCAGCACTGATTGAATAATGCTGGAGAGTAAAGCCCCCATTCACCTAGTGCTGCTCACTGACATAAGACCACTGTCCATTGCCTTCATAACAGTGCTAGCAGGAGCTGTGTCACTTCCTCTAGGCACACTGCCCAGGGGTCCATAAAATATGTAGAATGCCTTTAACCAGCACTCTTAAAAACCATGTCTTATCCTCCTCAAACTTGGTCAGGCCTCATGGGCTCACCGTGGTGTTTCCATGTCATGCGGCACACACCCCTCTGGCAATGCAGCTGACTGGTAAGTGGCATATGAGCTCAGCACAGTAGGGTGATGAGTATCCACTGTAGTAGGCTAATACCAACTGGTCAAACTGGTCCCTCTGCTGGTATGGACTAGCCTGTGCTCCAATCAACTTACTTAAGAAATCATACTGAACATTTACCACCACTACTCTCTATGTCACCTTCACCATTAATTGTACCTCTGCCTAAAGCTGCATAGATCATTTCAGAGTATTAATTACTGTAAAGGACATTTCTCAACATCTAAAGAGTACAGTCTACATAGCACTGCTCATATAACATTTGTCTCCATGGCATTGTCCTTAGGACTAAACACACGGACACATAACCTCTTTGTACAGCTGCCCTCAGCTGGCTCCTTGTCCTTCCCAGACCTTTCCCACCCTCCTTTTTGGGCTCCTTCTGGCCAGTAGCTTGAGCTGACACAATTGGCAGCATGTTTGGGGGTGGGTTGCCCCAAGCTACTTCTCCACGGTAACAGGGCCATCATTCTTTTAATGACAGGCCCCATCCCCTGCCAGCAATGGCTCCCAGCTGCCACCAGAGTCCTGGTGCATCTCCATGTATGTTCTTTTAATAACACATCATCAAAATGTTGAAGTTAGAAGGCAGGGTCTTCAGACATGATTTAGGAGCAATTCAGGTAGGAGGTAAGTTCTTTATTTCATGTTAAGCCCTTAAATTATAGCAACAGCAGTCGAAACTTTCATGACTCCATCCTTCATCCAACTCGCTATCGCCTAGCTTCTACTCCACACCAACATTCTATTACATCATTCACTCTCTGAATTAACTGAAAATATCAAATAAACATAAATGTATATACCTGGGGGGGAGGGTTGTGTGCATGCGTGTAATGTCAATCAATCAATCACGGAATTTGCAGCGCGCGCTACTCACCCATAGGGTCTTAAGGCGCTGGGGGGCGGGAGGTCCGCTATTGTTTGAAGAGCCAGGTCTTGAGCTGTTTCCTGAAGGAAAGATCGTTCCGGGTCAGTCGTAGGTGGGTGGGGAGGGAGTTCCATGTCTTGGCTGCCAGGTAGGAGAAGCATCTTCCTCCGGCGGTGGTCTTCGGATGCGTGGGCCAGTGGCGAGGGCGAGGCTGGTGGAGCGGAGCTGGCGGGTGGGCGTGTAGAATGTGAGGCGGTTGTTGAGGTATGTCGGTCCCATGTCGTAGAGAGCCTTGTGTGCGTGGGTGAGGAGTCTGAACGTGATCCTCTTGCTGATGGGGAGCCAGTGCAGGTCTCTCAGCTGGGGAGGGATGTGGCTGAAGCGGGGGTGTCCTGGATAAGTCGTGCTGAGGCGTTCTGTACGCGCTGGAGTCTATTCTGTAGTTTGGCTGTCGTTCCAGCATAGAGGGTGTTTCCGTAGTCCAGTCTGCTGGTGACGAGGGCTTGGGTGACCGTCTTCCTGGTGTCGGTGGGGATCAAATGGAAGATCTTTCGGAGCATGCGCAGGGTGTTGAAGCAGGATAACGTGACAATGCTGACTTATTTGGTCATCGTGAGGGAGGAGTCTAGGATGAAGCCCAGGTTGTGTGCATGGTTTGTTGGCTTGGGTGCGGAGCCCAGGGCAGGCGGCCAACAGGAGTCCTCCCAGGCGGAGGGGGATGTTCCCAGGATGAGGACTTCCGTCTTATCTGAGTTCAGATTCAGGCGGCTGTGCTTCATCCATTCCGCAACGTCTTTCATTCCTTTCTGGAGGTTGGCTTTGGTGGTTGCGGGGTCGTTGGTGAGGGAAAGGATCAGCTGGGTGTCGTCGGCGTAGGAGATGATGTTAAGGTTGTGTTGGCGTGCGATGGCTGCGAGGGGGCTCATGTAGACCTTGAAGAGGGTGGGGCTGAGCGAGGATCCTTGAGGTACGCCGCAGATGACTTCGGTGGCCGCCGACCGGAACGGGGAGGCGGACTCTCTGGGTTCTGCCGGCGAGGAACGAGATGATCCACTGTAAGGCCTTTCCTTGGATTCCGATGTTTCTGAGGCGCTATATTAGGGTGCGGTGGCATACGGTGTCGAAGGCTACCAAAAGGTCCAGGAGGATGAGGGCCGCTGTTTCCCCGTTGTCCAGCAGGGACCTGAGGTCGTCGGTGGCTGCGATGAGGGCGGTCTCGGTGCTGTGGTTTGCTCAGAAGCCGGACTGTGAGGGGTCGAGGGATCCGTTAGTCTCGAGGAAGGCGGAGAGTTGTTTGTTGACGGTCTTCTCAATCACTTTTGCCGGGAAGGGGAGGAGTGAGATGGGGTGGAAGTTCTTGAGGTCTGTGGGGTCCGCGGTGGGTTTCTTCAAGAGGGCGCTGAGCTGGGCGTGTTTCCAGCTCTCTGGGAAGGTGGCGAAAGAGCTGTTAATGATGTCCCGGAGCTGGGGTGCGATGATCGACTCGGCTTTGTTGAAGATGTGGTGTGGGCAGGGGTCGGTTGGGGAGCCGGAGTGGATGGTGTTCATTGTGTGGGTGGTATCTTCGGTGCTGACCGCCGTCCAGTTGCGGAGGGTGTTGGTGGGGGCGCCGGATCGGTGTTAGGGTGCGTGGTCTGTGCGCCGAAGCTGTTGTGTATGTCGGCGATCTTGCGGTGAAAGAACGAGGCGAGTGAGTCGCAGAGGTCCTGCGAGGGTGTGATGACGTTGTTGCAGGCGCTGGGGCTGGAGAGTACTTTGACGATGCTGAAGAGTTCCTTGGTGTTGTGGGAGTTGTTGTCCAGTCGTTCTTTGAATGTGGTCCTTTTGGTGGTGCGGATCAGTTGGTGGTGTTTGCGGGTGGCGTTCTTGAGGGCCGTCATGTTTTCCATTGTCTGGTCATGGCGCCAGGCTTTCTCGAGGGTGCGGCAGGTTTTCTTGGAGTTTTTGAGGTCGTTGGTGAACCAGGAGACTTTCTTGCTGCCATGTCTGCTGGGGGGGTTCTTCAGTGGTGCGAGGGCATCTGCGCAGTTGGTGAGCCACTGTGTGAGGTTGCTGGCTGCTTCGTTGGGGTCCGTCGTGTAGGTGGGGGGGTTCTGGCTGAGGGAGGTGGTGAGTTGGTCGGTGGTGATCTTGCTCCAGCTTCTCTGGGGAAGTTGTGGGTCGTGGTTTTCCTGAAGTTGAAGTAGACGCAGCTGTGGTCTGTCAGTGTAGTCCGGTGGAGTGGCTGAAGGAGATGTGCTTGCTGGAGGAGAAGATGGGGTCAAGCGTGTGGCCGGCGTAGTGGGTGGGGGTGTTCACCAGTTGCTTGAGCCCGAGGTTGGCGAGGTTGTCCAGCAGGGTGGCGGTGTTGCAGTCATTGTTGTTCTCCAGGTGGAAGTTGAGGTCTCCTATGAATGAAAGCAAATTTATAACGCGCGTACTCAGCCCAATAGGCATCAAGGCACCTAACCAAAATGTTTACATGGAGGATGTAGGAGGATGTAGTCTGAGGAGGTGAGGGCGTGCGGGCTGATGAAGTCTGCGATGGCTTCGCTGAATTGTGTGCGTGGTCCCGGGGGTCTGTAGACGAGGGTGCCTCTGAGGGTGGTCTTGGGGTCAGTGTGTATCTGGAAGTGAAGGTGTTCGGTGGCGGTGAGGGTGTCGTCGGAGTTGGTCGTGATTCGGATGGTGTTTCTGTGGACGATGGCGATGCCTCCTCCAGTTTGGTTGACGCGGTCCCTCCGAGTGATCTTGTAGCCATCCAGGTTGGCTATGGCGATGTCGGGAGCTGAGGAGGCGTTCATCCATGTTTCTGTGAGGAAGGCGATGTCTGGTGAGGTTGTGTCTAGGAGGTTCCAGAGTTCAACGGCGTGCCTGTGGATGGAGCAGGTGTTGAGCAGGATGCACTTGAGGTGATCGTTGCTGGAGCCTGGCTTAGGGGGTGCAGTGCAGGGTCTGGTGCAGGTGAAGCTGCAGGCGAGGCAGGTAAATGCTCCGTGAGTGTGTTTCGCCATGGCTTGGTAGCAGGCTGGCTGTCGGCCGGTGTTGAGTGCGTGGAGGGTGGCGGCGTTGTATCTCTGTCGGGTTGGCTGGCTCCGGCGAGGTCCATGGGTTCTGGAACTGGGCGCGGTCCAAGTGTGGACGGGCGTAGACGGGCTTGACTTTGGAGTGCCTTCGGCGCGCAATCGGCGTGCCCGCTGCGCGTACGCGCGGGTTCCGCCATAAATGGCGAAGAGGGAGGGAGGAGCAGCTGGGAGGCGGGAGTGGGGTGGCGCAGGGAAGGGGATGGGATACAGAAGGAAAAAGGGGGGCGGGCCGCAGGGGAGCACAGCAGGGAGCGGGGAGGGGTCCGAAGCGGGAAAGCGGTCCCGAGGGGCGAGAAAAGACAAACAGTCACAGGGCACAAAAACAGAAACAAAAACAGGCAAGATGCAGGCACAGGGAGCAGGAAAAGTGCACAAAAAAAGAAACCTATGCCACAGGGGCAGCGGCGAAGACGCGGAGGCAGGCAGGGAGGCCGGGCGCACTCAGGGGGAGCCGTGCGACGAGTGGAGCGACCATCTCAGACCAATGTCAGGTCAGGTCACAGCTCACCGTCGAGGGGACAGACCCTAAATAGCCGGTGGGAGGGAGGAGCAGCTGGGAGGCGGGAGCGGGGTGGCGCAGGGAAGGGGATAGGATTCAGAAGGAAAAAGGGGGGCGGGCCGCAGGGGAGCAGCGGCAGGGAGCGGGGAGGTGTCCGAAGCGGGAAAGCGGTCCCGAGGGGCGAGAAAAGACGAACAGTCACAGGGCACAAAAACAGAAACAAAAACAGGCAATATGCAGGCACAAGGAGCAGGAAAAGTGCACAAAAAAAGAAACCTATGCCACAGGGGCAGCGGCGAAGACGCGAAGGCAAGGAGGGAGGCCGGGCGCACTCAGGTGGAGCCGCGCGACGAGTGGAGCGACCGTCTCAGACCAAGGTCAGGTCAGGTCACAGCTCACCGTCGAGTGGACAGACCCTAAATAGCCGGTGGGAGGGAGGAGCAGCTGGGAGGCGGGAGCGGGGTGGCGCAGGGAAGGGGATAGGATACCGAAGGGAAAAGGGGGGCGGGCCACAGGGGAGCAGCGGCAGGGAGCGGGGAGGGGTCCGAAGTGGGAAAGCGGTCCCGAGGGGCGAGAAAAGACAAACAGTCACAGGGCACAAAAACAGAAACAAAAACAGGCAAGATGCAGGCACAGGGAGCAGGAAAAGTGCACAAAAAAAGAAAGACGCAGAGGCAGGCAGGGAGGCCGGGCGCACTGAGGGGGAGCCGCGCGACGAGTGGAGCGGTCCCGAGGGGCGAGAAAAGATGAACAGTCACAGGGCACAAAAACAGAAACAACAAGCATTTGCAATGCAATAGGTCTCGCATTTGGAAAGTTTGAGCTATTGGTATTGTAAATGACACATTTTGTATTTATGTGTTGGTTTTGAAAATAGCGAAATTAATAGCTTTGTCATTTACAATGCCAATAGTTTTAACTTTTGCAAATGTGACACCTGTAGCATTTGTAATGCAATATGTGTTGTATTTACGTGACTTAGATGTATTAATATTACAAATAACAATGGCTTTTAATTTTATTTAATAATTAATACTTAAATAAAAGTTATTGTAATTTATAATGGCAATAGCTTAAACTTTTGTAAATAACATGTGTGAAGATTATGTTCAGTGTACTTTATTGTGACGAAAATCCAAGAACAGAAGGGAAATATTAACATCTTTTTGTGACATTTGTTATAAAGCTTGAAACGTTGAGAGAACATATTTGAACCAGTTGTTGTTGAATGGTTGCACATATTGATGCTGTGGTGGCGACGAGTGATGCTGTTATTGAGTGAGGGCGACAGAGTGAGGGCGACAGAGTGATGGCGACAGAGTGATGGCGACAGAGTGAGGGCGACAGAGTGAGGGCGACAGAGTGAGGGCGATAGATAGATGGAGTGAGGGCGATAGATAGATAGAGTGAGGGCGATAGATAGATAGAGTGAGGGCGATAGATAGAGTGAGGGCGATAGATGTGTGTGGTTGTGTGTGTGGTGTTGTACGTGTGTGTGTGCATGGTTGTATGCATGTGTGTGTGCGGTTACAGAAGGATTTTTGTGGAAGAGAGCAGCAGATCAGCATATTATAAGAGAACAGGGAGTTAAAGAAGGATGCGTGTTGAAGAGCTCAGCAGATCAGCACAGAAGAAGAGAACAGGGAGTTAGAGAAGTAGGCGGTGGAAGGGAACAGCAGATCAACACTGGAGAAGAGAACAGGGTTTTGGAGAAGGGGGCTGGGTGGAAGAGAGCAGCAGATCAGGATGGGAGAACAGAACACGGATTTAAAGAAGGAGGCAGGTGGAAGAGAGCAGCAGATGAGCACAGGAGAAGAGAAGACAACAGGGAGTTCAAGAAGGAGGCGGTTGGAAGAGAACAGGAGATTAGCATAGGAGAAAAGAACAGAGTTAAAGAAGGAGCCGGGTGTTTGAGAGCAGCAGATCAGCTCAGCTGAAAAAAACATGGAGTAAATAAGGAAGCGGGTGGAAGAGAGCAGCAGATCAGCACAGGAGAAGAGAACATGGAGTTAAAGAAGGAGGTGGGTGGAAGAGAACAGCAGATCAGCACAGGAGAAATGAACAGGGAGTTAAAGAAGGAGGCGGGTTTTAGAGAGCAGCAGATCAGCACAGGAGAAGAGAACAGGGAGTGAAAGAAGGAGGTGGTTGGAAGAGAACAGCAGATCAGCACAGGAAGAGAACAGGGAGTTAAAGAAGGAGGTGGGTGGAAGAGAGGAGCAGATCAGCACATGAGAAGAGAACAGGGAGTTAAGTAAGGAAGCGGGTGGAAGAGAACAACATATTAGCACAGGAGAAATGAACAGGGAGGTAAAGAAGGAGGCGGGTTTTAGAGAGCAGCCGATCAGGACAGGTGAAGAGAACAGGGAGTTAAAGAAGGAGGTGGGTGGAAGAGAACAGCAGATCAGCACAGGAAAGACAACAAGGAGTTAAAGAAGGAGGTGGGGTGGAAGAGAGCAGCAGATCAGCACCGGAGAAGAGAACAGGGAGTTAAAGAAGGAGGCGGGTGGAAGAGAGCAGCAGATCTGCACAGGAGAAGAGAAGAGAACAGTGAGTTAGAGAATGAGGTGAGGTGGAAGAGAGAAGCAGATTAGCACAGCAGAAGAGAACAGTGAGCTAAAGAAGGAGGCAGTGGAATAGAATAGCAGATCAGCACAGGAGAAGAGAGCAGGGAGTTACAGAAGGAGGCGGTGTAGAAAAACAGCAGATCAGTAGAGGAGAAGAGAACAGGGAGTTAGAGAAGGAGGTGGGGTGAAAGAGAACAGCAGATCAGTACCGGAGAAGAGAAAAGGGAGTTAGAGAAGGAGGCAGATGGAAGAGAGCAAAAAGATTATCACAGGAGAAGGCAACAACGAGTTAGAGAATGATATAGTTGTAGTTTGCAGGTGGATTTGGAGGGTGCGTTTGGATTTGGAGGGTGGATTTGGAGGCTGGAGTTGTAGTTGGAGGGTGGATTTGTAGGGTGTATTTGAATGTTTGGAGTTGGAGGGTGGAGTTGGATGGTGGAGTTAGAGGGTGTAGTCAGAGGGTGGATTTGGAGGGTGAAGTAGTACTTGGATGGTGAATTGGATGGTGGATTTTGAGGGTGGAGTTTGCCGGTAGAGTGTGGGCGCTAGAGTGTGGGCGCTAGAGTGATGGATTGGGTGTTGGCGGATAGGGTGGTGGCAGATAGGGTGGTGGTGGATAGAGAGGTGGCGCATAGAGTGGTAGAGTGTTGGAGAGAGCGGTAGAGTGGTGGTGGTAGAAGGCTGTACTGTGTG